>NC_057810.1:336776335-337376335 GCF_018294505.1 Triticum aestivum
ATGCACACTCTGTTTTTAGCGAGAAGAATGAAGTCCGTGCGTTCAGAGCTCCCTGTAGAGATCCAGTCCTTTGGGCCCGTGAATTTGAAGCATTAGTTTCATTGTAGATTTGATTTCGTATAGATTTTTAGGTTTGATAATGATTGGAATAGTTCTGTAAAGATTTGGGTGTAAGAATGTTTTTAGTGATTTGTGTATCTAGTATATGTGAAGCACTATTACTTATGATATTGTGGACAAATGCATTTGGTGTGAAGAATGATTTGGCTTTTGTGAATTTCAATGTGCTGCGTTGTAATTCAGTATCCATGTGTTGAATGTTTTTGCCCCAATAGATGTACCTGAACTTCTGCCTCAGTTTTGGTTGAGCTGCTTCATTTTTTGGGGGGTTGTTTATTTCTGGGCCCCCAACGTATGATTGTAGAGTTGAACTTCTGCTTTGAGAATGCGGCTGGGCTGCTGGTTTCAGATGGAGAGGATATTCTGTGTTGTGTAATGGATTGGTAATTTTGAACCCAACCAATATGTATGCTTTTGTGTACATTTGTTTTTTTGTGTTTTTTCAAGTTGGAATGTATTTCATATGTAAATTTGTCCAAAGGTATTGTTGACGTTTCTTTTATCTTTGTCGGCATTGTACATGAACTTCTGCATGTATCCAAGGAGAACTTCACGTTTGAACGCGTTGTTCTAGGCTTGCTAACCTTAGTTTATGCGGTGAAACTTTATTTTTTTAAGCATATTCTTTTCCTACATCGATTTTACATTCCAGAACTTCTTCTATAAGCTGACATGAACTTCAAAATTGTATGATTATTTGCTGGTTGATCTTTTATGGAATACATCACCAGCACATATGTTCATCTCATAACATACCAGGACTTCTGCAGAAATAGTACTTGAACTTCACAGTGTATGTTTTTCAATTTAACACTGCTTGCGCTTTTATGGAATACATCACCAGCACATATCTTCATCTCATAACATACCAGGACTTCTGCAGTAATAGTACTTGAACTTCACAGTGTATGTTTTTCAATTTAACACTGCTTGCGCTTTCATGCAATACATCACCAGCACATATCTTCATCTCATAACATACCAGGACTTCTGCAGTAATAGTACTTGAACTTCAAAGTGTATGTTTTTCAATTTAACACTGCTTGCGCTTTCATGCAATACATCACCAGCACATCTATTCCTGCCATAGCATACCAGGACTTCTGCAGTAATATTACTTGAACTTCACAGTGTATATTACAAGGGGATGATGACATAATGTTCTAATTGTGTTAATTGACCTATTCTAATTGTTCATGAGCCTTCGCTCCTCCTAGGCTTTGGTGGTAGAGGTTTTTGCTTGACATGTACCTCTTCCTCTTCATCGTCCTCTTCCTCTTCATCGTCGTCTTCCTCTTCCTCTTCGTCGTCGCATTCCACTTCCTCTTCATCTTCGTCTTCCTCTTCTCCATCGTTGTCTTCATCTTCGTCTTCCTCTTCATCTTCCACCACCTTCTTGTTGTTGGCTCTAGGTCTTGTTTTCTGTTTCTTCTCTGGTATTTTGCTTGTCTTTTCAGCATCTGCGCGCTTCGGGCATGTTCTTGCATTATGTGGTTCATACTCCTTGCATACGCTACAAAGCCTGCTGCTTGCTTTCTGTGGGTGTGGTCCCTTCTTTTGTTCCATAACTTTGGGCTGCTGTTTTTGAGATTTGGGTTGCTTGACCTCCTCAGCATTGTTTCCTTCCAAGAGTGTTGGACAGGTCAGCTTGTTGTGTCCTGCAACCTGGTTGCACACACTGCATTTCCTGTGTCCAAGTGGCACTCCATTCTCGTCGTGCACGACGACTCTTCCTGCAGGTGGTGCCTTTATTTGAGCTCTCTTGTCACTTTTCTTTGCTGCAGTAATTTTCTTCCTACCCTTTCTTTCAGAATACAACGGCAATTTCATCATCTCTTGCTGTCGCTGCTCCATTGACTGGCCATCACCCTGCTTGCATTGGCTGGCTTCAGTGGCGGTGTTGAGCATTTCAGCTGCATAATAATGAAGGTCATCTTCAATTGCAGCGTCCTCTTCAGCCATCCTTTCGTCAGCATCCGCTTGATTTGCTGAATTTATTGCATCAAGCTCTTCCACAAGCCTCTTTAGAACATAGAATGCTCTGTCATATTGCTGGTCACATCTCATCGCTTTCTTGTTAACCATCAAATTCAGCTGCAGCAATATGTCTTGCTTCGATAGCCTTGAGCTGCCATCCGATGCCGTTGTGTTGTAGTCCCTTGTATCAAAAGTTGGTTGTGATCTTGCAGTCTTTGTGTACCGTTTGACGATATACTTGTTTGGAAAATTGTCAGGCTTGAGGTAGTCAAGTATGTTCATGATGTGAAGGCAGAACAGGCCTGCATTTTTGTGATGAATGCAGAATGCATAGTTTGAGAGCCAGCAATGAGTTTCATAAATTTTGATATGATACTACCAGTCTAGATATTTAACGAGGTTGTTTTTTCGCTCACCTGTGTGTGTCCAGAGCTTGCATTCACACTCGTATATTTCATTCTCTGGGTCAGCTACAACCTAGAATTCATGCTTTGACCAGGAAAATCTTTCTTCATCATCATGGCTAGGCTTGTTGTGGTAGTACACAAGGTACTTAGTTGGCTCTGCTGTACACTTTGCGCGGAATAGCGTTGCCTTTCTCATCCTATTCCTCATCTCGGTGTACACGGCTCTCGTGTACTTGGTGGACATGTCTTCCTCGTAGCTGTAGGTTGTTTTTGTCATAGGATTGGTCTGCACATGTCAAAAAGTGAGGTATTAGTCGAGGCAGAGTCATGGGTTTCATTTTTTAAAAATTCAAAGTGCACATGTTGAAGGCAAAACAGAACATGATGGGGGTGTTTTGTACTTGTCATCTTACCATGCTGGTCATTGTTTGCTCGTTCTCCTTCTGCATCCGAGTTTGTATGCAAGCATTGACCCGCCTAGCAAACTTGTGTAGGTTCTGGGTCCCCTTGACAAACCCTTTCTTTAGCACGTGGTTCATGCTCTCGCTTCGTTGTGTGGAAGTCATTCTAGCACAGAAAATGTTCTTCTAATATGCTGAAATCCACATCTTCCTATCACTCCAGAGCTGCATCATCATCTGGTGGTTCTCCAGTTTGTACTTGCGCATGAGTTTAGCCCATGCATCTTCAAACTCCGTTGGCATCAGCGGCCAGTTTAATATAGTTGTGAACTCCTCTTTGAATGTTTTATACTTTTTGTACAGCAACGCGAGGTATTCCCTGTACTTCTTCAAGATGTGCCAACGGCATAGCTTGTGGACGGTGTTTGGAAATGATTGTGGTATAGCTTTCGCCATCGATGGGCATTGGTCCGCATGAATTAAAAAAATGAAACTTGATTCTTTTTTTGTACTGATGGTGAACTTATGTTGTACAAGTACTTGAACTTCAGATGAAGCAGTATGACTATCTAAAAATGGCACATGTATTTTTTCTTACAGCAGTGTTCTTGAACTTCTGTGGTACCAGTGCTTGAACTTCACATAAATAACTATATTTTTCTGAACATGTTACATGTTTTTTTCTGAACATCTTTTTGTCCTTGAACTTCTATGATTCCTGTACTTGAACTTCACATTCATGACTAGTTTTTTTCTAAACATGTGACAGAAAATTTTGCTTTCTTCTACTGTTTGGTTGGACTTCTGTGCTAACAGTGGTTGAACTGCTTGCTGTATATTATTTTGTAAACATGTGACAGATAATTTTGCTTTCTTCTACTGTTTTGGTTGGACTTCTATGCTAACAGTGGTTGAACTGCTTGTTGTATATTATTTTCAGATAAAACCAAATATACCCAATACAGACCCACAGACTGGAAAGATGATGAAACTTGAGGAGTTTTTATTTGAACTCACCTGTTAGAATGCAAGTTGGGTGCTTGTTGTTCATGCACCGTAGAAATGTATCGAACAACCACTTGAATGACTTTGCATCTTCGTCTCTTATCAGGGCAACAGCAAATATCGTTGACTGCAAGTGATGGTTTGTTCCAACAAACACTCCCAGGGGCATATGAAGTCTGTTGGTCTTGTAAGTCATGTCAAATGTTACGCAATCGCCGAAGTCTTGATAGGCTCCTCGGCAGCTTGCATTGGACCAGAAAATGTTTTTAATTGACTTGTCCTTGTCCACTTGGATGTCATAGAAAAACTCATCATTTATCGCCTTCATGTCTTTGAAGAATGAAACAAGTTTAGATACATCATCCAAATCATCTTTCCTTGCATTCATGGCTTTCCTGCAAATCACATGCAAAGATGCATTTGTTTATTTTTTGCTAGCAAAGGATTGTGAGCTAGGATGCTATTTTTACATTGCAGTATGTTGGTGTTTGAGTACTTACTGGTTTAGCAGGTCTCATCCGGTCATGCTTAGGAAGTAGCTTCCATCTTCATTTTCAGATAGCATGGACATGATTGTCGTGTTCTTGACATCATGGTACTGCAAGAGCTTTACGTACTCCAAAATAGTGGGGCCATAATTCTTGTGTGAGTGCAAAAATACCAGCATGTCATCAGTTTGCATGAGCTGGTGATTATGATTGTACTCAATGTACACTGCCACGCATGTGCCATCCTCCTGCACCTTCACCCTCATTCTTGCATTGCAGCCCGTCCTCTGTGATGTTTTGTTTCGCTTCCTGCTGGCCTCTGAAACTGAAGATGTGTGTATCCCCTGGAAGGCGCAAACAAAATACTTGTGGTTGTCATTTCCACCCGTCTTCCTGATTCCAAAACCAGCGTGTCTGGCATATCTGTTATAAAATTCCCTTGCTTTCTCTACATCTTTGAATCGCATCTTTAGTCTTCGTATTAGATAATCCGGTAGATCTGGCGTCTGCAGAAAAAGAAAAATAAATCCAAACAGCACCTTAAAATGCAGTTTATGAACTTGTTATTCTGGAGGGAGCAGAAAATTTGCAGATAATACAAGATGCGTATATATATATATATTTTGTTTCACTTACGTGCGTGTATGATCGCAACTCCGCCGGTGTCGGCTGCTGTCCCTCTAGGATGGGGCATGGAGGAGTAATCATAGCAGGATGCAGCAGTGGATCACGAGGAGGAAGTATGGCTGAAGATGGCCTCTCTCTTGTTTGCGTCCTTTTTGCTTGAGGTGGTTGTGGAGGTATAGCGATCCTGGTCTTGGTTTGCTCTTTTGTTCTGTGAAGCAATCCATCTACCTTTTGCCCTGTACAATTCTGACTTGTAGCATCAGCAGCAGGATCAAACGGTGGTAGTGTGCAGATCACTCTCCTTCGTGTGTGTGTGTTGCTGTTGGATTTGTCCTGCGATCCGGTTTAGTTACTTTGCTTTGGCATTGATGAGGCACACCAGGATAACCTCCAGAGTTACACGCAGGACTTGAGCTAACCCCCTCCTCCATCGGCGTGCTTGGGAGTCTGCTGGTGGATACAAAGAATCCGCGGGGGATTTCCGGCGTCACCCAATTAGGTGGAGGCGCAAACTTGTGCGGATAGGGCTGTGACGCAAATTTTCGGGAGTATCCGTGTGTTTCGGGTGTCATCCATTTTTTGTCTGGAGCAGGTTGGTAATGCTGTTGGTGCGTTTGAGGTGTGACCCATTGAGAGGGTGGTGCAATGCGTACAGGCTTTGCATTGTGTACTTGCTGCTGGGAACTTCTAAGCTTCTTCATGCCTCTCTCGTCTTGCTGACATAAAAGGAAAAAATGTCTGTTAGCACACAAGTTATATCTGCATATACCTTCATAACTGAACTTAGCATTATCCACAGACTGAACTTCTCATATAAAAGTGGTGAGAGACATCATACTATGCACTGAAGTGAGCACCTGCCAATGCCTTTGTACCTGAACTGAGCACCCTTCACAGAATGAACTTCACATCCTGTTTTTTAATTCTGCAATGTTAGATTACTTATATGTACCTGAACTGAGCACTCTCCACAACCTGAACTTCTTGTTTTGCAAAGGGGAAATACTGTCTACAGTTAAAAAACCTGAATCTTCATGAGTTTGAATGGTTGGACTGCTAGTGCATACCATCCTGACCTTCATGTGATATCACATGCATGTTCTATTTTCCTTTATTTTTGTTTTTGCACAAAACTAGATACATTTCCAACCTGAACTCTAGCACACTTACTAGTTGAACTTCACATTGCTTTTCCACATGTGAATGCAGGCAGATTTTTAAAAAGCTTTTGTAGCCTGGACTGAGGCTCACACACTACCCGAACTTCACATGGCTGTAAGCAAATAACAAACCGAAAGAAGGAAGAAGTTCAACCATACCCTGGCTAGAAGTTCAGCCAACCTTTTTGCAGCAGCTGATAGGCCACCTTGAGAACAATTCGTCGTGGACGTAGGAGAGGAATTCCATGGCAATCCATGTCTTGCAGGGGGCGCGAAGTTCATCTGCATGAAGCAAGAAGGTCAGAGAAGGCAAGATTGAAGAAGAAGGCAAAATTGGGAGGAAGTTCATGTACTGTTGCCGCTGAATTTGAGGGCGCAGCAGATGGTGCCTCCGCGGAGGAGTTGCTCCGTTGGTCGCGCCGCTCGCGGTAGCTTGCGTCGGGGACGTCATCTGGTCTGCCAAGGCTTCGGGCAGTGGCGATGTGACGAGGATGCGGCTTCCTGAAGTCCATGGAGGCTTCGCCGCGTCTAGGCGACGCGGGCTCCGTCGCGCCGGTGTCCGTCGTCGCTCGCTCCCCCGCGCCAGTGGCCGGCCAGGAGCTGGAGACGGAGGGGAGGCGGCAGACCCGGCCGGCCAGGAGCTGGAGACGGAGGGGAGGCGACGGACCCGGCCGGCCATGAGCTGGGGAAGGAGGGGGGGCGGCGGATCTGGTGAAGATCGGCGGCGATGAGGGGAGAAGGTCGGGGATCGAGGGGAGGAGCGGCGAGGAGGGGGGTGGGTCGGCTCGGATCAGGGGATCAGGTGGATTCTGTCGGGGCAGCTCAGGATCGGGGAATCGGGTTGTTGGGCCGGGCAGTTCAGGGAAGTTCGGGAGGGGTCCATCGGGCCCTATATAGGGGCTTCCGTGATCCAAATAACTATTCTAATCCTGGGATTAGAATAGTGCTATATATATATATATCATATGATGAGGTGGCTGTCCAGCGCCCTGTGGACGGTGGTTCCTGTTCTTCTCCTGCATCGTCGTCCATACCGTCGATGTCTTTGGAGTCAAAGTCAAGCATGTCAGTTAAGTCATCGACAGTGGCCATTAAGTGGGTGGTGGGTGTGATGCGGAGCATCCCATGTTCATCCCCATGTACAGTCCGACTACTCTCCAAACCCCAAGAGGACATATGACGAGACCTCGAACATACGCCATGGGACACAAGGTGAACTCTCTCCTCTCCGAACCTTCACTTTCTACATGTGAGACATGGCTACTACCTCCAACGTGTGTGCTATGCAGGAGCAGGTACTTAGAGGAAAGCCACGGAGCCACCACATCCAATGGAAGAACTAGCGAGGACGCCAAGTACAAGGACCAAGAGAAGGAGCTGCCCGAAGCTACAGCCACCGGACGACCGACCCAGCCCGGACGTCCGGCCCCTGAAGGTCACGCCAGCCCAAGGAAACCGGGCCAACACACGCTACAGCGGCCGGACGTCCGACCAGGACCGGACGTCCGACGACTCCCAGGCCCCTGGACGACCGAACCCCTCCGCACGTCCGGTACTTCTCCACCCGAGCCAAATCTACAGAAGCCCGACGATCTGCGGATGTCCGGGCCGCCTCGAAGCTCCGAACGACCGACGTCCTCCGGACGTCCGACGCCTATGCGTCCGCCCGTGTGTTGGGCCGACGCCGCTTACCCTTTCATTCACCTAGACTATATATACTCCTCCACCTCCTCCTAATTAAGGTTAGATATGGTTTAGCTCATATTTTGTGTGAGAGCCTTGCTCATCCACTTGGTTAGTTCTCCTCGGAGCTCATGACCTCTTCGGAGAAGATCCCCAAGCGGATTCAAGACCCTTCAAGGGAAGACAATCAAGACCTCCTCACGGAGAAGAACGGCTACTCTTGTATCTTTCCTTTGTTGATTTTGAATCTTGTGCTACCTTATGTGTTCGGTGATCTATCCCTTGTGTGATCAATTACTTGTGGGTTGAGTTTCTCTCGTTCCTTCCCGTGTTTTTCCTTGTGTTCTTCCGCTCGTTCGTCGTGTTCCCCATAGGATCCAGTCCAAACGTGAAAGATCGTCCACATAGGGCTCTTCCCTACATCATCTTGGTATCATGAGCCACGTTGATCACATTTTTGGAGCCCCTACCCCTCTTTTTCTAACCTAGATTTGTTGTGTTCTTCCCTAAATTCGAAAATCCCCACCAAAAATAGCCCCAATTTTTTTTGTGATTTCTTGGTTTGATGATGTTTTGTTGATTTTGATCCATGGATTTGCTTGGTTTCGAGTGGATCTAGCATCTCCCCAAGTTTCCCCATCTTTCCTCCACAAAACCTCGTCAATTTTGACCCCGAAATCTCCATTTTCCGCTCAAAATCGCGCCCCGGAACTCAGATTTCGCGTTGACCCCGACCCACCGGACGACCGGCGTTTTACGGACGTCCGGAGCCCCAGCAACGACCGGAACCCCTAACCCGAGCTGAATTTACGGATTTCCGACCTTCTCGGACGTCCGACAACCGGACATCCGACCTTTCTCGGACGTCCGTAACCTGTAGTTTCAAACTTCGGCTGATTTTTGTTTTGTCTATAACTAATTCATCCGAACTTCGATTTTGACGTTCTTTAGCTCGTTTTGAAGCTATTGACATTCCCCATCCCATAAAAATACCAGCAACACCATTTGACTCGATCAAATATTCGAAAATTTGGCAAGTTTGCCTTGGCCCTCCACCATATCATCCGCATAGCCACCACCGAGTTCGGCAACCTAACCCATTTTGTTCACCATAGCATTAGTGGTTGCTTGAGTAGGGATTCGAGTCTCCTAAGGTGTTTCGGCTACTTAGGGACAATTGCTTCTTCATCAACTGCCACCACCACTTCCGCATAGATGTGCCCACCATACATTTCCACCCCAACTTAACCCAATTTTGTTTGAGTTGTGGTTTGTGTCTCCTAAGGTGTTTCGCCTACTTACAGACGGCAACTTCAACTCCGACTTGTGTATAGCTCATCATTCCACTTCCGCATTGCCTAGTGCAAAACCACCACCGCTTCCGCTACCACCATTTGACATTTGTCATTTGAGATTTTGAGTTCGCGGTTTTTCCGTTTCCTAAGGTGTTTCGGCAACTTAGGTACGAGTCTCCATCATCTTGGTACCTACATCAAGAACACCTCCACTCATCATCGCAAAGGACGGTAACCTCGACGACACAATTGTATATTCCCCTTGCCATTGCATTGTTAACCCCTAGCCCATTTTGCGTTACTTGCCTATCGAGACTAGCCATTTGAGTATTGTCGGCAACGTTACTTGTGCATATTAGTGATCATACTTCCCATAGCATACATACCATACCATTGTGGTGCATATATTGGTATCATATCTTGTGTCACAAGTTTGTTCGCACATATACACAATTGCTATCTTGGTTTGTGCATTGTGCAAAAGTGGCCATAGAAAAAGAAGAAGAAATAAAGCTTTTAAGCAAAAGAAAGAGAGCAAAGAAGCTTGTAAGCAAGTGCCATAGCATCATACCACATTGCACATAAGATTTTCATATCCGATCATCTTGGATCATCTTGAGAGAACACCAGGAACCATACATACATAGCATATTTGGGATAGAAAGTTTATCCATTTTGCTTCTTATAGGTTGTGCACAAGTGTCGTATCCGCCTATTGAGCAATCGTGCTAGCGTCTCTCTTGAGTTGTGCAACATGAGCGTTTTCTGTGAATTCCACATTTTGTGCTCATTCCTTGGTTGCGCGACCCCATTTATCTATCTGTGTGTGTGTTTCCGTGAGCTACATATTGCTATTGGTCCATTTGTTTTGCTTGCGAATTTGTGAATCTCTTTCAACATTATTGATTCTTGCTAACATTTTGCATTAAATTTTTGTGCCACTATCCTCACCGAGCTCCTCCATAAGCTTTACTTGTGTAGGTGATAGAGGTGAAGTTGTCCCGTCTTTCAATGAGATGGTGGCTATCATTTTGGAGGAAGTCGACTTTGACGATCCGACTACGAACGTGCGAGGACGTCGCGCCTTAGCAATCACTAAACCAACTCTGAGAGGTTATTGACCACGCCGGAGCACGATCAACCTGACCACGAAGGTCTGTTTCCTGCGAGCAAATGAAGAACAAGCAAGAAACTGAGATTGCAATCTGGATATTGCGAATATAAGATTAAAGCTTTATTGATCAAGGTGGGGTTCTGTGACGCCTTTGTCTGGTTGTTGAACACAAACTAATTACGCGAAGTTGCAGGTATGGCGAACTTTAATCTAAACAAAACCCAAAGTCTAAATGGTGCCCTAAGGGCTGTATATATGGAGGAAGAGTGGGGAATTTCGTGGCCCTTGGTGGAGGGCTATCAAGGCATCTTCGCCTCTGGACGTACGGCATCTTCGCCTACTTCCCACGAGTACGCCTACAACGACTTCATCAAGTCCAAGGCGACCACCTACGAGCGAGGGCGACACTTCCATCTTCGGAAGCCCCTCAAGGAAGATGGCCGAGCATGGGAAACTCCCTTCGGTCATGGAGACGAGCTATGAGGTGCCACATCATATGGGCCTCCAGCAACAAGACGGCGACAAGACGGTCGAGCAAGGGCCATCTCCTTCGACTACGGCGACGAGCGTGAACCTCTTCAACAACATGAAGACGGCGCCCATATTGGACTCATACTCCGAGTCAAGCTACGCGACCGCACATGGAGACATTTGCACCAACATCTCTTCGACACCCACATATGTTGAGATGCCCCAAGTGCCATGTGAGGAGAGCCACCACCACATGAGTGACTTGAGTGACTCCACCATATGTGACATTGAGAGCATTTCCTATGAGAGGATGAGTGTGACCACCACTAGCCCCACACATGAGAGCATGCCACACATCCTATGTGAGGTTGAGCGCCATTTGAGTGACTCCACCAACCATATGAGTTAGAGCATCCTTGAGGGAGTGAGTGAGCCACAACACATAGTGAGTGATAGAGGCGAGGGTCCCGATCTTTCGACGAGATGATGGATATCGCTTTGGTGGAAGTCGACTTTGACGATCCGACTACGAACGTGCGATGACGTCGCGCCTTAGCAATCGCTAAACCAACTCCGAGGGGTTATTGACCACGCCGGAGCACGATCAACCTGACCACAAGGGTCTGTTTCCTGCGAGCAAATGAAGAACAAGCAAGAAACTGAGATTGCAATCTGGATATTGCGAATATAAGATTAAAGCTTTATTGATCAAGGTGGGGTTCTGTGACGCCTTTGTCTGGTTGTTAAACACAAACTAATTACGCGAAGTTGCAGGTATGGCCAACTTTTAATCTAAACAAAACCCAAAGTCTAAATGGTGCCCTAAGGGCTGTATATATGGAGGAAGAGGGGGGAATTTCGTGGCCCTTGGTGGAGGGGTCCGAAATCAACCCTATCTTTTGTTTCCCCACACATACGGATTCTAAAATAGCCTATACTTATGTATTTCGAAATTACATGGGCCTTGCCCAATAATAAGGTGACGCGGCACCTAGAATAGCCTCGGGACGAAATTTATGAAGTGGCATCTTGTATATTTCATCCAAGGCTTCATGCACCCATTATGGTGGCTTCAAAGTCCTGAAATCATCACTTGTAACTCCGTTCTTCTTCCCCTTGCGCATGCCATCATCTCCATGCTTGTTGATGCTCCAATGTTCATCCTTCTCCAAGCTAGGCCCTTCATTTGTAAGCAAAACAAATGTATCCAATTTAGGCAGCATCATATTCTCATGAACATTAGAATCATTACCAAGAAACGGAAGTACCTGATAATTTAATTGGCGTGCGCGAGCTCTAGTAATTGGTCCAGTATATGTAGCAGTAGGGATTCTGGGTGTAACAATGGTATTGATGTCCTCATCATCCTCCCCTTCTTGAAATGAAGTCGTCCTTGACGGAAGCTCATCTTCCTCACCCAAGTAAGGCTTCAAATCTGCAATGTTAAAAGTGGGACTAACCCGAAAATCTGCAGGCAGGTCAAGTTTATATGCATTATCATTTATTTTCTTCAACACCTTAAAAGGACCATCAACACGAGGCATTATCTTTGATTTGCGCAAATCAGGAAATCTACCCTTACACAAATGTAACCAAACAAGATCTCCGGGTGCAAACACAACATGTTTTCTACCCTTATCTCCAGCAAGTTTATATTTAGCATTCATACGCTCAATGTTTTCCTTAGTTAACTCATGCATTTTTAAAATCAATTCAGCACGTTGTTTAGCATCAAAATTAACCTTCTCCGAAGATGGAAGAGGCAACAAATCAATAGCTGCACGAGGTAGGAAACCATACACAATTTCAAAAGGGCACATCTTAGTAGTAGAATGCAATGAACGATTATAAGCAAATTCAATATGAGGCAAGCATTCTTCCCACATTTTCTTATTATTCTTCAAAATAGGCCTAAGCATAGTAGACAATGTTCTATAAACTACTTCAGTTTGTCCATCAGTTTGGGGGTGACAAGTAGTACTAAAAAGCAGTTTATTCCCCAACTTAGCCCATAAACATCTCCAAAAGTGGCTAAGAAATTTAGTATCATGATCTGAAACAATAGTATTTGGCACACCATGCAAGTGAATTATTTCACGAAAGAACAAATCAGCAACATTAACAGCATCATCGCTTTTATGACATGGTATAAAGTGTGCCATTTTTGAGAATCTATCCACAACAACAAATATGCTATCCCTCCCCTTCTTTGTTCGAGGTAAACCTAAAACAAAGTCCATAGATATATCCTCCCAAGGAACACTAGGTACAGGCAAAGGCATATATAAACCATGAGGATTGAGTCGTGACTTAGCTTTTTGACATGTAGTGCATCGAGCAATAAAACGCTCAACATCCCGTCTCATCTTTGGCCAAAAGAAATGTGTAGCAAGTACGTCCTCTGTCTTCTTCACGCCCAAGTGTCCCATTAATCCTCCTCCATGCACCTCCTGCAATAACAAAAGACGAATGGAGCTAGCTGTAATGCGTAGCTTGTTAGCACGGAACACAAAACCATCATTAACGACGAACTTGTTCCATGTTCTACCTTCGTTACAATTCTGCAATACATCTTTAAAATCAGCATCATGCACATATTGATCTTTGATGGTCTCCAAACCAAATATTTTGAAGTCAAGTTGTGAAAGCATAGTATAGCGACGAGACAATGCATCAGCAATAACATTTTCTTTACCCTTCTTGTGTTTAATGACATAAGGGAATGTCTCAATGAATTCAACCCATTTAGCATGTCTACGATTCAGTTTAGCTTGACTTTTAATATGTTTCAAAGATTCATGATCAGAGTGTATAACAAATTCTTTGGGACATAAATAATGTTGCCATGTTTCCAAAGTCCGAACAAGAGCATATAATTCTTTATCATAAGTAGAATAATTCAGACTAGGCCCACTCAATTTTTCAGAAAAGTATGCAACAAGTTTGCCATCTTGTAATAACACACCTCGTAATCGAATTCCACTAGCATCACATTCAAGCTCAAAAGTCTTATTAAAATCAGGAAGTTGGAGTAAAGGAGCATGTGTCAACTTATCTTTCAATACCGTGAAGGCTTCTTACTATGCGGTACCCCAAAGAAAAGGCACATCTTCCTTTGTAAGCTCATTGAGAGGTGCAGCAATGGTGCTGAAATCTCTCACAAAACGCCTATAGAATCCAGCGAGGCTAAGAAAACTCCTCACTTGTGTGACCGTTTTGGGCTGCGGCCAACTCTCAATAGCTTCAATCTTGGCTGTATCAACTTCAAGTCCCTATGGAGTAACAACATAGCCAAGAAAAGATACTTGGTCAGTACAAAAGGTGCACTTCCCAAGGTTACCAAACAAACGTGCATCACGTAAAGCAATAAAAACAGCACTTAAATGTTCCAAATGTTCCTCCTAAGATCTGCTATAAATCAGTATATCATCAAAATAGACTACCACAAATCGTCCAATAAAAGCACGTTAAACATTGTTCATTAATCTCATGAAACTACTAGGTGCATTAGTTAACCCAAAAGGCATGACTAACCACTCATATAATCCAAACTTAGTTTTAAATGGCTTTTTCCATTCATCTCCCAATTTCATACGAATTTGATGGTATCCACTACGCAAATCAACTTTGGAGAATATTGTAGAGCCACTCAATTCATCAAGCATATCATCTAGCCTAGGAATAGGATGATCATAACGAATAGTAATATTATTAATGCCTCTACAATCAACACACATACGTGATGTACCATCCTTTTTCAGCACTAGAATAATAGGAACAACACAAGGACTAAGGGATTCGCGTATATAACCTTTGTCGAGCAGCTCCTGTACTTGACGCATAATCTCCTTTGCCTCCGCTGGATTGGTACGGTATGGTGCACGGTTGGGTAATGATGCACTGGGAATTAAGTCAATCTGATGCTCAATCCCTCGAATGGGAGGTAATCCCGGTGGCACGGCTTGTGGAAAAACGTCAGCGAACTCCTGCAAAATGTTAGTGATAGCAGGAGGCAAAGAGGAAGGCACGTCCACAAATGAAAATAATGCCTCTTTGCTCACAAAAGCATAGCAAATAGATTTGCTAAAATCTAGCTCATCAATATCAGATTTAGTGGCAAGTAAACATGCACTTTTCAATTTAATTTCAGAAACAACACTAGATGGTTTACTATTAGGCTTCATTTGTTGCTCAAATTCTTTTGCCACAATCTGATTTTCACTCTTATTTGTCTCCTGTTTTGCTTTATTAGCTCTATTAATATCATCTTTCAAAATGGAATCAGGAGTCAGGAAGCAAAGTAATATTTTTATCCTTATGAACCAGAGTATAATGATTGTTTCTACCATGGTGTACATAATTATTATCAAATTGCCATGGTCGACCAAGTAATAAGGAACATGCTTGCATAGGTACCACATCACAATCAACATAATCAGCATATGTAGAGATACTAAAATGCACACGAACAGTACGTGTTACCTTAACCTTGCTATTGTTGTTGAACCATTGGATGTAGTAAGGATGTGGATGTGGTCTTGTGGTGAGAGATAGCTTCTCCACCATCTCCATGCTAGCCAAGTTGTTGCAGCTACCTCCGTCTATGATGACGCGCACAGAACGTTCCTTCACAACTCCCTTTGTATGGAACAAATTGTGCCTCTGATTTTGCTCAGCTTGTGTGACCTACACACTCAAAACACGTTGGGCAACTAAACATTTATACATGTCAGCGTCTTTAGGAGCCATGTATTGCGTCTCATGATCAGAATCATCTCCACCGTGTTCTTCATGTGTAATAAGAGCCAAAGTCTCCTCATCATAGTCACTAGAGGACTCATACCCACCATCCTTAGTAGCAATCATCACACGCTGAGATTTGCATTCTCTCGCATAATGACCTCTTGCCTTACAACTACGACAAATAATATCACTTGTGTGCCCTGTTGATGCCATGGAAGAAGAAGAGCTCTGTGCAGGCCCAGCAGGTGCGCTCTTGGCAGATAGTGGTGGTTCTGCCTGCTTTCTTGTATCACGGCTGTAGGTGGCACCTGATGGAGGTGCTGGTGCGGTGGAAGTAGAAGATGCACGCGGTGTCCATGATGAAGGTCGACTTGCAGAAAAGTTAGTTCACGCTAATGCCTGTCGATCCTGCACTTCACGTTCAGCTTTACAAGCAAGATGGAATAAACGAGTGATATTAGTATACTCCGTATACTCTAGAATGGTCTAAATCTCTCTATTTAAACCACCCATAAAACGTGCAAGCATAGCTTCATTCTCCTCAACAATTCCACATCTAATCATGCCAGTTTGTAATTCCTGATAATAATCTTCTACAGAATTTATCCCTTGTCTTAAACGCTGCAATTTTTGAAGCAATTCACGTTGATAATATGGTGGAACCCAACGAGTACGCATAGCAGATTTCAAAGCAACCCAAGTAGTTGGAATAGGATATAATCTACAATGTTCAGACCACCATACACATGCAAAACTAGTGAAAGCACAAACAGCAGCAGCAACCCTTCTCTCCTCGGGATATTGTAAACATGTAAAATGTTGTTCAGTTTCTAACTCCCAAGTAAGATATATATCAGGAACATATCTACCCTCAGATGGTGGAATATTCAATTTCAGTTTAGGAATATGGTCATTATCTCGTACCTGAGGTGGTGGTGCAGGCCTACCATTGCGAATATATACCTGAGGTCGACCTGCTGGTGGTGGTGCTGGTGGCTGCACGTAGTTTTGATTTTGATCAACCTCATCCTTGTAATAGTCCTCCACCTCTGCAGTAACAGCAGGAGCTACAGAAGCACCAACAGCAGTAGCAGCGGCACCAGAATTTTGTCCTAGCTCAATAGGAATACGCTGTGCTCGCCCTACTGTATCGCGGCGTAGAGCTGGTTGTGGTAGACGTTTGAGTAATTCATCAAACTTAGCGTCCAATGTCATCCATCTTCTCCATTGCTGATAGAGGCGGAGGTGTCTCGATCTTTCGATGAGATGATACTATCGATTTGGTGGAGACGACTTTGACGATCTGACTACAGACGTGCACCACGCCGCGCCTTAGCAATCGCCAAACCAACTCCGAGAGGTTATTCACCACGCCGGAGCACGATCAACCTGACCACGAAGGTCTATTCTTGCAAGCAATCAAAGAACAAGCAAGAATATGATTAAGCAATCTGGATATTGCGAGTATGAATGAAGTATTGATAAAAGTGGGGTTTCATAAGCGGTCTTGGTCTGGTCGTTGGACACAAACGAAGTACACGAAGTTGGAGCGAAGGCTAACTTTTAACTAAATAAAACCAAAGTCTAAACGATGCCTTAAGGGCTATATTTATAGGGAAAAGAGAGGGGATCTCGTCCACCCTAGGCAAGGTGGGACTAAAACACCTCCTAAGTCGTTTCCCCTACAATATGGACTCTAAAAATAGATTACATGGGCCTGGCCCAAAATAAGGTGGTGCAACACCAATAATAAGCTATGGACGAAATTTATGAAAGGCCATCATGTATATTTCGTCCATCATCTTGTATGTCATCATGGTGGCTTCAAAGTCCGAAAATGTCCACTTGAACCTCGGTTCTTGTTCTCTTCACACGCACCTTCATCTCCGTGCTTGATGATGATCCAATGTTCATCCTTCTTGTTCGTGCTAGGCCCTTCAATATTTCGGCGACCCCCGGGCAGTTTTTAGGTCAAAATTTCGGCAACCAAAAATATTTTTTTCCTATCCTATTTTTAGGTCCCAGGGAGTGTTTTGAGACAGTCGCCATCATAGTGATTTTTTGTCGCACTTTTTCGTCGTCGCTGCCCTGATTTCCAAAAAAAATTGTCAAAAAAATTTCGTGCCCATCCTGTCAGTTTGACCTGGGAAGATTTTTGAGACACTCGCCATTATAGTGATTTTTCGCAAAAAAAAGGAGGAGCGCAAAAAAAATAGAGTGCAAAAAAAAGAGCGAAAATTTTTTCCAGAGTGTGCTTCTCCCTTGTTTACGTGCAGCGCCGTGATTTTGTTAGTGTTCTAGGCTCGCGTCTCTAGCACGGTCTAGCCTAGGACCAGCACAGTACCATCGTTGAGTGTTTATTCAACTTTGCATCTCTGAATTGATTATTGCTGATCCTTTTTTGCTACCATATTATAAGCCTTCCCAGCTCCACATACATCGACGTCGTGTGTTTGACTCTCCCTGGTAATCGTACTATCCAAGCTTTGAGAGTTTTGACTACAACGGTTGCCGATCACCGCCTGCTGCTGGGTAAGAACTGGTAAGAATTTGAGTTTTGCTTGACGGATTTGTGACACCCACCACCACCACTTGTTAGTAGTCTGTAGGATCATATTCTTGTGTGTTTCTATTGCTGCTAACCATGCCAGGATCACAAGCCAACGAGATTGACTTGGAGAACTTCACGAACAAGGAGCTTCATGATAAATTTCAGCAAATGATCACTGAACAGGTGCAAGATGTGCTGAACAATTTTGAAGAGGTCATGGAGAAGATCACTGGCCTTGAGAAGTCGTTCAAAACAAAGCTCGATAACAGATTTAATGAACTGCTTGCGCGTCTTCCATTGGCTGCACCTGCCGCACCTCTGCAACAACAACAACTACTACCTCCACGTCGCGAAACAGCCCTCCGCCGAGCGAGCCGTGTCCTTCTTTAGCCGGACCAAACTGTTGGTGCTGCTGTTGATACTTCTGTGGCTCCTGCTGATGATGTGGAGGATGATTATTCGGGAGATTACGAGGATGAGTTTGATCAAAATCAGAACTACGTGGAACCACCAGCACCACAACCACTAGGTCGTCCACATGCAAATAATCACAATGGTAGGGCTCTCCCTTAGGTACGAGATCGTGACCATCTTCCTAAACTGAAACTGAATATTCCACCATTTGAGGGTAGATATGTTCCTGATATATATCTTACTTGGGAGTTAGAAACTGAACAACGATTTACATGTTTACAATATCCTAAGGAGAGACGTGCTCCTGCTGTTGTTTGTGCTTTCACTAGTTTTGCATGTGTTTGGTGGTCTGAACATTGTAGATTATATCCTATTCCAGCAACTTGGGCTGCTTTGAAAACTGCTATGCGTACTCGTTGGGTTCCACCATATTATAACCGTGAATTGCTTCAAAAATTGCAGCGTTTGAGACAAGGAAAAAATTCTATAGAAGAATATTATCAGGAATTACAAACTGGCATGATTAGATGTGGTCTTGTTGAGGAGAATGAACCTATGATTGCACGTTTTATGGGTGGATTAAATAGAGAGATTCAGACCATTCTAGAGTATAAGGAGTATACTAATATCACTCGTTTATTCCATCTTGCTTGTAAAGCTGAACGTGAAGTGCAGGATCGACAAGCATTGGCGCGAACTATCTTTTCTGCAGGTCGACCTTCATCATGGACACCGCATGCATCTTCTACTTCCACTGTACCAACACCTCCATTAGGTGCCAGTTCCAGCCGTGATACAGGAAAGCAGGAACAACCACCACTATCTGCCAAGAGCGCACCTGCCGGGCCTACATAGAGAACTTCTTCTTCCATGGCATCAACTGGGCACACAAGTGATAGTATTTGTCGTTGTTGTAAGGGAAGAGGTCATTATGCGAGAGAATGCAAATTTCAGCGTGTGATGATTGCTACTGAGGATGGTGGGTATGAGTCCGCTAGTGACTATGATGTGGAGATGTTGGCTCTTATTACACGTGAAGAACACGGTGGAGATGATTCTGATCATGAGACGCAATACATGGCTCCTGAAGACGCTGACAGGTATGAATGTTTAGTTGCTCAACGTGTTTTGAGTGTGCAGGTCACACAAGCTGAGCAAAATAAGAGGCATAATTTGTTCCATACAAAGGGAGTTGTGAAGGAACGTTCTGTGTGTGTCATCATAGACGGAGGGAGCTGCAACAACTTGGCTAGCATGGAGATGGTGGAGAAGCTCTCTCTCACCACAAGACCACATCCACATCCTTACTACATCCAATGGTTCAACAATAGTGGCAAGGTTATGGTAACACGTACTGTTTGTGTGCATTTTAGTATCTCTACATATGCTGATTATGTTGATTGTGATGTGGTACCTATGCAAGCATGTTACTTATTACTTGGTAGACCATGGCAATTTGATAAAAATTCTGTACACCATGGTAAAAATAATCAGTATACTCTTGTTCATAAGGATAAAAATATTACTTCCTATGACTCCTGATTCCATTTTGAAAGATGATATTAATAAAGCTAGTAAAGCAAAACAGGAGCAGAATAAGAGTGAAAATCAGATTGTGGCAAAAGAATTTGATTAACCAATGAAGCCTAATAATAAACCATCTAGTGTTGCTTCTGAAATTAAATTGAAAAGTGCATGTTTATTTGCCACCAAATCTGATATTGATGAGCTAGATTTCAGCAAATCTATTTGCTATGCTTTTGTGTGCAAAGAGGCATTATTTTCATTCGAGGACGTGCCTTCCTCTTTGCCTCTTGCCGTCACTAACATTTTGCTGGAGTTCGCTGATGTCTTTCCACAAGACGTGCCACTAGGATTACCGCCTATTCGAGGGATTGAGCATCAGATTGACTTAATTCCCGGTGCTTCACTGTCAAACCGTGCGCCATACCGTACCAATCCAGAGGAGACGAAGGAGATTATGCGTCAAGTACAAGAGCTTCTCGACAAAGGTTATATACGCGAATCCCTTAGTCCTTGTGCTGTTCCTATTATTCTAGTGCCAAAAAAGGATGGTAAATCGCGTATGTGTGTTGATTGTAGAGGAATTAATAATATTGTTATTCGTTATCGTCATCCTATTCCTAGGCTAGATGATATGCTTGATGAATTGAGTGGCTCTACAATATTCTCCAAATTTGATTTGCGTAGTGGATACCATCAAACTCGTATGAAATTGGGGGATGAATGGAAAACAACATTTAAAACTAAGTTTGGATTATATGAGTGGTTAGTCATGCCTTTTGGGTTAACTAATGCACCTAGTACTTTCATGAGATTAATGAACGAAGTTTTACGTGCTTTCATTGGACAATTTGTGGTAGTTTACTTTGATGACATATTGATTTATAGAAGATCTTTGGAGGAACATTTGGAACATTTACGTGCTGTTTTTATTGCTCTACGTGATGCACGCTTGTTTGGTAACCTTGGGAAGTGCACTTTTTGCACCGACCGAGTGTCTTTTCTTGGCTATGTTGTTACTCCACATGGAATTGAAGTTGATAAAGCCAAGATTTAAGCTATTGAGAGTTGGCCGTAGCCCAAAATGGTCACACAAGTGAGGAGTTTTCTTGGCCTCGCTGGATTCTACAGGCGTTTTGTGAGAGATTTCAGCACCATTGCTGCATCTCTCAGTGAGATTACAAAGAAGGATGTGCATTTTGTTTGGGGTACCGCACAGGATGAAGCCTTCACGATGTTGAAAGATAAGTTGACACATGCTCCTTTACTCCAACTTCCTGATTTTAATAAGACATTTGAGCTTGAATGTGATGCTAGTGGAATTGGATTAGGAGGTGTGTTATTACAAGATGGCAAACCTGTTGCATACTTTTCTGAAAAATTGAGTGGGCCTAGTCTGAATTATTCTACTTATGATAAAGAATTATATGCTCTTGTTCGGACTTTAGAAACATGGCAACATTATTTATGGCCCAAAGAATTTGTTATACATTCTGATCATGAATCTTTGAAACATATTAAAAGTCAAGCTAAACTTAATCGTAGACATGCTAAATGAGTTGAATTCATTGAGACTTTCCCTTATGTCATTAAACACAAGAAGGGTAAAGAAAATGTTATTGTTGATGCATTGTCTCGTCGCTATACTATGCATTCACAACTTGACTTCAAAATATTTGGTTTGGAGACCATCAAAGATCAATATGTGCATGATGTTGATTTTAAAGATGTATTGCAGAATTGTAAAGAAGGACGAACATGGAACAAGTTCGTCGTTAATGATGGATTTGTCTTCCGTGCTAACAAGCTATGCATTCCAGCTAGCTCCGTTCGTCTTTTGTTGTTGCAGGAGGCGCATGGAGGAGGACTAATGGGACACTTTGGCGTGAACAAGACGGAGGACATACTTGCTACATATTTCTTTCGGCCAGAGATGAGACGGGATGGTGAGCGCTTTGTTGCTCGCTGCACTACATGTCAAAAAGCTAAGTCACGACTAAATCCTCATTGTTTATATATGCCTTTGCCTGTACCTAGTGTTCCTTGGGAGGATATATCTATAGACTTTGTTTTAGGTTTACCTCGAACAAAGAAGGGGAGGGATAGCTTCTCGAAAATGGCACACTTTATACCATGTCATAAAAGCGATGATGTTGTTAATGTGGCTGATTTGTTCTTCCGTGAAATTATTCGCTTGCATGGTGTGCCAAATACTATTGTTTCAGATCGTGATACTAAATTTCTTAGCCACTTTTGGAGATGTTTATGGGCTAAGATGGGGACTAAACTGCTTTTTAGTACTACTTGTCACCCCCAAACTGATGGACAAACTGAAGTAGTCAATAGAACATTGTCTACTATGCTTAGGGCTGTTTTGAAGAATAATAAGAAAATGTGGGAAGAATGCTTGCCTCATATTGAATTTGCTTATAATCGTTCATTGCATTCTACTACTAAGATGTGCCCTTTCGAAATTGTGTATGGCTTCCTACCTCATGCACCTATTGATTTGTTGCCTCTTCCATCCTTGAAGAAGGTTAATTTTGATGCTAAACAACATGCTGAATTGATTTTAAAATGCATGAGTTAACTAAGGAAAACATTGAGCGTATGAATGCTAAATATAAACTTGCTAGAGATAAAGGTAGAAAACATGTTGTGTTTGCACCTAGAGATCTTGTTTGGTTACATTTGCGTAAGGGTAGATTTCCTGATTTGTGCAAATCAAAGCTAATGCCACGTGCTGATGGTCCTTTTCAGGTGTTAGAGAAAATAAATGATAATGCATATAAACTTGTGCTGCCTGCAGATTTTGGGGTCAGTCCCACTTTTAACATTGCAGATTTGAAGCCTTATTTGGGTGAGGAAGATGAACTTCTGTCGAGGACGACTTCATTTCAAGAAGGGGAGGATGATGAGGACATCAATACCATTGTTACACCCACAACCCCTGCTGCTATTCATACTGGACCAATTACTAGAGCTCGCGCACGCCACTTAAATTACCAGGTACTTTCGTTTCTTGGTAATGATTCTAATGTTCATGAGAATATGATTCTGCCTAAAGTGGATACATTTGTTTTGCTTACAAATGAAGGGCCTAGCTTGGAGAAGGATGAACATTGGAGAAAGAACAAGCATGGAGATGATGGCATGTGCAAGGGGAACAAGAACGGAGTTACAAGTGATGATTTCAGGACGTTGAAGCCACCATAATGAGTGCATGAAGCCTTGGAAGAAATATACAAGATGCTACTTCATAACTTTCATCCAGAGGCTATTCTAGGTGCTGCATCACCTTATTATTGGGCCAGGCCCATGTATTTTTGAAATACTTGAGTATAAGCTGTTTTTAGAGTCCGTATGTGTGGGGAAACAAGAGATAGGGTTGGTTTCGGACCCCTTCCCCAAGGGCCACGAAATTCCCCCCTCTTCCTCCATATATACAGCCCTTAGGGCGTCGTTTAGACTTTGGGTTTTGTTTAGATTAAAAGTTCGCCACAGCTGCAACTTCGCGTACTTCGTTTGTGTTCAACGACCAGACAAAGGCGTCACAGAACCCCACCTTGATCAATAAAGCTTTCATCTTATATTCGCAATATCCAGATTGCAATCTCAGTTTCTTGCTTGTTCTTCGTTTGCTTGCAGGAAACAGACCCTCGTGTTCAGGTTGATCGTGCTCCGGTGTGGTCAATAACCTCTCGGAGTTGGTTTAGCAATTGCTAAGGTGCGATGTCCTCGCACGTTCGTAGTCGGATCGTCAAACTCGACTTCCACCAAAGCGATATCCATCATCTCATCGAAAGACGGGACACCTTTGCCTCTATCAGCATTAGATGAGTACTTACTGTATGCTTGTTTGTTTGTGATAGAGTACCCGAAGTGCGCCACTTGCTACTTCGAATCTCTAGGTTTCACGGATCATCAGCAAGGCAAGTAACACTTTGATCATACCTCTTTACTACCCAGTTTTATTGCATTAGATCAATCCTCAAACAATTGCATGATTAGGATCTGATTAATATGTGGGTTTTGGGAAGTAGTTGAGGTAGTACTTATTACCTGTTTTATTATTAAACCCTTGGGAGTTACTCTACGTTTGCTTATTATGCCATGCTATGCTAGTAGATGTGGATTGGGTGAGTGTATCCATGACAGATGTGAGATTGCTAATTAATGGTTTATTTAAGGTGGCAACTTTAATACACATCTGGGTGGATTGAGGCACCTGGGTATTCCAACGATTGCCTGTTTTCTTCATAAGATTATTCATGCTAGAAACTTCCGTGTGCAGCCACAAGCTACTATGGGCTCTAGCATAGTTGATTAAGTCGTGCGAACTCTTACAGTGGTAGACTAGCAGATATAGGGGAAACTAGGTGTAATTGTCTACCGATCATAAGGTGCTAGCACTTCTGAAAGACTATGTCTCGGTCATCCGTTTCTCAAACACCATGTAGTGCGAGAATCCCAATGGAGGAGATCGAGTCTTGTGGGGAAAAGTGCACAAACCTCTGCGGAGTGTATAAACTAATCATTGTTAGCCGTGTCCCCGGTTATGGACGTTTTGAGTATCTAGTACTTGGATTATCATGTGAATCTCATCATGTTACTTTAATTAATATTGTCGGGTTTTAATGATGATGCTTAATTGGGATTGAGAGGATGTCTATCTTCTCAATGTTTAACAACCACCATGATAGTTAAATAAAATTTATTCCTTTGCAGTAGGGAAAAATTGGCTTTATGCAAAACCGTAATCATAGAGCTTTCCACCACCCATATATGCACGTAGTATAGCTTTATTCTTTCATTACTCTCTATGTGTTACATTGCCAGCATATTCCATGTGCTGACCCGTTTTCGGGCTGCAACGTTCATGTTGCAGATTTTTCCAGACGACGAGTAAGGTGCCTTTAGGTCCTGGTTCTATACTCAGTGATGCTGTTGGAGTTGATGGACTCACTTATCTTCCAAACCTTCCGCTGTTATCGTCATTAGATGGCCTTAAGCCATATTTATTGTAATAAGTTCTCTTTTGAGACATTCGATGTAATAAGTGTGTGATTACTACTCTATTATAAATCCTTCAAGTATTGTGCATGTCAGCATTACTGATCCAGGGTTGACACTAAAGCACAGAGATCAGACTGTTTGAGATCTGGTCGCTGCAAGATGGTATCAGAGCACACGCTGACTATAGAACACGACCACTAAGCTAAAAGCTCTAGATCACTACTCACTCTTCTCATTTCTGACTCCTCATCTTTTCTACTCTTTTAGGATGGCGGATGCAAGGAACAAGTTCATGCAACCGGATGAAGATACACCCTTTGGACCTCACTTGAAGGAAGTCACTAGATACCTGAACATCGGAGTACCAAGCTTCACTGGGAGCTACAACACCACTTTACCTGAAGAGGAGCACTGGACGGTTCAAGTACAAGTTCCAGGAAGGACATTCATGCCCGTCACTGAGCCCATAGAGTTTCCTTTGATGCACCAACCTGGAGTCTAGGAAACAGCATGGCAGCCCACATCACTATAGGGAGCATTGGAGAAGTTTACCACAAGTATCTCAAGGATACTATCTAGCAGATTTGTGGGCGCCGAGATGAGCAATGGGAGATGATCAGCACCAGGAAGGATAGATCAATTGCAGCTTTCATCCAGGAGTTAAACCAGCACATTCGACGCCAGGAGAACCAGATGTGCGCATGCATGATGGACCTGAAGAAGGCCATGACCAAGATCACGGAGCTGGAGGAAGAACTCAAGTCTACACGCGATGGATATGAGGAGGAAATAGCAACACTAGCGGAGAAGAATGATGATCTGAAGAAGAAGCTAAGAGTGTTCATGGGATTTCGCGCAACTGGAGGAGAAGATGATTGCACTTGTCCAGAGAACTACATCATCATCGACGACACCGACTCGGACCTAGACGATAGCGATGATGACTATGTTGATGAAGCTGGAGCAGATATCATGGAGTCTTCATCGGAGCAGTTTTTCTAGTCGACCACCATAGTAGTAGTAGTATTCTCCCATGTATCTAGTATAGTCCGAGCACTTTTATAATGATAGTTAGACTGTTGTATGCCCTTGTTTGATTGAATGAACTGATTTTGTTTGCATTTGTCTCATGTGCATATGGGTAGTGTTTTCCCTCTAGACCTCATTCTATTCTATATTCTCATCTTTTCTAAAACCCTCATATGCCTCCGAGACGTGACAATGGATTTGCTTTCCCACTGGAGCTCACTCAGTTGATCTAGCAGCAGAATGCATTGATGCAGTTGCTAGTCCAGAATCAGAATCAGGGGAACAACAACAACAACCAACTACAGCCACCACCTGTTGATCACTTAACCCGTTTTCTTAGGCTGAATCCGCCGGTGTTCTCCAGTAGCACCGAGCCGATTGTTGCAGATGATTGGCTCCGCAAGACAGCAAGTGAGTTGACCACTGCAGGATGCACAGATACGGAAAGGGTGCATTTTGCCGCACATCAGCTTGAAGGACCCGCAACATCATGGTGGCAAAATTTCACAGCCACCTATCCTATTGACACTGTCACATGGGACCAGTTTCAGCAGGCTTTCCGTACTGCCCATGTTTCAGCAAGAGCTATGGCCATGAAGAAGCGTGAGTTTCGCAACTTGCGCCAAGGAGGACGGACTGTTGGCCAGTATGTGGATGACTTTAGTAAGCTAGCACGTTATGCCCCAGATGACATTGCTACGGATGCTGCTAAGCAGGAGAAGTTTTTGGAAGGACTGAATGATGAGCTGAGCATGCAGTTGATAGTAGCAACTTTCAACAACTACCAGGAGTTGGTAGACAGAGCTCTCATGATTGAAGGGAAGCAGCAGCAGATTGAGAACCGCAAGAGGAAGTATGGACAAGGGAAGTACAATTCTGGAGCTCAGCAGAAGCCACGTTTTACCCCGAAATCGGGAGGACATTTCCAGCATACCCATGGAGGAGGTAGCTCACACAATCATAACGGCCCCAAGAATGGTAACGGGAATGGAGGAAGCAACAGCCAGAACCGTACCGACCCGTCAACCCCAGCCAAGAGAGACCTGAGCCAAGTCACTTGCTATAAGTGTCAGAAGACTGGACATTATGCCAATGAATGTCCTGAAGCGCAGAATGGAAATGGCAATGGAAGCTCAGGGAAGAAGCCGAACCCTTTCAACAGGGGACAGGTGAACCACGTTAACGTGGAGGAGGTTGAAGCGCAACCAGATGCAGTAATAGGTAAGTTTTTGGTTAAGTCATTTACTGCAATCGTTCTTTTTTATACTGGTGCATCGCATTCATACATATCAAGGGGGTTTGTGGATAAGTATAAACTACCCACCAAAGTTCTTAGAACACCTACGTTAGTAAGCTCACCAGGAGCGGAATATATGGCCAGTCGAGGATGTTTTCAAGTGCCATTGAGTATAGGTAGGCATGTTTTCCCCTCGGATTTCATCATTTTGGAATCACAAGGTTTAGATGTAATTCTGGGTATGGATTAGCTATCGATGTATGGAGGAAACATCGATTACGCCAGTAAGTCGATTTTGCTTACCAGTCCAGAAGGAATAAGGATCAAGTATGTATCACGGCATGAGCCGAAGAGGACACAAGTAAATTCCGTATCAGGAGTTGTGCAGGAGGAAGTACCAGTGGTGAAGGATTTCCCTGATGTATTTCCCGATGAGTTGCCAGGCATGCCACCAGATAGAGACATTGAGTTTTTGGTTGAGCTTTTGCCAGGCACAGGGCCGATATCTTAGAGACCGTACCGGATGCCCGCACAAGATTTGGAGGAAATTAAGAAGCAAATTAAGGAGTTACTTGATAAAGGCTTTATTCTCCCAAGTTCTTCACCTTGGGGATCGCCAGTACTTCTAGTGTAAAAGAAGGATGGATCGTTGAGGATGGTTGTTGATTATCGAGGACTAAATGAAGTAACAATCAAGAAAAAATACTCGTTGTCGATGATCAATGATTTGTTTGACCAATTACAAGGATCTAAGCTATTTTCTAAGATCGATCTGCGATCAGGATACCACCAGTTGAAGATTCGAGAGCAGGATATACCTAAGCCAGCTTTTACCACTAGGTATGGGCTGTATGAGTATACCGTTATGTCATTTCGTCAGACTAACGCACCTGCATATTTCATGAACATGGTGAACAAGGTATTTATGGAATTTATGGATAAGTTCGTCGTGGTGTTCATTGATGATATTTTGGTCTACTCGAAGAATGAAGAAGAGCATAAGGAGCATTTGCGTTTGGTACTGGAGAAGCTCAGAGAACATCAGGTATATGCTAAGTTCAGCAAATGTGAGTTTTGGTTGAAAGAAGTTGGATTCCTCGGACATGTTATATCCGGAGAAGGAATAGCAGTAGATCCCACCAAGGTTGTCACTGTGACAAATTGGGTAGCACCAACGACAGTTGGAGAGATCCGGAGTTTTCTTGGGCTGGCAGGATACTACCGGAGATTCATTGAGAATTTCTCGAAGATTGCGAAGCCCATGACGGAGTTGTTAAAGAAGGATACCAAGTTCAAATGGACTGAGGAATGTGAGGCCAGTTTCCAGGAGTTGAAGAAATGTTTGGTTACATCGCCAGTGTTGATTTTGCCAGATCAGCGCAAGGATTATGAGGTGTATTGCGATGCTTCACGTCATGGACTTGGAGCAGTGCTTATGCAGGAGGGAAGAGTTGTTTCATATGCTTCACGACAGCTTAAGCCCCATGAGTTGAATTATGCTACACATGATTTGGAGTTAGCAACCGTAGTGCATGTGAAGACATGGAGACATTTTCTCATCGGAAACCATTGTGAGGTGTACACGGATCACAAGAGTTTGAAGTACATTTTCACACAGAAGGAGCTGAATCTCAGGCAAAGGAGATGGTTGGAGCTCATCAAGGATTACGATATGAGGTTGCATTATCACCCCGGAAAGGCTAACGTAGTAGCCGATGCGTTGAGCCGTAAGAGCCATGTAAACACACTTATGATCGGAGGATTACCAAAGGAGTTAGCCGAGGATCTTCGTGAGCTATGTTTGGAGATAGTTCCAAGAGTGTGACGCCCCTGATTCAATCATACATTAATCATGCACGCAAACGTGTACAATCAAGATCAGGGACTCACGGGAAGATATCACAACACAACTCTACAAATAAAATAAGTCATACAAGCATCATAATATAAGCCAGGGGCCTCGAGGGCTCGAATACAAGTGCTCGATCAGAGACGAGTCAGCGGAAGCAACAATATCTGAGTACAGGCATAAGTTAAACAAGTTTGCCTTAAGAAGGCTAGCACGAACTGGGATACAGATCGAAAGAGGTGTAGGCCTCCTGCCTGGGATCCTCCTAAACTACTCCTGGTCGTCGACAGCGGCCTGCATGTAGTAGTAGGCACCTCCAGTGTAGTAGTCGACGTCAACGGTGGCGTCTAGCTCCTAGGCTCCAAAGTCTGGTTGCGGCATCCGGGAAGAAGAGAAAAACGGGGGAAAAAGGGAGCAAAGCAACTGTGAGTACTCATCCAAAGTACTCGCAAGCAAGGAGCTACACTACATATGCATGGATATATGTGTAAGGAGGCCATATCAGTGGACTCAACTACAGAATGCCAGAATAAGAGGGGGATAGCTAGTCCTATCAAAGACTACGCTTCTGGCAGCCTCCGTCTTGCAGCATGTAGAAGAGAGTAGATTGAAGTCCTCCAAGTAGCATCGCATAGCATAATCCTACCCGGCGATCCTCCCCTAGTCGCCCTGTGGAAAAGCGATCACCGGGTTGTCTGTGGAACTTGTCTGGGTGTGTTTTATTAAGTATCCGGTTCTAGTTGTCATAAGGTCAAGGTACAACTCCGGGTCATCCTTTTACTGAGGGACATGGCTATTCGAATAGATAAACTTCCCTGCAGGGGTGCACCACATAACCCAACACGCTCGATCCCATTTGGCCGTACACACTTTCCTGGGTCATGCCCGGCCTCGGAAGATCAACACGTCGCAGCCCCACCTGGGCACAATAGAGAGGTCAACACGCCGGTCTAAATCCTATGCGCGCAGGGGTCTGGGCCCATCGCCCATTGCACACCTGCATGTTGTGAGGGCGGCCGGAAGCAGAACTAGCCTCCTTTATACAAGAGTAGGCGTTCCAGTCCAATCCGGCGCGCGCCGCTCCGTCGCTGACGTCAAGAAGGCTTCGGCTGATACCACGACGTCGAGTGCCCATATCTTTCCCGCGTAGTTGGTTAGTGCGTATAGGCCAGTGGCCAGACTCAGATCAAATACCAAGATCTCGTTAAGCGTGTTATTATGAAGTAACCACGGACGCCGACCAGGGCCAGGCCCACCTCTCTCCTAGGTGGTCTCAACCTGCCCTGCCGCTCCGCCACAAAGGAACAATCGGGGTTCGTCAGGAACACAGGCCCACCTCTACCGGGATGGAGCCAACTGTCCTTTCAGCCCCCACATCGGAATCACTTGCGGGTACTCAATGAGCTGACCCGATTTTAGTCACCATCTTTATAGTATGTATGTATGTATAGTATATACCCGTGATCACCTCCCGAGTGATCACGGCCCAATAGTATAGCAAGGCAGACTGACAAGAATGTAGGGCCAATGATGATAAACTAGCATCCTATACTAAGTATTTAGGATTGCAGGTAAGGTATCAACAGATGTAGCAACAATGTCAGGCTATGCATCAGAATAGGATTAATGAAAAGCAGTAACATGCTACACTACTCTAATGCAAGAGTATAGAGGAGAATAGGCGATATCTGGTGATCAAGGGGGGGCTTGCCTGGTTGCTCTGGCAAGAAGGAGGGGTCGTCAACACCGTAGTCGAACTGGGCAGCAGCTGCGTCGGTCTCGTAGTCTACCGGAGAGAAGAAGGGGGAAGAAACAGTAAATACAATGCAAACATAAGCATGACGATGCATGACATGTCAATGAGCGGTGTTAGGTGTACCCAATCGCGGTAGTAGGTGATACCGACGAATGGGGGAAACATCCAGGAAAGTATTCCCGATGTTTCGCGTTTTCGGACAGATGAACCGGAGGGGGAAAGTTGCGTCTTTGCTATGCTAGGGATGTGTGGAGGATGAACGGGCTGCGTATCCGGATTTGTCTCGTCATTGTGAGCAACTTTCATATAGAAAACATTTTCATCCGAGTTACAGTTATTTTTCTATTAATTTTCAAAGTTTAAAGGATTTCCTGATTTATTATTAAATCGAAAAAGAACTGTAAAACTGCGTGTACCCAGTGGTTGTCTAGCCACAGAGGCTGACATGTGGGCCCGTTGATTGCTGAGTCAGCAGTCAACGTTTGACTGGTGAAACAATGAACAGTGTCGCTGGCCCCACCTGTAAGTGACTAGGTGTATATTTTAAACTAAAACCCTTTTTTGCTAATTTAATCCTAATGGCCTTGGGCCCATTGTCATTGACTACTGTGCGGTTAGCACTAAAAGGGGATTAGCCCCTTAATCCACAAGGGGCCGGCCTCCATTACAGAAGGCCAAGCGGCCTCGCCAAGCACGCACGCATGCCTGCATGCGCACCGGCGCTCGGCAGCCAGGAGCAGCAGGCCGGAACCTTGGGGAGGCGCGGAGGCGGGGCTCACGCGACGAGCAGCGCGTGGGGAAGCACCGGCGACCGCGGCGGTTGCAGCAGGCATCGGAGGCAGGCGAAATCGGCAGCAGCGGGCAAGAGCAGGGGCGGGCACGACCGACCGGAGGAGGGGCGCCGGCAAGCAGGAAGCAGCGGGGCGACAGAGAGCATGCGAAACCAGGGCACGAGCAGCCCGCGGCGAGTGCGCCGGCCGGAGGGGAGTGGCGCTAGGCAGCGGGCTCGGTAATGGCGCTCCGGTGGCCAAATTGTGTGCAGTTTGTTGCGTTCGAAGGTTGAGCCTCGCGCATATCCAACAGAGCATACGACGAAGGCGGAGGCGATCTAAATCGACGGCAGCAACGACTGGGGAGGCTGCCGGAGTTCGGGCAAGCTCGTGCGCGGCGCTACGAAGCACGGCAAGAGGGACTGCAGGCACGGGAGCTCTGTGACCATGCGCTGAGTACGTTAGTGTGTCAGAGGCGAGCCGTTGTGGCTGTGGTCACGGCTATGCCAAGCCCGGCGGCGAGGAGCTCTCGGTCACGACGGGGCAACGAAAATGAGCGGGGAAGAGAGGGGGTTGACGCAGGGCTCACCTAGGGAGTATAAGGAGGCTCGGTGAGTAGCTTAGGAGCAGCAGGGGGTAGCCGGATTTGGCGATGAACACCGACGACCGAAGGAAGTAGATGAAGTCGATCCCGGCGGTGTCATCCCCTCTAGCTCGAACAGTGGTGCGTAGAGGACGTAGTCGAACACTGTGAAGCTCCTAGACTTCTTTCAGCGACGAGGGGAGTCCGGTGGCCGCGGGATCGACGAGGTGGCAGCGACCACGCGCTCGGACGATGAAGAAAAAGAAAGGGGTGAGCGAGAGGGATGAATGGTTGGCCTAGGGTTAGTCCGATGCGTTGGGGAGGGCTTTATACACCTCGGGGTGCCGGTGGATGATCGACACGGCGACAGACGAGGCCATGGCGGGCGTGGATGCACGCCACGCACAGGCACCGCCTCCTCTCTGTACAGAGGAGGAGGAAAAGGCCGTGGTGGGCTTGGGCCTGCACTGTAGCATTGGGCTACAAGTGCATAGTGTAGCTTTTCGTTGTTTTTTAATTTCCTTTTCATTTATTTCCTTTACAGTTTTATTTTGGTTACACTTTAATTTTAGTTTAGTAAAATATGACTATAGCCCCTCAATAATGTTTCAGAACAAACCACTACTATAAAAAGTTTTACCCACATATAAAATAGTTTAGTATTTTATAAAATACCAAAGGCATTTAAATAGTTGCTTTAGTACTGTTTAAATCATTTTAGTGCATTCAATCTTTTTTACATAAATGTGGTCCCTCCACCATTATGATCTATGATTTATTCGCTACATTTTGAACACTTTAGTTTTAAATATTTGAAAACTTTTTATTGTCTGACTTGACTTTCAATTTGAATTCGGAACGAGATTTGAATCATCATGAAACTAACAACAGTAACCGTGGTGACGTGGCATCATTAGTAGATGGTTACTGTAGCTTAACTATCCAGGCGTCACAATTCTCCTCCACTACAAGAAATCTCGTCCCGAGATTTAAGAGGTGTATTAAGGGGCGATGGAATTTTGGTTACGAAATTCTAACGAGTCTTCTTGGTCTTGGTTACTCTTCTCGAAGAGGTCGATCCATTACGGTGATGTCTTCATTTCTCTGCTACGGTCATCATGATGAAGTAGGCATCCTTTCTTCGGGATCTCCATCGTCTTACGAACGCGACCAAGGGGAAAAACTCTGGAAGAATGCATCTCCACAAAGTTGGGCATCTGATGGTGAACTCAATGGGAAATACACGAGGTACCCCACAAGTTGTATTTCAGTGAATTCGTTGAGTGTAATATATGATTGTACCAAAGTATCAAACGGGTAGGCAATCATTCGATGACTAGACAGAAGCTGGAATGGGGGTTTGAACAATGAGAATAACATTGTGTTTGATTCCAGGATGAATAATGGTATAGCATTTAGCTCGTGAATCACATACAAAGCCAGGTGCAAAGGATACATTAGAATCCAGGTTGTAAAGAAAAGTCAGGTTTTGATCCAGTGGACCTATGGGTTATGGGGCCACCATGTGGGTTGAAAGTAGGAAGGGTGGTGACATATTGCACAGCCGTGACAGGGAGGCATGTGAGTGAATAGCTTGTCAGCTATGTTGGCAACAATGTCGGTACCAAGGACGGGGAACAAAGAGAGAAATTTTCCTGCTTGTTGAACGAGGCGGACCTAAAGTCAAAGCTCTTGTCCATAAGTGGTTACCGGGATGCCATCAACAAAAGAAATAGGGTCTTACTGACACGGTTGTACACCAAGGTGTTTACCTAAGCAGAAGAATATGTCTGCTTAGATCACCAGAAAGGTTAAACGAAACAATGGAAAGGAAAATGCGATCATGAGATTAAACAGAACAATGGAAAGGAAAATTGTGAGTACACACAATTATTAGGAGTATATCCTTCCCATGGACAAGCATAACATGGCAAACAGGGTAGGAGAGCAAGTACCCAACCATTCCGATAAGAGGCAAGGATTAATCAAGATGTTACCCATACAACGGTGTTTGGATAACTGACCAAGAAATATTTAGCATCGCGCCTCCAATATTCTTGTTGAAGAGCGGATTATCATAGCCATGCTTCGAGGTAGCAATGATACGGGGTTTCAATCAAGGGCCAGACTTTGGATACACAAATGATCCATCAGGAGCAACTTATAAAATAGGTCTTACAATTCCCTCATGGAAGAATGGATAGCCTTGCTAAAAAAATTATAATGATAGGTCCTCCAGCCAGAGGTGCTAGTCATGACATCATATTACCGGGTCATCAAAGGACCAACATTATAACTCCTGGAAAGTTGTGCTAACCATCATATCCGAACGAGATTTAGATCTGATTGGTGTCATGATACCTCAGACTCAGGAAGCCTGGGAAGAAAAAGGCGCGACACATATTGACGAGAAGACATCGTAAGATTCTCGGGAAATGTACCATGGAAGCAAGTTCCAAAACAAGAGTTCATCATTAAATCAAGGAGATGGTTAGGAGGTGGCTGATGGACTCAGCGACAATTCATGGAGATTCCCAAAAGATGGATTTCCACACTTATGTGAACAAGGAGATAACATTTGTCAGATCAAATGATATAATGATGTATGCTCGAGGAAAACATACATAATTAAACACTGGTTGAAAGGTGCACCCGAAATATGGGCTGGGTTGCACAACCAACGTCGGAATGGTGATTCAGTAATCAAATGTCTAAGAATGAACGGCCAACCATTAACTTCAAAGCAATAGGGTTGCTAGAAGGGCAGAATCCAAATAGCACCATTCATCTGTTGGTATCCTGGTTAGAACCAACACGGGGACCAAGAAAGAATAATGATGGCGAGAAGCATCGCTGCAACAAGAATTTCTTAAGAGGTGGTGAAATTCTCACAACATTCTTGACATAAAAGGTGGTAATATTCCAAGGTAAAGAAGAACAATGCTGGGTAGCAAGGATCTCAAGGTATAACACAAAACACAAACAAGTTTGTGTTGGAGGGAAGGCAATAAAGTGGTTGATGATAACACAAATCATCGAGGCAAGGATGGTATTTCTCATCATGAATCCGATTGATATCGTGGAAGAGCTCATAAGGTTGATGATGATCACGACACATTTGTCGAGAGGTTACAGGAAGATGTAATCGATCGACGATGACATCAAGTCAAATGAATGATGAAGCGAAAGGTTATTGGAACCACGGTTAGGACACAAACTCGAAATCAAGTTTGTTGTTCAAGGAGAAATGATATGACGATGAAAATCGACGCAAGCTTAGTTCATCGTTGAAAGTTGTGCTCCAGGAATAAGGACCAGGTAGCACAGTTAATTTTTTTAGTATGATGACGATATAGCTGATTAGGCTAGGAATGACTTAAAGGATTATTAAACTCGTAAGCAACGAAAATTACTTAGAGTTATTGAATCGGAGTGCTGAATCGATTCACTTATTGGTGTTCTCGGTTAACAAACAACCCAGAAGCATGAAGTGACAAAGACAGGGTAAAGGTAGTACTCCATCAAAGGACAAGGTAATGTAGTGCAATGGCATGATATCCTCGAGATACCAGGGGTAATACTCGACGATAGACCAAAGTAGAGGTTGGTCTGGGGTATTGCTTTGCAGAGGACAAGTGTTTAAACTTGCCCAAGAAATGGGATCAAGGAAGAACATATGGTCGGAACCACGATTGCAAAAGGCCAGATCCCAGATATAAGATGAACTTATACCAAGGGAATAATTAATTTAAGAGAAGCTTTTAATGATAAGTTCTACATCGTGTCCATGGGCATGAACACAAAGTTCAAGGTCGACTCCCACTTCTTTAATGCATAACCTTTCATTCACTTCTCGCCTTCAACGAAATTGTGTGTTGAAATTTTATCTGACATAACACTAGTAGAGTATGACCCATAGTAGTTTCCGGGTTCACACAGTTTAGAGAAGGCAGATGTCCAACCCATCGGGACCTCTTAGGAACATATACCACAAACTTCAGGAGTAAATGACACAAGCTCGATAGCAGAGTATGGTTGACAAGCAGAGGATATAATTTACCAAATGCGGTATATATCCTAGGAAAGGCTCAAGGTTATTGAATATGAAGAACATTGTCAGATAAAATCCAACAAAGGATCTAGGGTGAGTATCGACACACAACCAGAGGAAGAAGCAAGGCAAAGACATTTGATTATAGAAACAACTGAATAACTTAGAGCTCAATTGCTAAGGAATTATGATTTACAAAGCGAAGGATCAGAAGCAGACACTCTGATCAAGGATGGATAAGTTCAATAGACTTAGGGGCACAATTGACGACAATTTAATTGGCGAGAACCAGCTCATGATTAAAACAACGTCTGAGCTGGAAGGATGAATTCTAGGATTTGTTTGAGGATTGCGAGCATTCGCAACAAATCGAATCAACAGACTCAAAATGACAATGATAATGGATGTCAACAAGATTACTAGACTTATGGGATTAACCATAATGCAAGCAATCAAGAATTTCAAGAGCAATAGGATGCTCAAGATTTTCGGAAGATCGAATGATATTTCGAGGATTGGTGACATACATGAATCAACTGGGGATGAGTGGATACTCGGTAAGTGCGAGAAATTATCCGTAGTGGTATTCATGTAGCAAAGAACTACAAGGCAGTAGGCACAAAGTATTCTCGGAACATTAGAGAGAATTTCGAGGTATCTTGTAATAACAAGATCGACTGGGTATAAAGTAAGGACGACGGGTGTAAGTATTTATCCATAGGGATATTGCAGTGGTAGGGAATTGTAAAAGCAACGGGCACAAGGTCTCGGGAGAATATCGGAAGGTATCTTCGGAATCCTTCGGTGCACAAAATAATCATCTGGACTGAGGACGCTCTCCGGGAGAAAGTACTATCGAGAACCTAGAGTCAGAGTTAGTAAAAAAACGTTTAGCCCGAATAGAAGAGAGATCAGATTACCAGAGTACAGATCGAGGAGTAAAAGATCCTAATACCACCCAATGGCGACGTGGGCCCGTAAGGCACACAACCATGTTAGTAAAAGTTTTGCAATGTCTAGACACGACTTCGGCAAAGAAGTGTGGAAGGGGGATTCCTACAGGCAGTCGGCTCTGATACCAACTTGTGACGCCCCCGATTCAATCGTACACTAATCATGCACGCAAACGTGTACGATCAAGATCTGGGACTCACGAGAAGACATCACAACACAACTCTACAAATAAAATAAGTCATACAAGCATCATAATATAAGCCAGGGGCCTCGAGGGCTCGAATACAAGTGCTCAATCATAGACGAGTCAGCGGAAGCAACAATATCTGAGTACAGACATAAGTTAAACAAGTTTGCCTTAAGAAGGCTAGCACAAACTGGGATACAGATCGAAAGAGGCGCAGGCCTCCTGCCTGGGATCCTCCTAAACTACTCCTGGTCGTCGACAGCGACCTGCATGTAGTAGTAGGCACCTCCAGTGTAGTAGTCGTCGTGGACGGTGGCGTCTAGCTCCTGGGCTCCAAAGTCTGGTTCCGGCATCCGGGAAGAAGAGAAAAACGGGGGAAAAGAGGGAGCAAAGCAACCGTGAGTACTCATCCAAAGTACTCGCAAGCAAGGAGCTACAATACATATGCATGGATATATGTGTAAGGAGGCCATATCAGTGGACTGAATTGCAGAATGCCAGAATAAGAGGGGGATAGCTAGTCCTATCGAAGACTACGCTTCTGGCAGCCTCCGTCTTGCAGCATGTAGAAGAGAGTAGATTGAAGTCCTCCAAGTAGCATCACATAGCATAATCCTACCCGACGATCCTCCCCTCGTCGCCCTGTGGAAAAGCGATCACCGGGTTGTCTGTGGAACTTGTCTGGGTATGTTTTATTAAGTATCCGGTTCTAGTTGTCATAAGGTCAAGGTACAACTCTAGGTCGTCCTTTTACCGAGGGACACGGCTATTCGAATAGATAAACTTCCCTGCAGGGGTGCACCACATAACCCAACACGCTCGATCCCATTTGGCTGGACACACTTTCCTGGGTCATGCCCGGCCTCGGAAGATCAACACGTCGCAGCCCCACCTAGGCACAACAGAGAGGTCAACACGCCGGTCTAAATCCTATGCATGCAGGGGTCTGGGCCCATCACCCATTGCACACATGCACGTTGTGAGGGCGGCAGGAAGCAGACCTAGCCTCCCTTATACAAGAGTACGCGTTCCAGTCCAATCCGGCGCGCGCCGCTCCGTCGCTGACGTCAAGAAGGCTTCGGCTGATACCACGACATCGAGTGCCCATATCTTTCCCGCGTAGTTGGTTAGTGCGTATAGGCCAGTGGCCAGACTCAGATCAAATACCAAGATCTCGTTAAGCATGTTATTATGAAGTAACCACGGACGCCGACTAGGGCCAGGCCCACCTCTCTCCTAGGTGGTCTCAACCTGCCCTGCCACTCCGCCACAAAGGAACAGTCGGGGGCCGTCAGGAACCCAGGCCCACCTCTACCGGGATGGAGCCACCTGTCCTTTCAGTCCCCACATCGGAATCACTTGTGGGTACTTAACGAGCTGACCCGACTTTAGTCACCATCTGTATAGTATGTATGCATAGTATAGTATATACCCGTGATCACCTCCCGAGTGATCACGGCCCAATAGTATAGCAAGGCAGACTAACAAGAATGTAGGGCCAATGGTGATAAACTAGCATCCTATACTAAGTATTTAGGATTGCAGGTAAGGTATCAACAGATGTAGCAACAATGTCAGGCTATGCATCAGAATAGGATTAACGAAAAGTAGTAACATGCTACACTACTCTAATGCAAGAGTATAGAGGAGAATAGGCGATATCTGGTGATCAAGGGGGGGGGGGCTTGCCTGGTTGCTCTGGCATGAAGGAGGGGTCGTCAACACCGTAGTCGAACTGGGCAGCAGCTGCATCGGTCTCATAGTCTACCGGAGAGAAGAGGGGGTAGAAACAGTAAATACAATGCAAACATAAGCATGACGATGCATGACATGTCAATGAGCGGTGTTAGGTGTACCCAATCACGGTAGTAGGTCATACCGACGAATGGGGGAAACATCCGGGAAAGTATTCCCGGTGTTTCGCGTTTTCGGACAGATGAACCGGAGGGGGAAAGTTGCGTCTTTGCTATGCTAGGGATGTGTGGCAGATGAACGGGCTGCGTATCCGGATTTGTCTCGTCATTGTGAGCAACTTTCATATAGAAAACATTTTCATCCGAGTTACGGTTATTTTTCTATTAATTTTCAAAGTTTAAAGGATTTCCTGATTTATTATTAAATCGAAAAAGAACTATAAAACTGCGTGTACCGAGTGGCTGTCTAGCCACAGAGGCTGACATGTGGGCCCGTTGACTGCTGAGTCAGCAGTCAACGTTTGACTGGTCAGACAATGAACAGTGTCGCCGGCCCCACCTGTAAGTGACTAGGTGTATATTTTAAACTAAAACCCTTTTTCTTAATTTAATCCTAATGGCCTTGGGCCCATTGCCATTGACTAATGTGGGGTTAGCACTAAAAGGGGATTAGCCCCTTAATCCACAAGGGGCCGGCCTCCATTACAGAAGGCCAAGCGGCCTCGCCAGGCACGCACGCACGCCTGCGTGCGCACCGGCGCTCGGCGGCCAGGAGCAGCAGGCCGGGGCCTTGGGGAGGCGCGGAGGCGGGGCTCCCGCGACGAGCAGCGCATGGGGAAGCACCGGCGACCGCGGCGGTTGCAGCAGGCATCGGAGGCAGGCGAAATCGGCAGCAGCGGGCAAGAGCAGGGGCGGGCACGACCGACCGGAGGAGGGGCGCCGGCAAGCAGGAAGCAGCGGGGCGACAGAGAGCATGCGAAACTACGGCGCGAGCGGCCCGCGGCGAGCGCGCCGGCCGGCGGGGAGTGGCGCTAGGCGGCGGGCTCGGTAATGGCGCTCCAGTGGCCAAATTGTGTGCAGTTTGTTGTGTTCGAAGGTTGAGCCTCGCGCACATCCAACAGAGCATACGATGAAGGCGGAGGCGATCTAAATCGACGGCAGCTACGACTGGGGAGGTTGTCGGAGTTTGGGCGAGCTCGTGCGCGGTGCTACGAAGCACGGCAAGAGGGACTGCAGGCACGGGAGCTCCGCGACCATGCGCTGAGTACGTCAGTGTGTTCAGAGGCGAGCCGTTGTGGCTGTGGTCACGGCTATGCCAAGACCGGCGGCGAGGAGCTCTCGGTCACGACGGGGCAACGAAAATGAGCGGGGAAGAGAGGGGTTTGATGCAGGGCTCACTTAGGAAGCACAAGGAGGCTCGGTGAGTAGCTTAGGAGCAGCAGGGGGTAGCCGAATTTGGCGATGAACACCGACGACCGAAGGAAGTAGATGAAGTCGATCCCGGTGGTGTCATCCCCTCCAGCTCGAACAGTGGTGCGTAGAGGACGTAGTCGAACACTGCGAAGCTCCTGGAGTTGTTGCAGCGACGAGGGGAGGCTGGTGGCCGCGGGATCGACAAGGTGGCGGCGACCACGCGCTCGGACGATGAAGAAAAAGAAAGGGGCGAGCGAGAGGGATGAATGGTTGGCCTAGGGTTAGTCCGATGCATTGGGGAGGGCTTTATACACCTCGGGGTGCCGGTGGATGATCGACACGGCGACAGACGAGGCCATGGCGGGCGTGGATGCACGCCACGCACAGGCACCGCCTCCTCTCTGTACAGAGGAGGAGGAAAAGGCCGTGGTGGGCTTGGGCCTGCACTGTAGCATTGGGCTACAAGTGCATAGTGTAGCGTTTCAGTCTTTTTTAATTTCCTTTTCATTTATTTCCTTTACAGTTTTATTTTGGTTACACTTTAATTTTAGTTTAGTAAAATATGACTATAGCCCCTCAATAATGTTTCAGAACAAACCACTACTATAAAAAGTTTTACCCCCATATAAAATAGTTTAGTATTTTATAAAATACCAAAGGCATTTAAATAGTTGCTTTAGTACTGTTTAAATCATTTTAGTGCATTCAATCTTTTTACATAAATGTGGTCCCTCCACCATTATGATCTATGATTTATTCGCTACATTTTGAACACTTTAGTTTTAAATATTTGAAAACTTTTTATTGTCTGACTTGAATTTGAATTTGAATTAGGAACGAGATTTGAATCATCGTGAAACTAACAACAGTAATCATGGTGACGTGGCATCATTAGTAGATGGTTACTGTAGCTTAACTATCCGGGCGTCACAGAGAGGCTACATTGCAGCATTGGAGATTCAGTCTACCTTGATGGATAAGATCAGAGAAGCTCAGAAGATCGACAAGGAGATTGCCTCTATAAAGGAGAAGATGAGCAAAGGAAAAGCTAAAAGATTTCGTGAGGATGAGCACGATACCTTATGGTTTGAGGACCGCGTTTATGTGCCTAATGATCCGGAGATCAGGAAGCTGATTCTGCAAGAGGCCCATGATTCACCATACTTGATTCACCCAGGAAATACCAAGATGTATTTGGATTTGAAGGATACTTTCTGGTGGACCGGAATGAAGAAGTATATTGTGGAGTATGTAGCAGTATGTGATGTCTGTCAGAGAGTGAAGGAAGAGCATCAAAAGCCAGCAGGATTGTTACAGCCATTTCCAATACCCGAATGGAAGTGGGATAAGGTAGGCATGGATTTTATCATGGGATTGCCCAGGACTCGTTCAGGCTGCGACTCGATTTGGGTTGTAGTCGATCGTTTGGTGAAGGTAGGTCATTCCATCCCAGTGAAGACCACTTACACTAGTGCTAAGTTGGCAAAGATATACATGACCAGGATCGTATGTCTGCATGGAGTTCCGAGGAGCATTGTATCAGATAGAGGAACCCAGTTTACCTCAAAGTTCTGGAATCAGTTGCACAAAACTTTGGGTACCAGGCTAGAGTTCAGTATAGCTTTTCACCTGCAGACAGATGGACAGATCGAGAGAGTCAATCAGATTTTGGAGAATATGCTGAGAGCTTGTGCGCTAGATTATGGATCTAGTTGGGACGACAATTTTCCATATACAGAGTTCTCTTACAACAACAGTTATCAATCCAGTTTGAAGATGGCCCCTTTCGAAGCCTTGTACGAAAAGAGGTGCAGGATCCCATTGTCGTGGGATGAAGATGGAGACCGCCAGTTCTTTGGACCAGATTTGATTAAGGAGTCTGAACAGAAGGTGAAATTGATTCACGATAGGCTCAAGGTAGCCCAGTCCAGGCAGAAGAGCTATGCAGATTCTAAACGCAAGGAGACAGTTTACGAAGTCGGAGACAAAGTTTATCTTCGTGTATCCCCACTCCGGGGAGTTAAGCACTTTGGAGTTAAGGGAAAGTTAGCGCCACGTTTTGTGGGACTATACAAAGTTTTGGAACGTATGGGAGAAGTTGCCTACAAGTTGGAGTTGCCCGAAGGATTGTCAGGAGTTCACGACGTATTCCACGTTTCCCAATTGAAGAAGTGCCACGCATGGATGGCTGATATACCGCTGAGAGATACAGTGCCACTGGAAGCAATTCAGTTGGATAGTGATTTGACCTATGAGGAGAAACCAGTCAAGATTCTCGAGTATGTCAGCCGAGTCACCCGCAGCAAGGTTATCAAGTTTTGCAAAGTTCAGTGGAGCCACCACACCGAGGATGGAGCCACCTGGGAGCGAGAGGAAGATCTGCTGAAGGACCACCCTCACCTATTTTCTAGCCAACCCGAATCTCGAGGGCGAGATTCATCTTAAGGGGGTAGGTTTGTAACATCCCAAATTTTCAATTTGGAATGTTATACACTAGATCATCAATGCATATCATATTTTATTTGCTTCAGGTTTGATCCTAGAAATTCTATGCAACTCAAGGACCCTCGGAGAGAGTTGGGGATTTCATTATTTTCATATTTGGGTTTTCTCAAATTTTGAAAATAGGATCATTTGATTTTATTTATTTTATCTTCAATCATTTTTATTAAAAAAATTATGAGAGAGGGAATAAAATGACTTTCCCAAAATAAAGAAATATTGAGGATTTAATAAAAAATCAAATAAGGTTTATTTTGGAGTTTTTGCTATTTTATTTGAATTTAGGGAAAATTGCACGTTTTTCAAAACTGCATTTTAGGGCCAAGAAAATGTTCATCTCGTTTCAAATATTTTATTTAGACGGTGAAAATTTGTTTTGGCATTTTAGATTTTTATTTGTTTTTCTAGAATTTATTTTCTGTTTGGCGGAATTTAAAAAAAACGCGAGAGAGCCCGACTGGGCCAAGGCCCAGCCGAGACGCGCCGGCCTCGCCAGCGCCAACGCCCCCGCCGTCGTATCACCGCCGGACTCGGGGAGTCCGACCCCGAACCGGCCCACCGTCGCCCCTTCCCCAAGCCGGCCGCGCCCCCCCCCTCCTATAAATACGCCGCCACCCCGCCGCCCTCACCCCGTCCCAGCCCCGCCGCCGAGCCGCCCCGCCGCCGCCTAGCCCCGCCACCAGGAGCCGCCGCCGCCGCCTCCCGCCGTAGCCCCGCCACCCCGCATCGTCCCGCCGCCCCGCCGGAGCCAAGCCGGACGTATAGCCGCCGCCGCCGCCGTGGTCCGTTTAAAATAAAAACCTGATCCAGTTTTTTTTAGAAACCCTAGTTTCGTTTTTTAAATCGGTTTTTTGCGGTTTATTTATTTAGCGAGCGTTCGCCCGTTAGTTCGTTTTAACGGACGAGTTCACTGTTTAGTCTCGGTTAACGAACGTTCGTTCATTAATCTGTTCGTTAGTTTTTCTTTTTCTCTGATTTCCGCGGTTATTTCTAATCGCGATTTCTGATCCGATTTCGTTTTAGTATAACTTTTCGCTCGTTTATCAGAATCAGGCGATTCAAGCGCCTAGAGTTTCGTCTCGAAACCCTCTTTCCGTTTAACCAACTCAAACAAGTTTTTGCTTCTGTAAAATTTGACTTAGGTCCAGATTAGTAAATGAAGCTTGTTTCTTTCACCGTTTGACTTTCCTTGCTTCGTTTGATTTGTTTCTTTTTGCAAACCGGAGTTCTTATGTTGAACTTTTGGTCAATTCTCTTATTTGAGTTTTACCTGTGCATTATATGAGTACTTATTGTATGCTCGTTTGTTTGTGATAGAGTACCCGGAGTGTGTCACTTGCTACTTCGAATCTCTAGGTTTCACGGATCATCAGCAAGGCAAGTAACACTTTGATCATACCTCTTTACTACCCAGTATTATTGCATTAGATCAATCCTCAAACAATTGCATGATTAGGATCTGATTAATATGTGGGTTTTGGGAAGTAGTTGAGGTAGTACCTATTACCTGTTTTATTATTAAACCATTGGGAGTTACTCTATGTTTGCTTATTATGCCATGCTATGCTAGTAGACGTGGATTGGGTGAGTGTATCCATGACAGATGTGAGATTGATAATTAATGGTTTATTTAAGGTGGCAACCTTAATACACATCTAGGTGGACTGAGGCACCTGGGTATTCCAGCGATTGCCTCTTTTCTTTATGGACCGCCACCCAGGCTCAAAGGGATCATAAGATTATTCATGCTAGAAACTTCCGTGTGCATCTAGAAGCTACTATGGGCTCTAACATAGTTGATTAAGTCGTGCGAACTCTTACAGTGGTAGACTAGCAGATGTAGGGGAAAGTAGGTGTAACTGTCTACCCGATCGTAAGGTGCTAGCGCTTCTGAAAGACTACGTCTCGGTCATCCGTTTCTCAAACACCATGTAGTGCGAGAATCCCAACGGAGGAGATTGAGTCTTGTGGGGAAAAGTGCGCAAACCACTACAGAGTGTATAAACTAATCATGGTTAGCCATGTCCCCGGTTATGGACGTTTTGAGTATCTAGTACTTGGATTATCATGTGAATCTCATCATGTTACTTTAATTAGTATTGTTGGGTTTTAATGATGATGCTTAATTGGGATAGAGAGGATGTCCATCTTCTCAATGTTTAACAACCACCATGATAGTTAAATAAAATTTATTCCATTGCAGTAGGGAAAAATTGGCTTTATGCAAAACCGTAACCATAGAGCTTTCCACCAGCCATATATGCATGTAGTATAGCTTTATTCTTTCATTACTCTCTATGTGTTACATTGCCACCATATTCCATGTGCTGACCCGTTTTCGGGCTGCAACGTTCATGTTGCAGACTTTTCAGACGGCGAGTTAGGTGCCTTTATGTCGTGGTTCTATACTTAGTGATGCCGTTGGAGTTGATGGACTCACTTATCTTCCAAGCCTTCCGCTGTTATCGTCATTAGATGGCCTTAAGCCATATTTATTGTAATAAGTTCTCTTTGGAGACATTCGATGTAATAAGTGTGTGATTGCTACTCTATTACAAATCCTTCAAGTATTGTGCGTGTCAGCATTACTGATCCAGGGATGGCACTAAAGCACAGAGATCAGACTGTTTGAGGTCTGGTCGCTACATAAGCAAGGACGGTAACCTCGACGACACGTTCGTATACTCTCCCTTTCCATTGCATTGTTAACCTCGAGCCCATTTTGCGTCACTCCATTTAAGAATTGCCAGGCTACGTTACTTGTGTTATTTGGTGATAATCTATCCATACCTTTATGCAAGGAGACAACAAAGAGCTTGTAAGCAATAGCCATAGCATCGTGCTTCCTCTTGAGCTTGCGTTGGTTTTCCCTTGAAGAGGAAAGGGTGATGCAACAAAGTATCGTAAGTATTTCCCTCAGTTTTGAGAACCAAAGTATCAATCTAGTAGGAGACAATGCACAAGTCATCGAATACCGGCACAAACAATCAACCACTGCACCCAACGGGATAAAGGGGTTGTCAATCCCTTCACGGTCACTTGCAAAAGTGAGATCTGATGGAGATAGATAAACGGTAAAGTAAATATTTTTAGTATTTTTTGGTTTATAGATTGGAAAGTAAAGATTACCAAATAGTAGATCGTAAACTAGCAAGATGTAAACGAGATTTAATAATATGGAAAAGAGACCTGGGGGCCATAGGTTTCACTAGTGCCTTCTGTCAAGATAGCATATATTACGGTGGCTGAACAAATTGCTGCCGAGCAATTAATAGAAAAGCGCATAGTTATGATTGCATCTAAGGCAATGATCATGAACATAGGCATCACGTCCGTGTCAAGTAGACTGACTCCTACCTACATCTACTACTATTACTCCACACACGACCGCTATCCAGCATGCATATATAGTATTAAGTTCATAAAGAAGGGAGTAACGCATTAAGCAAGATGACATGATGTAGAGGAATTAACTCAAGCAATATGATGAAAACCCCATCTTTTTATCCTCGATAGCAACAATACAATACATGCATTGCTGCCCCTACTGTTACTGGGATAGGACACTGCAAGATTGAACCCAAAGCTAAGCAATTCTCCCATTGCAAGAAAGATCAATCTAGTAGGCCAAACTAAACCGATAATTCGAAGAGACTTGCAAAGATATCAAATCATGCATATAAGAATTCAGAGAAGAACCAACTAATATTCATAGATAATCTTGATCATAAATCCACAATTCATCGGATCTCGGCAAACACATAACAAAAGAGTATTACATCGAATAGATCTCCAAGAACATTGAGGAGAAAATGGTATTGAGAATCAAAGAGAGAGAAGAAGCTATCTAGCTAATAAATATGGACTCGTAGGTCTGTGGTAAACTACTCATGCTTCATCAGAGAGGTATTGGTGTTGATGTAGAAGCCCTCCATGATCGAATCCCCCTCCAGAAGGATGCCGGAAAAGTCCCCTAGATGGGATCTCATGGGTACAGAAGGTTGCAGCGGCGGAAAAGTGGTTTCATGGCTCCCCTGATGTTTTGAGGGTATAAGAGTATATATAGGCGAAGGAGCTAGGTCAGGGGAGCTACAAGGGGCCCACGAGTGTGGGGTGCGTGCCCTACCCCCTTGGGCGCGCCCTCCTGCCTCGTGGCTTCCTCGTTGCGTCTCCGACTTCATCTCCAAGTCTTCTGGTTTGCTTTCGCTCCAAGAAAGATCATTGTGAAGGTTTCATTCCGTTTGGACTCCGTTTGGCATTCCCTTTCTGCAAAACTCTAAAATAGGCAAAAAAACAGAACCTGGAACTAGGCCCTCGGTTAATAGGTTAGTCCGAAAAATAATATAAAATAGCATATTAATGCCTATTAAACATCCAAAACAAATAATATAATAGCATGGAAAAATCAAAGATTATAGATACGTTGGAGACATATCAAGCATCCCCAAGCTTAATTCATGCTCGTCCTCGTGTAGGTAAATGATAAAAAACAGAATTTTTGATGTGGAATGCTACCTAACATATTTATCCATGTAATTTTCTTTATTATGGCATGAATGTTGAGATCCGAAAGATCGAAGACAAAAGTTTAATATTGACATAAAAATAATAATACTTCAAGCATACTAACAAATAATCATGTCTTCTCAAAATAACATGGCCAAAGAAAGCTATCCCTACAAAGCCATATAGTTTGGCTATGCTCTATCTTCATCACACCAAATATTTAAATCATGCACAACCCCAATGACAAGCCAAGCAATTGTTTCATACTTTTGATGTTTTCAAACATTTTCAATCTTCACGCAATACATGAGCGTGAGCAATGGACATAGCACTATAGGTGGAATAGAATGGTGGTTGTGGAGAAGACAAAAAGGAAGAAGATAGTCTCACATCAACTAGGCATATCAACGGGCTATGGATATGCCCATCAATAGATATCAATGTGAGTGAGTAGGGATTGCCATGCAACGGATGCACTAGAGCTATAAGTGTATCAAAACTCAAAAAGAAACTAAGTGGGTGTGCATCCAACTTGCTTGCTCACGAAGACCTAGGGCACTTTGAGGAAGGCCATCATTGGAATATACAAGCCAAGTTCTATAATGAAAATTCCCACTAGTATATGAAAGCGAGAACATAGGAGACTCTCTATCATGAAGATCATGGTGCTACTTTGAAGCACAAGTGTGGTAAAAGGATAGTAACATTGTCCCTTCTCTCTTTTTCTCTCATTTTTTTGGGCCTTCTCTTTTTTTATGGCATCTTTTTTTCGTCCGGAGTCTCAACCCGACTTGTGGGGGAATCATAGTCTCCATCATCCTTTCCTCACATGGGACAATGCTCTAATAATGAAGATCATCACACTTTTATTTATTTACAACTCAAAAATTACAACTCAATAGTTAGGATAAAATATGACTCTATGTGAATGCCTCTGACGGTGTATTGGGATGTGCAATGAATCAAGAGTGACATGTATGAAAAAAATTATGAACGGTGGCTTTGCCACAAATACGATGTGAACTACGTGATCATGCAAAGCAATATGACAATGATGGAGCATGTCATAATAAACGGAACGGTGGAATGTTGCATGTCAATATATCTCAGAATGGCTATGGAAATGCCATAATAGGTAGGTATGGTGGCTGTTTTGAGGAAGGTATATGGTATCGGCGAAAATTGCGCGACACAAGAGAGGGTAGCAATGGTGGAAGGGTGAGTGTGCGTATAATCCATGGACTCAACATTAGTCATAAAGAACTCACATACTTATTGCAAAAATCTATTAGTTATCGAAACGAAGTACTACACGCATGCTCCTAGGGGGATAGATTGGTAGGAAAAGACCATCGCTCGTCCCCGACCGCCACTCATAAGGAAGACAATCAGTAAATAAATCATTCTCCAACTTTATCACATAATAGTTCACCATACGTGCATGCGTCAGGAATCACAATCTTTAACAGAAGTATCTCTCAAATTCACAACTACTCTGCTAGCATGACTCTAATATCACCATCTTCAGATCTCAAAACATTCATAAAGAATCAAACTTCTCATAGTATTCAATACACTTCATATGAAAATTTTTATTGTACCCATCTTGGATGCCCATCATATTAGGACTAGTTTTATATCCAAAGGAAATTACCATGCTGTTCTAATAGACTCTCAAAATAATATAAGTGAAGCATGAGAGTTCAACAGTTTCTATAAAATAAAGCCACCACTGTGCTCTAAAAAGATATAAGTGAAGTACTAGAGCAATATTGCCTAGCTCAAAAAAAATATAAGTGAAGCACATAGAGTATTCTAATAAATCACGATTTATGTGTGTCTCTCCCAAAAGGTGTGTACAGCAAGGATGATTGTGTTAAACTAAAAATCAAAGACTCAAATCATACAAGACGCTCCAAGCAAAACACATATCATGTGGTGAATAAAAATATAGCCTCAAGTAAAGTTATCGATAGACAAAGACGAAAGAGGGGATGCCTTCTGGGCCATCCCCAAGCTTAGGCTTTTGGTTGTCCTTGAATTTTACCTTGGGGTGCCTTGGGCATCCCCAAGATTCGGCTCTTGCCACTCCTTATTCCATAGTCCATCAAATCCTCACCCAAAACTTGAAAACTTAACAACACAAAACTCAACAAAAAATCTCATGAGCTCCGTTAGTATAAGAAAATAAATCACCACTTTAAGGTACTGTTGTGAACTCATTCTTTATTTATATTGGTGTAATATCTACAGTATTCCAACTTCTCCATGGTTCATACCCCCCGATACTACTCATAGATTCATCAAAATAAGCAAACAACACGCGAAAAACAGAATCTGTCAAAAACAGAACAGTCTGTAGTAATCTGCAACTCTCGGACACTTTTGTAACTCCAAAAATTCAGAAATAAATTGGTGGACGTGAGGAATTGGCCTATCAATCTTGTTCAAAAATAATCAACTTAAAATCACTTTTCCGTTGAAAATGACAACTAATCTCGTGAGCGCAAAAGTTTCTGTTTTTCAGCAAGATCAAATTAACTTCCACCCAAGTCTTCCCAACGGTTCTACTTGGCACAAACACTAATTAAAACTTAAAATCACATCTAACCAGAGGCTAGATATATTATTTATTACTAAACAGGAGCAAAAATTAAACAACAAAAAATAAAATTGGGTTGCCTCCCAACAAGCGCTATCGTTTAACGCCCCTACTAGGCATAAAAACATGAATAGATCTAGGTATTGCCATCTTTGGTATGCAATCCATAAGTGGCTCTCATAATAGACTCATAAGGCAATTTAATTTTTTTCCTAGGAAAGTGTTCCATGCTTTTCCTTATCAGAAATTGGAATCTAATGTTTGCATCTTTCATATCAATAATTGTACCAATCGTTCTAAGGAAAGGTCTACCAAGAATAATAGGACATGTAGGATTGCAATCTATATCAAGAACAATGAAGTCTATGGGCAAATAATTCTTATATGCAACAATAATAAAATCATTAATCCGTCCCATAGGTTTCTTAATGGTGGAATCCGCAAGATGGAAATTTAAAAAAGAATCATCAAATTCACGGAAACCTAGCACATCACACAAATTTTTTGGAATCATGGAAACTCTAGCACCCAAATCACACAAAGCATAGCATTCATAATCTTTAATCTTAATCTTAATAGTAGGTTACCACTCATCAAAAAGTTTTCTAGGGATAGAAACTTCTAGTTCAAGCTTTTCTTCAAAAGATTGCATCATAGCATCAACGATATGTTTAGTAAAGGCTTTGCTTTTATTATAAGCATGATGGGAATTTAACACGGATTGCAACAAGGAAATACAATGTATTAAAGAACAATTATCATAATGAAATTTCTTGAAATCCAAAATAGTGGGTTCATTGCTATTTAAAGTCTTGACCTCTTCAATCCCACTTTTATCAATTTTTGCATCTAGATCTAAAAACTCCGATCAGTGGGACGCCTTTTAACTAAAGTTGACTCATATACAGTCCCATCTTTATCAAGATTCATATTGGAAAACAAAGATTTAATAGGAGTCCCATCAATCACTTCTAGATCTTCATCATTATTATCAAGAAAACTAGAAGAACATGCTTTAATAAACCAATCTTTTTTTACACGCATCTTAGCGGTTCTTTATTTGCACTCATCAATGGAAATTATCATTGCTTTGAGAGACTCATTGACATCATGCTTAGGTGGGATAGATCTAAGTTTCAAAGAATCAACATCAAGATAAAGTCTATCCATGTTCCTAGCCAACTCATCAATCTTAAGCAATTTTTCTTTAATCAAAGCATTGAAATTCTTTTGCGAACTCATAAATTCTTTAACACTATTCTCAAAATTAGAGGGCATCTTATTAAAATTCCCTAAGACTTATTGTAGGAATTACCATAATTATTAGAGGAATTACTAGGAAACGACCTAGGATTAAAATTGCCTCTATACGCGTTCTTACCAAAATTATTCCTACCAACAAAATTCTCATCCATAGATTCATTATTATTTTCAATCAAAGTGGACAAAGGCATTTCATTAGGATCAGAAGACACACTTTATTAGCAAATAATTTCATAATTCATCCATATTCCACTCAAAACATTAATCTCTTCAATTGCATGAACTTTTTTACTAGTAGATATTTCAGTGTGCCATTGGGAATAATTAACCATAATATTATTTAGGAGTTTAGTAGCCTCTCCTAAAGTGATTTCCATAAAAGTGCCTCCCGCGGCCGAATCCAAAAGATTTCTAGAAGCAAAACTCAATCCGGCACAGACTAAGGAATAACCTAGTGGTGGGAAGGGGCTGATGCCTTCCCAGCCACCCAGGTTCAAGGCACAGTACTTGCAATTTGGGTTTGTTGCACCAACTATACTGTAGGGGATTCCCTTACAGTCTTTCTGTCAAAAAAAATCAATCCGACATAAAAAATTTGTATGATCATCCACAAATTCAAACCATGTGTAGGGAAATTACGTATCATCAATTTCATCCTCTCCCAAGATTGTGCAACATGCTCATGATCAAGTTGCTTAAAATTCATAATATCATTCCTAAAGGAGATGATCTTAGCGGGAGGAAAATACTTAGAGATGAAAGCATCTTTACACTTATTCCATGAATCAATACTATTGTTAGGAGAAGATGGGAACCAAGTTTTAGCACGACCTCTAAGTGAAAACGGAAATAGCTTCAATTTAACTATATCATTATCCACATCTTTCTTCTTTTGCATATCGCACAAATCAACGAAATTGTTTAGATGGGATGCGACATCTTCACTAGGAAGGCCAGAAAATTGATCTTTCATAACGAGATTCAACAAAGTGGCATTAATTTCACAAGATTCCGCATTAGTAGTGGGAGCAATCGGAGTGCTAATAAAATCATTGTTGTTCGCATTGGAAAAGTCACACAATCTAGTATTATCTTGAGCCCTCGTGACAAAGCAATCAATCCAACACACAAGCAAACAAGAAGCAAGCGAAAAGAGACGAACGGAACAGGGGCGAAGAAAAGGCAAAGGTTTTTGAAAATCGTTTTAGAAGTGGGGGAGAGGAAAACGATAGGCGAATTGTGAATAATGTAATGCAAGGGAGAAGAGTTTGTGATCGGTACTTTCTATGGCTTAACTTGATGTGGATCTCCCCGGCAACGGTGCCAGAAATCCTTCTTGCTACCTCTTGAGCTTGCGTTGGTTTTCCCTTGAAGAGGAAAGGGTGATGTAGCAAAGTAGCATAAGTATTTCGCTAAGTTTTGAGAACCAAGGTATTAATCCTGTAGGAGACAACGCACAAGTCACCAAATACCTGCACAAACAATCAACCACTTGCACCCAACGTGATAAAGGGGTTGTCAATCCCTTCACGATGACTTGCAAAAGTGAGATCTGATAGAGATAGATAAATGGTAAAGTAAATATTTTTGGTATTTTTTGGTTTATAGATTGGAAAGTAAAGATTGCAAAATAGTAGATCGGAAACTAGCAAGATGTAAATGAGATTTAATAATATGGAAAAGAGAACCGGGGGCCATAGATTTCACTAGTGGCTTCTCTCAAGATAACATATATTACGGTGGGTGAACAAATTACTGCCGAGCAATTAGTAGAAAAGTGCATAGTTATGATGACATCTAAGGCAATGATCATGAACATAGGCATCACGTTCGTGTCAAGTAGACCGACTCATGTCTGCACCTACTACTATTACTCCACACATCGACCGCTATCCAACATGGATCTAGAGTATTAAGTTCATAAAGAACGGAATAACACATTAAGCAAGATGACATGATGTAGAGGAATTAACTCAAGCAATATGATGAAAACCCCATCTTTTTATCCTCGATAGCAATGATACAATGTGTGCATTGCTGCCCTTACTGTCACTGGGAAAGGACACCACAAGATTGAACCCAAAGCTAAGCACTTCTCCCATTGCAAGAAAGATCAATCTAGTAGGCCCAACTAAACCGATAATTCGAAGAGACTTGCAAAGATATCAAATCATGCATATAAGAATTCAGAGAAGAACCAAATAATATTCATAGATAATCTTGATCATAAATCCACAATTCAACAGATCTCGACAAACACACCGCAAAAGAGTATTACATCGAATAGATCTCCAAGAACATCGAGGAGAACATAGTATTGAGAACCAAAGAGAGAGAAGAAGCCATCTAGCTAATAACTATGGACCTGAAGGTCTGTGGTAAACTACTCACGCTTCATCGGAGATGTAATGGTGTTGATGTAGAAGCCCTTTGTGATCGAATACCCCTCCGGCAGGATGCCCGAAAAGGCCCCTAGATGGGATCTCACGGGTACAAATGGTTGCGGCGGTGGAAAAGTGGTTTCGTGGCTCCCCTGGATGTCTTCAGGATATAAGAGTATATATAGGCGAAGGAACTAGGTCAGGGGAGCAACGAGGGGCCTACAAGGGTGAGGGGCACGCCCTCCTGCCTCGTGGCTTCCTTGTTGCATCTCTGACTTCATCTCCAAGTCTTCTGGTTCGCTTTCGGTCCAAGAAAGATCATCGTGAAGGTTTCATTCCGTTTGGACACCTTTTGGTATTCCTTTTCTGCAAAACTCTAAGGCCCTCGGTTAATAGGTTAGTCGCAAAAATAATATAAAATAGCATATTAATGCCTATTAAACATCCAAAATAGATAATATAATAGCATGGAACAATCAAAGATTATAGATATGTTGGAGACGTATCACATCACCACATTACATATCAAATTGTCATATTCGATCATCTAGGATCACCGTGTGAAAATTACTGGGAGCCATGCATACTTGGGATAAAATTTGTTACGTTTTGTCTCTTATAGGTTGTGCCCAAGTCTCATATCTGCCTATTGAGCAATCGTGCTAGTGTCTCTCTAGAGTTGTCCAACAAGAGCATTTTCCATCGATTCCACATTTTGAGCTCGTGCCTTGGTTGCACGAACATCTCTGTCTGTGTTTCCATGTGCCACATGTTGCTTTGGTCTACTTTTTACACTTGCAAATGTGTGAATGTCTTCCAACATTAGTGAATCTCGCTAACAATTGCATAGATTTTGTGACACCATCTTCACCGAGCTACTCAAAAGGCTTTACTTGTGTAGGCCAGAAAATTGATCTTTCATAACAGGATTCAACAATGTGGCATTAATTTCACAAGATTCAGCATTAGTAGTGGGAGCAATCGGAGTGCTAATAAAATCATTGTTGTTGGCATTGGAAAAGTCACACAATTTAGTATTATCTTGAGCCCTCGTGACAAAGCAATCAATCCAACACACAAGCAAACAAGAAGCAAGCGAAAAGAGACGAACGGAACAGGGGCGAAGAAAAGGCAAAGGTTTTCGAAAATCATTTTAGAAGTGGGGGAGAGGAAAACGATAGGCGAATTGTGAATAATGTAATGCATGGGAGAAGAGTTTGTGATCGGTACTTGCTATGGCTTAACTTGATGTAGATCTCTCCGGCAACGGTGCCAGAAATCCTTCTTGCTACCTCTTGAGCTTGTGTTGGTTTTCCCTTGAAGAGGAAAGGGTGATGTAGCAAACTAGCATAAGTATTTCCCTAAGTTTTGAGAACCAAGGTATTAATCCTGTAGGAGACAACGCACAAGTCACCAAATGCATGCACAAACAATCAACCACTTGCACCCAACGTGATAAAGGGGTTGTCAATCCCTTCACGATGACTTGCAAAAGTGAGATCTGATAGAGATAGATAAACGGTAAAATAAATATTTTTGGTATTTTTTGGTTTATAGATTGGAAAGTAAAGATTGCAAAATAGTAGATCGGAAACTAGCAAGATGTAAACGAGATTTAATAATATGGAAAAGAGAACCGGGGGCCATAGATTTCACTAGTGGCTTCTCTCAAGATAGCATATATTACGATGGGTGAACAAATTACTGCCGAGCAATTAGTAGAAAAGCTCATAGTTATGATTACATCTAAGGCAATGATCATGAACATAGGCATCACATTCGTGTCAAGTCGACCGACTCCTGTCTGCACCTCCTACTATTACTCCACACATCGGCCGCTATCCAGCATGCATCTAGAGTATTAAGTTCATAAAGAACAGAGTAACGCATTAAGCAAGATGACATGATGTAGAGGAATTAACTCAAGCAATATGATGAAAACCCCATCTTTTTATCCTCGATAGCAATGATACAATGCGTGCATTGTTGCCTTTACTGTCACTGGGAAAGGACACCACAAGATTGAACCCAAAGCTAAGCACTTCTCCCATTGCAAGAAAGATCAATCTAGTAGGCCCAACTAAACCGATAATTCGAAGAGACTTGCAAAGATATCAAATCATGCATATAAGAATTCAGAGAAGAACCAAATAATATTCATAGATAATCTTGATCATAAATCCACAATTCAACAGATCTCGACAAACACACCGCAAAAGAGTATTACATCGAATAGATCTCCAAGAACATCGACGAGAACATGGTATTGAGAACCAAAGAGAGAGAAGAAGCCATCTAGCTAATAACTATGGACCTGAAGGTCTGTGGTAAACTACTCACGCTTCATCGGAGATGTAATGGTGTTGATGTAGAAGCCCTTTGTGATCGAGTACCCCTCCGACAGGATGCCGAAAAAGGCCCCTAGATGGGATCTCATGGGTACAAATGGTTGCAGCGGTGGAAAAGTGGTTTCGTGGCTCCCCTGGATGTCTTCAGGATATAAGAGTATATATAGGCAAAGGAACTAGGTCAGGGGAGCTACGAGGGGCCCACGGGGGTGAGGGGCACGCCCTCCTGCCTCGTGGCTTCCTCATTGCATCTCTGACTTCATCTCCAAGTCTTCTGGTTCGCTTTCGGTCCAAGAAAGATCATCATGAAGGTTTCATTTCGTTTGGACTCCTTTTGGTATTCCTTTTCTGCAAAGCTCTAAGGCCCTCGGTTAATAGGTTAGTCGCAAAAATAATATAAAATAGCATATTAATGCCTATTAAACATCCAAAATAGATAATATAATAGCATGGAACAATCAAAGATTATAGATATGTTGGAGACGTATCACATCACCACATTACATATCAAATTGTCATATTCGATCATCTACGATCACCGTGTGAGAATTACTGGGAGCCATGCATACTTGGGATAAAATTTGTTACATTTTATCTCTTATAGGTTGTGCCCAAGTCTCATATCTGCCTATTGAGCAACCGTGCTAGTGTGTCTCTAGAGTTTTCCAACAAGAGCATTTTCTGTCGATTCCACATTTTGAGCTCGTGCCTTGGTTGCACGAACATCTCTGTCTGTGTTTCCATGTGCTACATGTGGCTTTGGTCTACTTTTTACACTTGCAAATTTGTGAATGTCTTCCAACATTATTGAATCTCGCTAACAATTGCATTGATTTTGTGACACCATCTTCACCGAGCTACTCAAAAGGGTTTACTTGTGTAGGTGTGAGAATCGACAAGATCCGGTACCAATTGTGCTACTTCCATAATACAACATTGGGTGCTCTTTGATCCATCTTCAACATTGGATAAGGTACATTTGGTCTAGTTCTTTCCTTTCTTTCACTCACATATTTAATTGAGATAATGTATAGGCTAAGTACTTCTATCAACGCACTCTACATCAAGCAAGAAGAGGAGCCCAACAACTACGTCATTGATTCGTCTCCATTGTATCTACTTCTCCAAACTCTTTTGCCATTGGTTTGGACTGTAATTTGCATGATTTGAATGGAACTAACCCAAACTGACATTGTTTTCAGCAGAATTGTAATGGTGTTATTTTTGTGCAGAAATAGAAGTTCTCGGATTAACCTGAAAATTTACAGAGAATTTTTGTGGAATATATAAAAAATACTGGTGCAATAGTTAACCAGAGGGGGTCCAACCAGAGGCCACAAGCCTGGGGGCGCCTCCTGGGGTGCACCTAGAGGGCCTATGGGCCCCCTGGACCTCCTCCGACCCTAACTCCAACTCCATATAACCCTATTCGGGGAGAAAAAATTAGAGAGAAGGATTCATCACATTTTACGATACGGAGCCACCGCCGCCTCCTGTTCTTCATCGGGAGGGCTGACCTGGAGTCCGTCTGGGGCTCCGGAGAGGGGATTCATCGCCATCATCATCACCAACCTTCCCCCATCACCAATTCATGATGCTCACCGCCGTGTGTGAGTAATTCCATCATAGGCTTGCTAGATGGTGATGGGTTGGATGAGATTTATCATGTAATCGAGTTAGTTTTGTTACGGTTTGATCCCTATTATCCACTATGTTATGAGATTGATGTTGCTACGACTTTGCTATGCTTAATTCTTGTCACTAGGGACCAAGTGCCATGATTTCAGATCTGAACCTATTATGTTTTCATGAATATATTTGTGTTCTTGATCCTATCTTGCAAGTTGTAGACACCTATTACGAGTTATGATCCGCATAGCCCATGGTGACAATAATTGGGATTCTTTCCGGTGATTACCGTAGTTTGAGGAGTTCATATATTCGCTAAGTGCTATTGCTTTGGTCCAGTTCTCTATTAAAAGGAGGCAATAATATCGCTTAGTTTCCATTAGGACCCCGCTGCCATTGGAGGGTAGGACAAAAGAGGTCACACAAGTTCTTTTCCATAAGCACGTATGACTACATGCGGAATACATGCCTACATTTTATTGATGAATTGGAGCTCGTTCTGTGTCACCCTAGGTTATAACTGCTACATGATGAATATCATCCAACACAATTATCATTGCCGATCCATTGCTTACGAGCTTTTCACATATTCATCCTTCATAAGTTACTTTCGTTTCTACTGCTGTTACAATCACTACAAAATTGCTACGGTTACTTTAGCCACTGTTACCGTTACTTCCATACTACTTTGCTGCAGATTAAGTCTTTCGGGTGCGGTTGAATTTACAACTCAATTGCTAATACTTGTGAATATTCTTTGGCTCCCCTTGTATTAAATCAACAAATTTGGGTTGAATACTCTACCCTCGAAAATTGTTGCGATCCCCTATACTTGTGGGTTATCAAGACCTTTTTCTGGCGGCGTTTGTTGGTGTACAGAAGTAAGGGCACTACTTTGTACCCCTTTACCTGTGCACGGGCAGTCAGAGCCACGCCTGCTGTGACAGCCTGGTTTTTGTCCCCTCTTCTTTGCCTGATTTCCAGTTGGTTTGAATTTGAATTTGGAGTTTTTGAATCCTTTCATTTGGACTTAACCACTTGGGTACCCCTTGACTTTCATCCAAGTGCTTCATCTCCCTCCCAAACCATCACTCCATCTCTGGTTCATCTCATAATATCATTTGGAATATTTTTCTTAAATGAAAAATATCCATTCTACACCCTAGCTAGCTCAATGTGCTCCAAAGCAACCCCAATTTTCCTTGCCCATCAAATCCTAAGAGAAAACCTAATTATTCTTTGAACCCTAGGGCACCTTTATGAGAAAAAATATTTCATCACTTTTCGGAATATTTTGGCTACAAACAATATTTAAGTTTCTGGACAGAAATGGTAGTTTCTACACCAACTACCATTTTACTTGTTCCATTGTAGCTGGTTTTTCTTGTGCATCTTCACCTTAGTAAATGTTGGCTAGCCTCCAAAGCTCAGCCCTCAACTCCTAGTGGTTTGACCACAGTAAACCTTCAAAGTTACTGTCCAGAAACTTACCTGGAGTGTAAACTCATTTCTACTGCACCTGAACCTAACCCATGCGTGGTAACAGTCAAAACTACCACGGAGAACATGCCAGACATGAAGTTTGGGCTTAGGTCGGCCTGAGGTCATAGTTCACGCGTGCTGGCATGCAAAACACGCGCTCTGTTGCGCGCGTGCTCACTGCCCCGCCTGCTCGAGCGTGCCAAACCGTGCCACCATCACCGTCTCTACTCACTTAACTCCGCCCTGGCACTCGCGGATGCCGGAGTTCACCGCAGCGGGCACAGGCACGGTCCGGCCAACGCCACAGTGCGTTGCGCACTGTGCTCATCGTCTTCCTTTTGCCCCTGTGCTCGTCTCCGTTCGCCAACAGTCCCCGCGTGAGCTACGTCTTCTTCCCCCTCTCCCACTAACACCTTCATCGCCAGGAGCCGCGGCCAGGTGTCCAATGGCGGAGCACGAACCCCCCTCGTCGCTCGCCTATAAATACGGCCACCCCCAGCCTCATCGAGCACCCCACTCCACTCCCACACACCCCACAAGCAAGTAGATAGCCGTAGCCCGGCCGGGCAGGTCGCAGACCGTCGTCCCCGAGCTCGAGCTTGCCGGCAATCCCCTCGAGTCATCCCAGCAGCTCCAGCCCTACCCAGGCCAGGGCAACCCTTCCAGGGCCTCCGCCACACTCCGGTGGTGCCATTCCGCCTGGTTCGAGCCCCTGGATTCGCCCCTAGTCGCCGTCGTCTTCGTCTCCAGCGACCGCTGCTCTCTGACTCCGCTGGAGAGGCTGTTTCCAGCACCGTCCGACCACCCCTAGCCACTCTACGGGTACGGTACAGGCGCGCCTCCGTCTCCTCTCTCAATCCCTCCCTCTTGTTTTGGCCCAAGAACCCTCGCCGCCGGCGTGCGCTCCGGCGAAGCCTCGCCGCTCTGTTTCCCTCTCCCCCTCCACGTCACCTCACTAGCAGGGCCTGCTAGTCAGCCACTCTGTACGAGTGGTGGCGCCCTGGGCTTTGACACCTTTGACGTCACCCCCCCAGTCTGTTTATTTTTAATTCAAATTCCATTTAAATCCAGAGAACTTCAAATGGCCAAAACTTTTTAACCATAAGGTCAAATGCATTGATTCTTTTTGCATTGTGTTCTTTGTCCAAAAATCTAGAAGCTCACCAAAGATGGGATTTTTCCCTGCTGTCTAGATTTTCTAGTGAATTTCAGAAGGTTTCTTGATGATTTCTTTTTGTGTTTTTAAATATTTTCAGAAGGCCAGGCTTTTCTTGAGGATCATCAGGAGGATTGTGAACCCATCTGCACTAAGGCAAGCCACATCAACATTTTCATAGTGCCACTAAAAAAATTGTGATTTTCGACTTGAACAAATGATTATCCATGCATTTAAATTATTAATATGTTAATTATATTCTGTTAAATGCTTGTTAAAGTGAATATGCTTGATTTACAGAAAGTCTGAAGGGAACTTAGTTGGTAAACTAGCAAGAATTTAGTTTTTGGGTGATGAAAGCATAATATGGCTATGGATATGAGTAATTAGTGGAATTACTTTCTTGCATGAGTAAAAATGATAAATTTGCTAGAAAAGATTCTGGTTGAAGGGAGGCTTGATCTTAACCAGAGAAGTATCTTGAGTTGTTGATGCTCATTGTGAGCATAGTTGACTCAGTCATTTCCATTGATATGTGATGCATATGTTGGTGATGCATGTCATGGCATTATGACGTCGGTTATTTTCACTTTAAGTTGAACCTGATAATAACTCAACTTGAATATGTTGTTGACTGGGTCATGGTGCCGCTGAATCGAGTCTTTCCCCAGTGCAACCACATTTGCCGGTATGGGATGGCCTTTATTCGTTTCATTGTCATGCCTCTGGTTGGTGCCTCCAACTAGGGAAGGTTATGGGCGTGCTGTAGCCTGGCCCGGTAAGCAGGCATAACCTTGTGTGCCTGCTGTTAAGTTTTTGGTACCGGGTCCCCATGTGGGATCTTTTGGCCATGATGGTGGTCGTTGTGTCTTTGATAGACACGAGGCCACCCAGGACTAGCCCGATGGGGAGTGAGTCGGAGTGGCCAGGAGAGTGTCATGGCAATGGAGGGGTATCATCGGAATGCCGTTAGTTCACCCGAATGGGACTGCGAGCCCATGGGTTCCGTGGTGTGGGTCCAGTGCGCCACCTCTGCAGAGTGCATTAATCTATCGATAGCCGAGTCCACGGTTAAGGACACACTCTAAAGTAGGTCACACCATGGGTCAACATTTAATGAATTTTGCACACTAAGTATGAAGTTTGCTTTGTGTTGGTGGAGGAAAGGCCATCGTGTTGATTTGGACCAGATGTTGGTCGTGGTTGTGATCGCCGTAAGGATCATGGGCCAATTATTGGTCATGGTTGTGATCGCTGTAAGGATCACGGGCCAATTATTGGTCGTGGTTGTGGTCACCGTAAGGATCACGGTTTGAGGCCAATTATTGGTCGTGGTTGTGATCGCCGGAAGGATCACGAGATGTCTCTGGGTTGGCACATTTGTGATCCAGGAACGATCACGTTTGGTAAGCCAGTCTGAGGGACGTTTATCACAAGAGCATGGTCACAGCATGTTGGATATATTGTTGCATTGTTATAAATTGGTTAATTGTCATGATATTGTTTGTCATTATGCTTATCCTTGTTGTGAGCTTGCAAGTACATTCAATGTACTGACCTGGCGTGTCATGCCAGATTTTAGGAAAGTCCTGCTGGAAAGGAGTGTTGTTCGAGTCTAGATCGTGTCCACATCGGTGTCTCTGTGCTTTGGAGTTCCGCTACGACGTTGTTCCCCTGCCGTGTAGTTGTCATGATCGAGGCCCTTTATGTTCACTAAATAATGTACATATTGTTCTGCCGCACTGTGTGTGCCACTTGGCCTCGCCAACTGTTGTAATATAAACTCTGATCCGCTAGCATCAATAAAGCGGTTGTTTTCTGTACCAAGATGTTGTGTGTTGCCAGAAGACAAGGTCTCTCAGCTGGCAATGCATGGTAAACCGGTTGCTCTGAGCCAGGGTGCCACACTTGCATCCACACTTAAACGGGGCAGGGACAGGGAATCAAAACTGCAAGATAGTGAAAGCAACGCCAAGACAAAAACATGAAGAGCAAGAGGGCGAGGTGGGCTTCCCTGGCAAGACCCTTGCTGGGGCGGCCTCCACGGCCTCGGCAAGGACCTTGCCGGGGTAGCCAGCGGAGCGCGCCACCCTTGAGCCCCAGGTTTTCCAACACCACCAACCACGTTGAGACCCAGGCTCGGGAGGCGCCTCCTTGGTGGCATGCAGATCTTTGTGAAGACAAGAAGAACTCCAAGTCAGATGAGGATTAGAAGAGGACGAGCGTCGACAAAACCCTTGTCGAGGGCATCGACGAGACCTCCGGCAAGATCCTTGCCGGGGACGACCACGGTGCCACGGCAAGGCCCTTGCTGGGGCCCCGGCAAGGCCCTTGCCGAGGACATTCGCGGGCCGCAGCAAGGCCCACGCCCACCAAGTTTCCACCGCCGCTCCCATGCAGCTGCCAGCCCACCAGCTAGGCAGGCACTTGCATGTCGACATGAGGCTTCCAAGCCAACTTAGCGCATGCCTACGTGGTGGCATGCAAATCTTCGTGAAAGCCATAGCACCGCGCCACCTCAGTAGCCTGCCAGCCTACATGGCGCTGACTGCCTCGCTGGCCCGAGCGCGTGTCGAAGTAGGCCGAGGCGGCGGTAAAGTAAGGGGGACACCTAAGAGGCGCATTAAATGCTTCTTGTCCCATAATGGCTAAGCGATAAGCTTAGCCTCTGTACTCTGATGCCACCTCCTGTGTGCCAATGTGACGATCCCCTTGACTATAAAAGGAGTCCCAAGGCATCCAGGAGAAGGATTCGGACCCTTGGACAAGTTACACTTATCGTAGCTAGCTCAAGAACTCCAAGAACACAGATATACACACCAAAGCAGGACTAGGGTATTACGCATCCTCGCGGCCCGAACCTGGCAAAACAACCTGAGTGCTTGTGCTGACTGCTGATCCTGCTCTTCTCACGACCCCACGCCCCACAACCATAGTAGGTATTCTTGTGATCCCATAGGTGTCGTTTCCACCGACATCTTTGGCGCGCCAGGTAGGGGGCGCAGTAGTGAGAATCTGGTTTAGCAGCTAGTCAAACAGTTCTTCGTTGCCATGGCTCCCAAGAGGAAGACGACCACGACGATCGGTTCATCCGGAACCGGACTGCTTGTACCGGTGCAGGCCAGTAGCGGGCCAGTCGCGGAAAGAACCCGTGGCGCGACCCGCGAACACCCACATCACCCTAGCAGTCCAAACCTGGCAAGTGGCATCGTTCATGCGCCAGGCGACGGACCGCACACCGCAAACTCCAGAGACGGAGTGGGCCCCCCCGCAAGTGGCGCGGGGCCTTCCAGGGGCATCGCCATGACGCGCGACGGCAGCGCGACGGCCTCCAAGACACCAACACTGGCGCCCATGGCGCGTTCTTCCCAAGTTGTGCGTGTTGAGCAGCGCCACCCCGCTGTTGACCCTGGGCGTCGCCCTGGGTAGAGTACCGCACGTCCTTCACAGGACGAGAAAGGCCAGCAACCATGCCGAGGTGCTGGTGGAAATGGCGGACAGCCGCAGGGCCATGATAGAGCTGCTTCTAACATAGTTAGAAGTCGAAGCGCGTCACGGTCCACGCATCTTTCGTCGCCGCCCACACCAGCAGAAGCTCTGATGCGCGCGCAGCTGCTCCTCGACTTTCGTCCTGCCGCGGAGAGTCTCGACGAATGGAGAGCCACTGTCTGGAGCCTCGTCGACATCACCAACAAAGATGAGCCGCGACCAGCGGGGCCTGTAGGCCATCGCTCCGTCGAGCCACCGCACGCCAGCGGTGGAAGGGCGGGGGGTGATGCAGCCACGGTGCACTCTCCTCCCCCACGCCAGCCACCACGGGTGTCGATCCGTCGTGATGACGCTTGTGGTAATATATCCATAGCATCGTCCGATCCGCGGACCCACCGCGACCAGCGTCAAGTTCTTCGGGAGTGAGCCCTTGAAGACGCTCGAACCACCATCGAGCGTCGGTGTGATGCACGCACCAATCAGACAGGCGGGCAGGACCCACTATGGACCACCCGACACCAAGAGGCTACGGTGGCCTACCTACGAGGTGGGTTGTCTGGCTTTCACCCATGAGTTGCGGCAGTTCCAGTGGCCCTCCCACCGCATGTTCAAGCCCGAAGTAGGTAAGAAGTACAACGGCAAGACTCACCCGCCAGAGTTCCTCAGCATTACACCATCGCGATGCAAGCTGCCGGAGCCCGCGACGATAAGGTAGTTGCCAATTACTTTCCGTTGGCGCTCAAGCCCAATGTCATGTCTCGGATGATGCACTTGCCGGTGGACTCCATTTCTTCTTGGTTGAATCTGTGTCATGAGTTTGTTGGCGCCTTCACAGGAGGCCATCAAGCTCATGGACAGGCAAGCGATATGCATATCATCCCCCAGAAGGAAGGAGAAAACCTGCGCAAGTACATCCAAAGGTTCAGCTGAGTGCAATACAACATCCTAGACGTTCATCCCGCCGCCATGATTAGTGCATTCGATCAAAATGTGCGCAACCGTAAGATGCATGAGGAGCTGGCGATGAACAAGGTCAGGGATGTCCCCGAGCTTTATGTTCTGGCCGATCGGTGCGCTCGGGCTGAAGAGGGGAGGAAGTACCCCGGTTAGGATGCCCGCACAGAAACTGACTCCATGGACGACACCGCCGCCCCGACAAAGAAGGGCCGGTGCCGTAACAAAAAGCGCAAGGGAAAGACTGTGCTTGCCGTCGAGGGATCCGACGACATCGGCACTGCCAAGAATGCCAAGGCAAGCGACCCCGGCAAGGAGGTTGCCGGGTGTGCCGCTTGCTGGCCTTAGCGGCTGCCGACAAGCCAGGGGATCCGATAAGCAGTATTGCAAGATCCACCGCACCAAAGGCCACAACAAGTTGAGCTGCTTGCTGAGAAGCAGAAAGCTAAATATGAGAGGCGGGACAAGGAGAAGGGTCAAGTTGTTGCCGAAGGATCCGGCAAGAAGCGTGGCGGCCAAGGAGGCCGCGGCGGCAAGGATAACCAGTAAGAGAGGCCCGCCCGGGGCCACGACAAGAAGCAGGAAGACGATGATCGTGACGAGGATGACTGATGAGGACATCAATACCATTGTTACACCCACAGGCCCTGCTGCTATACATACTGGACCAATTACTAGAGCTCGCGCACGCCAACTAAATTACCAGGTACTTTCGTTTCTTGGTAATGATTCTAATGTTCATGAGAATATGATGCTGCCTAAATTGGATACATTTGTTTTGCTTACAAATGAAGGGCCTAGCTTGGAGAAGGATGAACATTGGAGCAAGAACAAGCATGGAGATGATGGCATGCGCAAGGGGAACAAGAACGGAGTTACAAGTGATGATTTCAGGACTTTGAAGCCACCATAATGGGTGCAGGAAACCTTGGACGAAATATACAAGATGCCACTTCATAAATTTCGTCCCGAGGCTATTTTAGGTGCTGCGTCACCTTATTATTGGGCCAGGCCCATGTAATTTCGAAATACCTAAGTATAGGCTATTTTTAGAGTCCGTATGTGTGGGGAAACAAGAGATAGGGTTGATTTCGGACCCCTCCACCAAGGGCCACGAAATTCCCCCCTCTTCCTCCATATATACAGCCCTTAGGGCATCGTTTAGACTTTGGGTTTTGTTTAGATTAAAAGTTCGCCATAGCTGCAACTTCGCGTACTTCGTTTGTGTTCAACGACCAGACAAAGGCGTCACAGAACCCCACCTTGATCAATAAAGCTTTCATCTTATATTCGCAATATCCAGATTGCAATCTTAGTTTCTTGCTTGTTCTTCGTTTGCTCGCAGGAAACAGACCCTCGTGGTCAGGTTGATCGTGCTCCGGCGTGGTCAATAACCTCTCGGAGTTGGTTTAGCGATTGCTAAGGCGCGACGTCCTCGCACGTTCGTAGTCGGATCATCAAAGTCGACTTCCACCAAAGCGAAATCCACCATCTCATCGAAAGACGGGACACCTCCGCCTCTATCAAGTGGTATCAGATTTCCAGGTTGCTCGGTGAGATTTTACAGTTTTTCGTAGTTTAGATCGAGTCTGTTCTTCATACCTACAGTCCACGAAAAAGCCACAAAAAAAATTTAGGGTTAGTTCATCATATCCGAACCAATCTGAGCCTTTGCATAATCTTTTTAGGGTTTTGCTTTGTTGAATTTGCGGTTGCATCGTCGTGTCTAGTTGGTGGTCTTAGAGTCTAGTCTTTTAGAGTTTCGAGTTCTGGTCATAAGTTGTCACGCCGCCGCCGCACCATCATCATCGGCCCTGCCATCTACCACCACCGCTTATCCGCCACCGCTCCGAATCCGTATCCATATACCACCACCAGTCCGTGTCCATATACCACCACCGATCCATATCCATATACTACCACCGCTACCACCACCGCTGCCATATACCACCACCATATATCCACCACCAATCTGAGTTCCTTGCATATTAGGTTTGTTTTCGAGATCCATCTAGATTCCGATTCGTGTTTCCTTGCCGGAGTAGGTTTCGGAAAAAAAAAAGAGTCGGGTAGCCACGCTCCGTTTAGGACCAAAATTTTTCGAAAACGCATTTTTCGAAAAAATTTCTGGCTATCCTATTTTTAGGTGTTTCTGAGTGTTTTGAGACAGGTGCCATTATAGGAAGTTTTTTTTGACCCGTTTCCAGTTTTTGGGTCCGGGCAGTCGAAAAAAAAAAATTGGTCGAAAAAATTTCGTGCCCATCCTGTCAGTTTGAGCTAGGAAGAGTTTTGAGACACTCGCCATTATAGTGATTTTTCACAAAAAAAAAAGCAGCGCAAAAAAAAAAGAGCGCCAAAAAAAAGAGCGAAAAAAAAAAATTCAGAGTGTGCTTTTCCCTTGTTTACGTGCCGCGCCGTGATTTTGTTAGTGTTTTAGGCTCGCGTCTCTAGCACAGTCTAGCCTAGGACCAGCACAGTACCGTCGTTGAGCGTTTATTCAACTTTGCATCTCTGAATTGATTATTGCTGACCCTTTTTGCTACCATATTATAAGCCTTCCCAGCTCCACATACATCTACGTCGTGCGTTTGACTCTCCCTGGTAATCGCTCTATCCAAGCTTTGAGAGTTTTTGACTACAACGGTTGCCGATCACCGCCTGCTGCTGGGTAAGAACTGGTAAGAATTTGAGATTTGCTTGACGGATTTGTGACACCCACCACCACCACTTGTTCGTAGTCTGTAGGATCATATTCTTGTGTGTTTCTATTGCTGCTAACCATGCCAGGATCACAAGCCGACGAGATTGACTGGGAGAATTTATCGAACAAGGAGCTTCATGATAAGTTTCAGCAAATGATGACTGAACAGGTGCAAGATGTGCTGAACAATTTTGAAGAGGCCATGGAGAAGATCACTGGCCTTGAGAAGACGTTCGAAACAAAGCTCGATAACAAGTTTAATGAATTGCTCGCGCGTCTTCCACCACCACCACCCGCTGCACCTAACGCACCTCTCCAACAACAACAACAACGACTATCTCCAGGTCGCGAAGCAGACCTCCGCCGAGCAAGCCGTGTTCCTCTTGCGTTTGGCCAAACTGTTGGTGCTGCTGTTGATACTTCTGTGGCTCCTGCTGCTGATGCGGAGGAGGATGATTATGTGGGAGATTATGAGGACGAGGTTGATCAAAATCAACACTACGTGCAGCCACCTGTACCGCCACCAGCAGGTCGACCTCAGGTATATATTCGTAATGGTAGGCCTGCACCACCAGCTCAGGTACGAGATGATGTCCATATTCCTAAACTGAAATTGAATATTCCACCATTTGAGGGTAGATATGTTCCTGATATATATCTTACTTGGGAGTTAGAAACTGAACAACGATTTACATGTTTACAATATCCTGAGGAGAGACGAGTTGCTGCTGCTGTTTGTGCTTTCACTAGTTTTGCATGTGTATGGTGGTCTGAGCATTGTAGATTATATCCTATTCCAACTACTTGGGCTGCTTTGAAAACTGCTATGCGTACGCGTTGGGTTCCACCATATTATCAACGTGAATTGCTTCAAAAATTGCAGCGTTTAAGACAAGGGAAAAATTCTGTAGAAGAATATTATCAGGAATTACAAACTGGCATGATTAGATGTGGTATTGTTGAGGAGAATGAAGCTATGCTTGCACGTTTTCTGGGTGGATTAAATAGAGAGATTCAAACCATTCTAGACTATAAGGAGTATACTAATATCACTCGTTTATTCCATCTTGCTTGTAAAGCTGAACGTGAAGTGCAGGATCGACAAGCATTGGGGCGAACTAACTTTTCTGCAGGCCGATCTTCATCATGGACACCACGTGCATCTTCTACTTCAACTGCACCAGCACCTCCATCCGGTGCCACCTCCAGCCGTGATACAAGAAAACAGGCACAACCACCATTATCTGCCAAGAGCGCACCTGCGGGGCCTGCACAGCGTTCTTCTTCTTCCATGGCATCAAAAGGGCACACAAGTGATATTATTTGTCGTTGTTGTAAGGGCGGAGGTCATTATGCGAGGGAATGCAAATCTCCGCGTGTGATGATTGCTACTGCGGATGGTGGATATGAGTCCGCTAGTGACTATGATGAGGAGACATTGGCTCTTATTACACGTGAAGAACATGGTGGAGATAATTCTGATCATGAGACGCAATACATGGCTCCTGAAGACGCTGACAGGTATGAATGTTTAGTTGCTCAACGTGTTTTGAGTGTGCAGGTCACACAAGCTGAGCAAAATCAGAGGCTCAATTTGTTCCATACCAAGGGAGTTGTGAAGGAACGTTCTGTGCGCGTCATAATAGACGGAGGGAGCTGCAACAACTTGGCTAGCATGGAGATGGTGGAGAAGCTTTCTCTCACCACAAGACCACATCCACATCCTTACTACATCCAATGGTTCAACAACAGCGGCAAGGTTAAGGTAACACGTACTGTTCGTGTGCATTTTAGTATCTCTACATATGCTGATTATGTTGATTGTGATGTGGTACCTATGCAAGCATGTTCCTTATTACTTGGTAGACCATGGCAATTTGATAAAAATTCTGTACACCATGGTAGAAACAATCACTATACTCTTGTTCATAAGGATAAAAATATTACTTTGCTCCCTATGACTCCTGATTCCATTTTGAAAGATGATATTAATAGAGCTAATAAAGCACAACAGGAGAAGAATAAGAGTGAAAATCAGATTGTGGCAAAAGAATTTGAGCAACAAATGAAGCCTAATAATAAACCATCTAGTGTTGCTTCTGAAATTAAATTGAAAAGTGCATGTTTATTTGCCACCAAATCTGATATTGATGAGCTAGATTTCAGCAAATCTGTTTGCTATGCTTTTGTGTGCAAAGAGGCATTATTTTCATTCGAGGACGTGCCTTCCTCTTTGCCTCCTGCTGTCACTAACATTTTGCAGGAGTTCGCTGACGTCTTTCCACAAGACGTGCCACCGGGATTACCGCCTATTCGAGGGATTGAGCATCAAATTGACTTAATTCCCGGTGCTTCACTGCCAAACCGTGCACCATACCGTACCAATCCAGAGGAGACGAAGGAGATTATGCGTCAAGTACAAGATCTGCTCGACAAAGGTTATATACGCGAATCCCTTAGTCCTTGTGCTGTTCCTATTATTCTAGTGCCAAAAAAGGATAGTACATCACGTATGTGTGTTGATTGTAGAGGCATTAATAATATTACTATTCGTTATCGTCATCCTATTCCTAGGCTAGATGATATGCTTGATGAATTGAGTGGCTCTACAATATTCTCCAAAGTTGATTTGCGTAGTGGATACCATCAAATTCGTATGAAATTGGGAGATGAATGGAAAACAGCATTTAAAACTAAGTTTGGATTATATGAGTGGTTAGTCATGCCTTTTGGGTTAACTAATGCGCCTAGTACTTTCATGAGACTAATGAACGAAGTTTTACGTGCTTTCATTGGACGATTTGTGGTAGTCTATTTTGATGATATACTGATTTATAGCAGATCTTTGGAAGAACATTTGGAACATTTACGTGCTGTTTTTATTGCTCTACATGATGCACGTTTGTTTGGTAACCTTGGGAAGTGCACCTTTTGCACCGACCGAGTATCTTTTCTTGGCTATGTTGTTACTCCACAGGGAATTGAAGTTGACAAAGCCAAGATTGAAGCTATTGAGAGTTGGCCGCAGCCCAAAACGGTCACACAAGTGAGGAGTTTTCTTGGCCTCGCTGGATTCTATAGGCGTTTTGTGAGAGATTTCAGCACCATTGCTGCACCTCTCAACGAGCTTACAAAGAAGGATGTGCCTTTTGTTTGGGGTACCGCACAGGAAGAAGCCTTCACGGTATTGAAAGATAAGTTGACACATGCTCCTTTACTCCAACTTCCTGATTTTAATAAGACTTTTGAGCTTGAATGTGATGCTAGTGGAATTGGATTAGGAGGTGTGTTATTACAAGATGGCAAACCTGTTGCATACTTTTCTGAAAAATTGAGTGGGCCTAGTCTGAATTATTCTACTTATGATAAAGAATTATATGCTCTTGTTCGGACTTTAGAAACATGGCAACATTATTTATGGCCCAAAGAATTTGTTATACATTCTGATCATGAATATTTGAAACATATTAAAGGTCAAGCTAAACTGAATCGTAGACATGCTAAATGGGTTGAATTCATTGAGACTTTCCCTTATGTCATTAAACACAAGAAGGGAAAAGAAAATGTTATTGCTGATGCATTGTCTCGTCGCTATACTATGCTTTCACAACTTGACTTCAAAATATTTGGTTTGGAGACCATCAAAGATCAATATGTGCATGATGCTGATTTTAAAGATGTAATGCAGAATTGTAAAGAAGGAAGAATGTGGAACAAGTTTGTCGTTAACGATGGATTTGTGTTTCGTGCTAACAAGCTATGCATTCCAGCTAGCTCCGTTCGTCTTTTGTTGTTGCAGGAAGCGCATGGAGGAGGATTAATGGGACATTTTGGCGTGAAGAAGACGGAGGACGTACTTGCTACACATTTCTTTTGGCCAAAGATGAGACGGGATGTTGAGCGTTTTATTGCTCGATGCACTACATGTCAAAAAGCTAAGTCACGACTCAATCCTCATGGTTTATATATGCCTTTGCCTGTACCTAGTGTTCCTTGGGAGGATATATCTATGGACTTTGTTTTAGGTTTACCTCGAACAAAGAAGGGGAGGGATAGCATATTTGTTGTCGTGGATAGATTCTTGAAAATGGCACACTTTATACCATGTCATAAAAGCGATGATGCTGTTAATGTTGCTGATTTGTTCTTTCGTGAAATTATTCGCTTGCATGGTGTGCCAAATACTATTGTTTCAGATCGTGATACTAAATTTCTTAGCCACTTTTGGAGATGTTTATGGGCTAAGTTGGGGACTAAACTGCTTTTTAGTCCTACTTGTCACCCCCAAACTGATGGACAAACTGAAGTAGTCAATAGAACGTTGTCTACTATGCTTAGGGCTGTTTTGAAGAATAATAAGAAAATGTGGGAGGAATGCTTGCATCATATTGAATTTGCTTATAATCGTTCATTGCATTCTACTACTAAGATGTGCCCTTTTGAAGTTGTGTATGGTTTCCTACCTCGTGCACCTATTGATTTGTTGCCTCTTCCATCGTCGGAGAAGCTTAATTTTGATGCTAAACAACGTGCTGAATTGATTTTAAAAATGCATGAGTTAACTAAGGAAAACATTGAGCGTATGAATGCTAAATATAAACTTGCTGGAGATAAGGGTAGAAAACATGTTGTGTTTGCACCTGGAGATCTTGGTTGGTTACATTTGCGTAAGGATAGATTTCCTGATTTGCGCAAATCAAAGCTAATGCCACGTGCTGATGGTCCCTTTAAGGTGTTAGAGAAAATAAATGATAATGCATATAAACTTGAGCTGCCTGCAGATTTTGGGGTTAGTCCCACTTTTAACATTGCAGATTTGAAGCCTTATTTGGGTGAGGAAGATGAGTTTCCGTCGAGGACGACTTCATTTCAAGAAGGGGAGGATGATGAGGACATCAATACCATTGTTACACCCACATGCCCTGCTGCTATACATACTGGACCAATTACTAGAGCTCGCGCACGCCAACTAAATTACCAGGTACTTTCGTTTCTTGGTAATGATTCTAATGTTCATGAGAATATGATGCTGCCTAAATTGGATACATTTGTTTTGCTTACAAATGAAGGGCCTAGCTTGGAGAAGGATGAACATTGGAGCAAGAACAAGCATGGAGATGATGGCATGCGCAAGGGGAACAAGAACGGAGTTACAAGTGATGATTTCAGGACTTTGAAGCCACCATAATGGGTGCAGGAAACCTTGGACGAAATATACAAGATGCCACTTCATAAATTTCGTCCCGAGGCTATTTTAGGTGCTGCGTCACCTTATTATTGGGCCAGGCCCATGTAATTTCGAAATACCTAAGTATAGGCTATTTTTAGAGTCCGTATGTGTGGGGAAACAAGAGATAGGGTTGATTTCGGACCCCTCCACCAAGGGCCACGAAATTCCCCCCTCTTCCTCCATATATACAGCCCTTAGGGCATCGTTTAGACTTTGGGTTTTGTTTAGATTAAAAGTTCGCCATAGCTGCAACTTCGCGTACTTCGTTTGTGTTCAACGACCAGACAAAGGCGTCACAGAACCCCACCTTGATCAATAAAGCTTTCATCTTATATTCGCAATATCCAGATTGCAATCTTAGTTTCTTGCTTGTTCTTCGTTTGCTCGCAGGAAACAGACCCTCGTGGTCAGGTTGATCGTGCTCCGGCGTGGTCAATAACCTCTCGGAGTTGGTTTAGCGATTGCTAAGGCGCGACGTCCTCGCACGTTCGTAGTCGGATCGTCAAAGTCGACTTCCACCAAAGCGAAATCCACCATCTCATCGAAAGACGGGACACCTCCGCCTCTATCAATGACTAGTCCGGAGACCACAAGTTTCAGAAAGCTACAGAGGCCATGTGTGTCAACGGTGGCGCCTCACTGCACACATCTCACCGCCAGCTCAAGAAGTGGGCGTGTGAGATTACAGTGGTGGAACCATCACTAGACGCACGGAAGCCACTGAAGTGGTCTAGCACACCTATCATCTTCGACACCGAGGACCACCCTGATCGCACTACTGCGGTCGGGTGTTTGCCATTGTTGGTTTAACCAACGATCCGCAACCTCAAGGTGACAAAGATGCTAGTCGACAGCGGGGCCGGTCTGAACTTGATCTCGCCTATTGTGATCAAAAGGCTGCAGATCCCTGATGGAGACGTCGAAGAGATGGGCACGTTTCAAGGGGTCAACCCAGGGAGGAGCCAGCCGAAGGGAAAGGTCACGCTGCCCGTGAGTTTGGTGGCAAGTTGAACTACAGGATGGACATGATTGTCCTTGATGTGGCCGAGATCCCCTTGCCCTACAATGGGATTCTCGGCCGCCCGGTGCTGGCCAAGGTCATGGTGGATTCCCATTATGTCTACAACACGCTGAAGATGCCTGGTCCGATGAACGTCAACACCGTCCCCTTCGACAAGAAAGATGCACTGATTTGCACTGACCAACTCTACCGGGAAGCAGTTGCGGCAGCTGCCGCAAAGGCACTTGCGCCTGCCGTTGAAGCCCCGGGAGGGAAGAAGACTGGCGAGACCGTCGAGGACATGCCAGAGAGCTCCACCGGCAAGAGAAAGGGATCCAGAGCTGCACTGCCAGAGACCAAGAAGGTGTCCGTCAAGGAGGATGGCACGGGAGGAGCTTTTACCATAAGCTCCACTCTCGATAGCAAATAGGAAGGCGAGCTCGTCACTTTCCTGCGGGCGAATGTCGATGTGTTTGCATGGCAAGCATCCAACATCCCCAACGTTCCCAAAGAAGTGATTGAGCACCATCTTGTTGTCTGTCCTCATGCGCGGCCCGTCAAGCAGAAGGTCAATAAGCAAGATCTGGAGAGGCAGGAGTTCATCACAGAAGAGATCAGGAAACTAGAGGCGGTAGGCTTGGTAAGAGGGTGCTCCATCCTACGTGGTTGGCCAATCCGGTAGTGGTGCGCAAGGAAAACGGGAAGTGGAGGCTGTGTATTGATTACATGGATATCAATAAAGCTTGTCCAAAAGATCCTTTCTTGTTGCCGTGCATCGACCAGATTGTTGACTCCACGACCGGGTGTGACCTGCTATCATTCCTCTACGCCTACTCAGGGTACCATCAGATTTTCATGACGAAAGAAGATGAAGAGAAGACAACATTCATCACCCCATGTGGTATGTATTGCTTTTTGCGGATGCCTTTCAGGTTGAAGAGTGCTGGCTCGACTTTTGCAAGAGCAGTCCAAATTGGTTTTGAGCCTCAGCTACACAAAAATATGGAAGCTTATATGGATGACATAGTGGTCAAAACCAAGGACAAGGCAACACTTGTGCAAGATCTGGAGGAAACGTTTGCAAACCTGTGCAAGATCAACCTCAAGCTGAACCCTGAGAAGTGTGTGATGTCTACTACACAACCTTCTTCTTGTAGACGTTGTTGGGCCTCTAAGTGCAGAGGTTTGTAGGACAGTAGCAAATTTCCCTCAAGTGGATGACTTAAGGTTTATCAATCCGTGGGAGGCATAGGATGAAGATGGTCTCTCTCAAACAAGCCTGCAACCAAATAACAAAGAGTCTCTTCTGTCCCCAACACACCCAATACAATGGTAAATTGTATAGGTGCACTAGTTCGGCGAAGAGATGGTGATACAAGTGCAATATGGATGGTAGATATAGGTTTTTGTAATCTGAAAATATAAAAATAGCAAGGTAACTAATGATAAAAGTGAGTGTAAACGGTATTGCAATGGTAGGAAACAAGGCCAAAGGTTCATACTTTCACTAGTGCAAGTTCTCTCAACAATAATAACATAATTAGATCATATAACTATCCCTCAACATGCAACAAAGAGTCACTCCAAAGTCACTAATAGCGGAGAACAAACGAAGAGATTATGGTAGGGTATGAAACCACCTCAAAGCTATCCTTTCTGATCAATCTATTCAAGAGTCCGTAGTAAACTAACACGAAGCTATTCTTTTCGTTTGATCTATCATAGAGTTCGTACTAGAATAGCACCTTAAGACAAAAATCAACCAAAACCCTAATGTCACCTAGATACTCCATTGTCACCTCAAGTATCGGTGGGCATGATTATACGATATGCATCACACAATCTCAAATTCATCTATTCAACCAACACAAAGTATTTCAAAGAGTGCCCCAAAGTTTCTACCGGAGAGTCAAGACGAAAACGTGTGCCAACCCCTATGCATAAGTTCATTGAACCCGCAAGTTGATCACCAAAACATACATCAAGTAGATCACATGAATGTCCCATTGTCACCAGAAATAAGCACGGCAAGACATACATCAAGTGTTCTCAAATCCTTAAAGACTCAATCTGATAAGATAACTTAAAAGGGAAAACTTAATCCATTACAAGAGAGTAGAGGGGGAGAAACATCATAAGATCCAACTAAAATAGCAAATCTCGCGATACATCAAGATTGTATCACCTCAAGAACACGAGAGAGAGAGACATCAAACACATAGCTACTAGTACATACCCTCAGCCTCGAGGGTGAACTACTCCCTCCTCGTCATGGAGAGCACCGGGATGATGAAGATGGCCACCGGTGATGGATTCCCCCTCTGGCAAGGTGCCGGAATGGGCTCCCGAGAGGTTTTTGGTGGCTACAGAGGATTGCGGCGGCGGAACTCCCGAACTAGGTTATTTTCTGGAGGTTTCAGTATTTATAGGATTTTTTGGCGTAGGTCTCACGTCAGGGGTGGTTTTCGGGCTGTCCACGAGGCAGGGGGGCGCGCCCAGGGGGAGTGGGCGCGCGGGTCACCATCGTGGGCAGCCTGGGACTCTCCTGGCCCAACTCTTTCACTCCAGGGGCTTCTTTTGGTCCACAAAAAATCATCAAAAATTGGCACGTCAATTGGACTCCGTTTGGTATTCCTTTTCTGTAGAACTCAAAAACAAGGAAAAAACAGAAACTGACACTCGGCTCTAGGTTAATAGGCTAGTCCCAAAAATGATATAAAAGTGTAAAGTAAAGCCCATAAACATCCAAACGGGTAATATAATAGCATGGAACAATAAAAAATTATAGATACGTTGGAGACGTATCAAGCATCCCCAAGCTCAATTCCTGCTCGTCCTCGAGTAGGTAAATGATAAAAACAGAATTTTTTATGTGGAATGCTACCTAGCATTTTTCTCAATGTAATTTTCTTTATTGTGGCATGAATGTTCAGATCCATAAGATTCAAGATAATAGTTCATATTGACATGAAAACAATAATACTTCAAGCATGCTAACAAAACAATCATGTCTTCTCAAAATAACATGGCTAAAGAAAGCTATCCGTACAAAATCATATAGTCTGGCTATGCTCTATCTTCATCACACAAAGTATTTAATCATGCACGACCCCGATGACAAGCCAAGCTATTGTTTCATACTTTAGTATTCTCAAACTTTTTCAACTTTCACGCAATACATGAGCGTGAGCCATGGACATAGCACTATATGTGGAATAGAATGGTGGTTGTGGAGAAGACAAAAAAAGGAGAAGATAATCTCACATCAACTAGGCGTATCCACGGGCTATGGAGATGCCCTTTAATAGATATCAATGTGAGTGAGTAGGGATTGCCATGCAACGGATGCACTAGAGCTATAAGTGTATGAAAGCTCAACAAAAGAAACTAAGTGGGTGTGCATCCAACTTGCTTGCTCACGAAGACCTAGGGCATTTTGAGGAAGCCCATCATTGGAATATATAAGCCAAGTTCTATAATGTAAAATTCCTGCTAGTATATGAAAGTGACAACATAGGAGACTCTCTATCATGAAGATCATGGTGCTACTTTGAAGCACAAGTGTGGTAAAAAGGATAGTAGCATTGTCCCTTCTCTCTTTTTCTCTCATTTTTTTGGGGCCTTCCGTTTTTACGGCCTTTCTCTTTTTTAGGGTCTTTCTCTTTTTTATGGCCTTTCTCTTTTTTTTAAAGTCCGAAGTCTTATCCCGACTTGTGGGGGAATCATAGTCTCCATCATCCTTTCCTCACTTGGGACAATGCTCTAATAATGAAGATCATCACACTTTTATTTACTTACAACTCAAGATTACAACTCGATACTTATAACAAGATATGACTCTATATGAATGCCTCCGGTGGTGTACCGGGATATGCAATGAATCAAGAGTGACATGTATGAAAAATTATGAAGGTGGCCTTGCCACAAATACGATGTCAACTACATGATCATGCAAATAGCAATATGACAATGATGATGCGTGTCATAATAAACGGAACGGTGGAAAGTTGCATGGCAATATATCTCGGAATGGCTATGGAAATGCCATAATAGCTAGGTATGGTGGCTGTTTTGAGGAAGGTATATGGTGGGTGTATGGTACCGGTGAAAGTTGCACGGCACAAGAGAGGCTAGCAATGGTGGAAGGGTGAGAGTGCGTATAATACATGGACTCAACATTAGTCATAAAGAACTCATATACTTATTACAAAAATCTACAGGTCATTGAAACAAAGTACTACGCGCATGCTCCTAGGGGGATAGATTGGTAGGAAAAGACCATCGCTCGTTCCCGACCGCCACTCATAAGGAAGACAATCAATAAATAAATCGTGCTCCAACTTATCACAGAGCGGTTCACCATACGTGCATGCTACGGGAATCACAAACTTCAACACAATTATTCCTCAAATTCATAATTACTCCACTAGCATGACTCTAATATCACCATCCTCATATCTCAAAACAATTATCAAGCATCAAATTGATCATAGCATCCAATTCACTTCTATGATAGTTTTTATTATACCCAACTTGGATGCCCATCATTCTAGGACCAGTTTTATAACCATAGCAAATACCATGCTGTTCTAAAAGACTCTCAAAAGAATATAATTGAAGCATGAGAGATCGATACTTTCTGCAAAATAGAACCACCGCCATGCTCTAAAAAAGATAAGTGAAGCACTAGAGCAAATGACAAACTACTCCAGAAGATAAGTGAAGATCAATGAGTAGTCGAATAATTATGCAACTATGTGAAGACTCTCTAACATTTAAGAATTTCAGATCTTGGTATTTTATTCAAGCAGCAAGCAAAACAAAATAAAACAAAATGACGCTCCAAGCAAAACCCATATCATGTGGCGAATAAAAATATAGCTCCAAATAAAGTTATCGATGAACAAAGACGAAAGAGGGGATGCCATCCAGGGCATCCCCAAGCTTAGGCTCTTGTTTGTCCTTGAATATTACCTTGGGGTGCCTTGGGCATCCCCAATCTTAGGCTCTTGCCACTCCTTATTCCATATTCCATCAAATCTTTACCCAAAACCTAAAAACTTCACAAGACAAAACTCAACAGAAAACTCGTAAGCTCCATTAGTATAAGAAAATAAATCACCACTTTTGGTACTGTTGTGAACTCATTCTAAATTCATATTAATGTAATATCTACTGTATTCCAACTTATCTATGGTTCATACCCTCTGATACTACTCATAGATTCATCCAAATAAGCAAACAACACATAGAAAACAGAATCTGTCAAAAACAGAATAGTTCGTAGTAATCTGTATCAAACTTATACTTCTAGAACTCCAAAAATTCTACCAAATTAGGAAGTCCTAAGAAATTTGTGTACCATCCAGAGCAAAACGAATCAGATAAAAATCACGTTTCTGTGAATTATAAAAACTAATTTACTAGGTGCAAAAGTTTCTGATTTTCAGCAGGATCAACACGACTATCACCGTAAGCTATCATAAAGGTCTTACTTTGCACTTTATTGAAACAAAAGCTATAAAACATGATTACTACAGTAGACTAATCATGTGGACACCCAAAAACAGTAAAGGTAAATATTGGGTTGTCTCCCAACAAGCGCTTTTCTTTAACGCCTTTCTAGCTAGGCATGATGATGACAATGATGCTCACATAAAAGATAAGAATTAAAACATGATGGGAGCATCATGAAGCATATGACTAGCACATTTAAGCCTAACCCACTTCCTATGCATAGGGATTTTGTGAGCAAACAACTTATGGGAACCATAATCAACTAGCATAGGAAGGCAAAACAAGCATAGCTTCAAGATTTTCAACACATAGAGAGGAAACTTGGTATTACTGCAATTCCTACAAGAATATGTTCCTCCCTCATAATAATTTTCAGTAGCATCATGAATGAATTCAACAATATAACCAGCACATAAAGCATTATTTTCATGATGCACAAGCATATAAATTTTACTACTCTCCACATAAGCAAACTTCTTCTTTATGGAATACGTATCATCACAATAATCATCATAAATAGGAGGCATGCTTTCATCATAATAAATTTGCTCATCAAAACTTGGGGGACAAAAAAAATATCATCTTCATCAAACATAGCTTCACCAAGCTTGTAGCTTTGCATATCATTAGCATTATGGATATTCAAAGAATACGTACTAACAACATTGCAATCATGCTCATCATACAAAGATCTAGTACCAAACATTTTAATGCATTCATATTCTAGCAATTGAGCAAAATTTTCCTTACCATCATTTTCACGAAAGATATTAAAAAGATGAAGCGTATGAGGCAAACTCAATTCCATTTTTTTGTAGTTTTCTTTTATAGACTAAACTAGTGATAATACAAGAAACTAAAAGATTCGATTTCAAGATCTAAAGATATACCTTCAAGCACTAACCTCCCCGGCAACGGCCCCAGAAAATAGCTTGATGTCTACTACACAACCTTCTTCTTGTAGACGTTGTTGGGCCTCCAATTGCAGAGGTTTGTAGGACAGTAGCAAATTTCCCTGAAGTGGATGAACTAAGGTTTATCAATCCGTGGGAGGCGTAGGATGAAGATGGTCTCTCTCAAACAACCCTGCAACCAAATAACAAAGAGTCTCTTGTGTCCCCAACACACCCAATACAATGGTAAATTGTATAGGTGCACTAGTTCGGCGAAGAGCTGGTGATACAAGTGCAATATGGATGGTAGATATAGGTTTTTGTAATATGAAAATATAAAAATAGCAAGGTAACTAATGATAAAAGTGAGCATAAACGGTATTGCAATGGTAGGAAACAAGGCCTAAGGTTCATACTTTTACTAGTGCAAGTTCTCTAAACAATAATAACATAATTAGATCATATAACTATCTCTCAACATGCAACAAAGAGTCACTCCAAAGTCACTAATAGCAGAGAACAAACGAAGAGATTATGGTAGGGTACGAAACCACCTCAAAGCTATCCTTTCTAACCAATCTATTCAAGAGTCCTTAGTAAAATAACACGAAGCTATTCTTTCCGTTTGATCTATCATAGAGTTCATACTAGAATAGCACCTTAAGACACAAATCAACCAAAACCCTAATGTCACCTAGATACTCCATTGTCACCTCAAGTATTTGTGGGCATGATTATACGATATGCATCACACAATCTCAGATTCATCTATTCAACCAACACAAAGTACTTCAAAGAGTGCCCCAAAGACGAAAACATGTGCTAACCCCCATGCATAAGTTCATTGAACCCGCAAGTTGATCACCAAAACATACATCAAGTAGATCATGTGAATATCCCATTGTCACCACAGATAAGCACGGCAAGACATACATCAAGTGTTCTCAAATCCTTAAAGACTCAATCCGATAAGTTAACTCCCGGACTAGGTTATTTTCTGGAGGTTTCAGTATTTATAGGAATTTTTGGCGTAGGTCTCACATCAGGGGGTTTCCTAGCTGTCCACGAGGCAGGGGGCGCGCCCAGGGGGAGTGGGCGCGCGGGCCACCCTCGTGGGCAGCCCAGGACTCTAAGGGCCCAACTCTTTCACTCCAGGGGCTTCTTTTGGTCCACAAAAAATCGTCAAAAAATGGCACGTCAATTGGACTCCGTTTGGTATTCCTTTTCTGTAAAACTCAAAAACAAGGAAAAAACAAAAACTGGCACTGGGCTCTAGGTTAATAGGTTAGTCCCAAAAATGATATAAAAGTGTAAAGTAAAGCCCATAAACATCCAACGGGTAATATAATAGCACGGAACAATAAAAAATTATAGATACATTGGAGACGTATCAGTGTGTCTTCGGTGTCCCGTCCGGCAAACTTCTCGGGTTCTTTGTGTCGCAACATGGGATTGAGGCGAATCCGGACAAGATCAAGGCCATCGAGCAGATTGAGGCACCTAAGCGGATCAAAGATGTGCGCCGGCTCACTTGCTGCGTTGCCGCCATGAGCAGGTTCATCTCCAAGTCCGTTGATCGTGCCCTTCCCTTTTTCAAGATCTTGAAGAAGGCGGGCCCAATGGAGTGGACCTTGAAGGCCGAGGCAGCACTAGAGGGTTTGAAGAAATACCTCTCCTCCACCCTAGTTCTGGTTGTGCCCAAACCACAAGAATCGTTGCTGCTATATCTAGCGGCAGCGAATCAAGTGGTTATGATGAGGACATCAATACCATTGTTACACCCACAGCCCCTACTGTTACATATACCAGACCAATTACTAGAGCTCGCGCACGCCAATTAAATTACCAGGTACTTTTGTTTCTTGGTAATAATTCTAATGTTCATGAGAATATGATGCTGCCTAAATTGGATACATTTGTTTTGATTACAAATGAAGGGCCTAGCTTGGAGAAGGATGGACACTGGAGCAATAACAAGCATGGAGGTTATGGCATGCGCCAGGGGAACAAGAACGGAGTTGCAAGTGATGATTTCAGGACTTTGAAGCCACCATAAGGAGTGCATGAAGCCTTGGACGAAATATACAAGATGCCACTTCATAAATTTCGTCCAGAAGCTATTCTAGGTGCTGCATCACCTTATTATTGGGCCAGGCCCATGTAATTTAGAAATACATAAGTATAGGTTGTTTTTAGAGTCCGTATGTGTGGGGAAACAAGAGATATGGTTTTTTCGGACCTCTTCCCCAAGGGCCACGAAATCCCCCCCCCCCTCTTCCTCCATATATACAGCCCTTAGGGCACCATTTAGACTTTGGGTTTTGTTTAGATTAAAAGTTCGCCATAGCTGCAACTTCGCGCACTTCGTTTGTGTTCAACGACCAGACCAAGGCATCACAGAACCCCACCTTCATTAATAAAGCTTTCCTCTTTTATTCGCAATATCCAGATTGCAATCTGAGTTTCTTGCTTGTTCTTCGTTTGCTCGCAGGAAATAGACCCTCGTGGTCAGGTTGATCATGCTCCGGCGTGGTCAATAACCCCTCGGAAGTTGGTTTAGCGATTGCTAAGGCGCGACGTCTTCGCACGTTCGTAGTCAGATCGTCAAAGTCGACTCCCACAGAAAACAATTGCTATCTCATCGAAACACCGGGACACCTTTGCCTCTATCAAGTGGTATCTGATTTCCAGGTTGCTCGGTGAGATTTTATAGTTTTTCGTAGTTTAGATCGAGTTTGTTCTTCGTAACTATGGTCCACGAAAAAGCCAAAAAAATTAGGGTTAGTTCATCTTATCTGAACCAATCTGGGCCTTTGCATAATCTTTTCTGTATTTGCTTTGTTCAATTTGCGGTTGCATCGTCGTGTCAAGTTGCTGGTCCTAGTGTCTAGTACTTTAGAGTTTCGAGTTCTGTTCACAAGTTGTCACGCCGCCGCACCATTGTCATCACCGCTGCCATATACCACCATCATCATCACCGCTGCCATATACCACCATCATCATCACCGCTGCCATATACCACCATCATCATCACCGCTGCCATATACGACCATCGTCATCGCCGCGACCTATCCACCGCCATCACGCTAATCCGAGTCCACCTCCATCACAGATTCGCCACCAGTCCATTTTCCATCGCCCTGCAAATATCCGCCACCAGTCCGAGTTTCCACCAGATTCATCTCCGCCACTAGTCCTAGTCTGAGTCCAGTAATTGTTGCTTTATTCTCGATTTCCAGATCACGCGATACTCCGAGTCGTGATAGAGTAGGAATCCCAAACTTCCGAGCCATCCACAGAAGAAAAATAGTTCCAGTTTCAAAAAAAAATTGTTGGCCATTTGTAGACTTTTTCAAAAAAAAATTGTTGCAGAGCAAACAAAAAAAGAGGGAAAAAGTGCAAAAAAGTGAAAAAAGTGAAAAAAAAATCAGAGTGTGCTCCTCCCTTGTTTACGTGCAGCGCCGTGATTTTGTTAGTGTTCTAGGCTCGCGCCTCTAGTACGGTCTAGCCTAGGACCAGCACAGTACCATCGTTAAGCATTTATTCAACTTTGCATCTTTGAATTGATTATAGCTGACCCTTTTTGCTACCATACTATAAGCCTTCCCAGCTCCACATACATCTACGTCGTGTGTTTGACTCTCCCTCGCAATCGCTCTATCCAACCTTTTGAGAGTTTTGACTACAACGGTTGCCGATCATCGCCTGCTGTTGGTTAAGAACTCGTAAGAATTTGAGGTTTGCTTGACGGATTTGTGACACCTAGCACCACCTCTTGTTAGTATTCTATAGGATCATATTCTTGTGTGTTTCTATTGCTGCTAACCTTGCCAGGATCACAAGCCGACGTGAGTGACTGGGAGAACATGACGAATAAGGAGTTGCATGATAAATTTCAGCAAATGATGAGTGGACAGGTGCAAGATGTGCTAAACAGATTTGAAGAGGCCATGGAGAAGATAGATGGTGTTCGCCATAGCTGCAACTTCGCGTACTTCGTTTGTGTTCAACGACCAGACCAAGGCATCACAGAACCCCACCTTCATTAATAAATCTTTCCTCTTTTATTCGCAATATCCAGATTGCAATCTGAGTTTCTTGCTTGTTCTTCATTTGCTCGCAGGAAATAGACCCTCGTGGTCAGGTTGATCGTGCTCCAGCATGGTCAATAACCCCTCGAAAGTTGGTTTAGCGATTGCTAAGGCGCGACGTCTTCGCACATTCGTAGTCGGATCGTCAAAGTCGACTCCCACAGAAAACGATTGCTATCTCATCGAAACATCGGGACACCTTTGCCTCTATCAGGTTAGCACTGCACTGGTGGCGCAGAGGGAGGTTGACGAAGAGGCAGCAACAATGGCAGAGTTGACGGATGGCGAGCCAGAACCCTCCCCGGCAGGGCCTTGTCCCGGCAAGACTGAGCCCCCGGCAAGGTCTGACACCAGTACGATAGGGCCCACGCAACTAAGTGAAGTGGTACAGGAGAAGAAGATGATGCAGCACCCGGTTTACTTCGTCAGCTCCCTCCTGCAAGGGGCTAGGTCGAGGTACTCCGGTGTGCAAAAATTGCTCTTCGGCCTCCTTATGGCCTCGAGGAAGTTGTGTCATTACTTCCAAGTGCACGAGATCACCGTTGTCACCCGCCTCCCGTTGCAACGGATACTTCATAACCCAGATGCAACGGGGAGGATTGTGGAATGGGCCTTGGAGCTGTCGAGTTTTAGTTTGAAGTTCGAAAGCACCTCAACAATTCAGAGCAGAGTCTTGGTGGAGTTCAATGCTGAATGGACCTCGACAGCCGACGAAGAGATCCAGGAGATCATTCTCCCTTGCAAGGAAACAAGTCACAACTGGATTATGTACTTTGATGGGGCTTTTTCGCTACAAGGCGCCGGTGTTGGTGTGCTGCTCATCGCACCCACCGGAGAGCACCTAAAGTACGTGATCCAGATGCACTTCCCCAGGGAGATGTCGATGAATAACACTGCCGAGTACGAGGGATTGCTTGCCGGTCTCAGGATCGCGGCAGACCTCGAGGTCAAGAAGGTCATCGTCAGGGGTGATTCATAGCTTGTCGTCAGGCAGGTTAACAAGGATTATCAAAGCCCGTAGATGGAGGCTTACGTGGATGAAGTGAGCAAACTAGAGGAGCGCTTTGATGGTATACAGGCAGAGCATGTCCCCCGAGTGGAGAATCACATCGCTGACTACCTGTCGAAGCGCGCTACCCTCAAGCTTCCTGTGGAACCAGGTACTTTTGTTGTTTGGTTAACTCAACCATCCGTCGAACCATCAACCGAGCCGAACAAGCGGAGGAAGTCAGGCCCCGACAAGTACTTCCCCACCGAGCTCCCTGGAGCCGCCGGGGAAGATGTTGCCGTGGACGTGGAGCCTGCCATGGGACAACCGACTCCGGCGGGGCGCCAAGCCCTTGCCATGGAGGCGACTGCTCCCGTAGTAGAGGAAATGCCTTTGGTCCTTGCCTTCGAGCCACAGGCTCCAGCATGGGCGCAGCATACCATCCAATTCCTCCAAACAGGGGAGCTTCCTGAGGAGCAGGAAGAAGTAGAAAAATAGCCCGCCGGTCTGCCCTGTACCAGTTTGTTGACAACGTTCTGTATAGAAGAAGACCAAATGGAGTGAAATTGAAGTGCATCCCCCGGGAGAAAGGACTGGAGCTATTGGCAGAGATACATGGAGGCATATGTGGCTCCCACATAGGGTTGAGGGCCCTTGCCGGCAAGGTTTATTCTGGCCCACTACCCTCTAGGATGCGGCGGCACTAGTAACCAAGTATGAGCTTTCCAGTTCCATTCAAAGAAGCTTCATCCGCCAGCTCAAGCCTTGCAGACAATCCCTCTCTCCTGACCATTCTCGGTCTGGGGTTTCGACGTACTTGGCCCTTTTCCCCGCGCCGTCGGAGGCCTTGAGTACTTGTATGTTGCAATCGAGAAGTTCACAAAGTGGCCAGAGGTGGAAGCAGTGAGGAAGGTGACCGCACAGTCAATCGTCAAATACTTTAAGGGGATAGTTTGTTGCTTTGGTGTGCCGAATAGAGTCATCATTGACAATGGCACACAGTTCACAAGCCATGCCTTCATGCAATACATTGAAGACCTCTGCGGCAAGGTCTGTTTTCCTTCCGTGGCACACCCATGGAGCAAGGGCCAAGCGGAGAGGGAAAATGCTGAAGTGCTGCGTGGCCTGAGGACGAAGACTTTTGACAGGCCACGCAAGAGCGGAAGGCGCTGGATTGATGAGTTGCCGGCGGTTCTTTGGTCGATCAGAACGACGCCAAATCGAGCCACCGGCCAGACACCCTTTGCCCTGGTATACGGGGCAGAAGCAGTTCTCCCCACGGAACTCATATACGGGTCACCTCGAGTGCTCGCTTATGATGAGCTTGAGCAAGAGCGATTGCGGCAAGATGACGCGGCGCTCCTCGAGGAAGATCGTCTTCGGGCGGCTGTGAGAGCAGCACGCTACCAGCAAGCCTTGCACCGCTACCATAGCCGCAAGGTTCATGCCCGAAGCTTTGGGGAAGGCGACCTTGTTCTTTGGCATGTTCAGTCGGCCAAGAAGTGGGAAGGCCCTTATCGGGTAACACGAGTCACTAGGCCTGGCACAGTCCACCTGGAGACCGAAGATGCCATTCCAGTGAGCAACTCCTGGAACATTGAGCATCTTTGTAGGTTTTACCCATAAGGCGCGGCTGGCGGGCCCCCCGGCAAGCCACCTTTTGTACAAGCCTTGACGACGAGGCATGTAACCCTCTGTACAAAGCTAGGCGCAGATCTTGAGCATAAATAAATGAAGCATTGGCGCCCTAAGTTATAGCATGCATGCTAGATTGAGTCTCTCCCTCAGTTAGGGTTGATAGTGCTTAGCGGCGACTAACCCCTAGCATAGAGGTCAAGTTTACGTCTCTTTGTTCCTGTCCATCCTTTTTGGTTCGCAGGGTACATCAATGTTTCCGCCAAGCTAAGTGGAAGGAATGGAACAAGCTGGCGCTCCGGCCCCGACAAGCGAAACTTGCCGGGGGCTGAAGACACAAAGGTCCGCCCACAGCAAGCTAGGGTTACCGGGGACTGCAGATTCAGATGAGTATTCTTATCCCCTGTTATGCATTTCCGTATAAAATTGGGACGTATGAAGCCTCGTTTTATTCCAAGGATGTCGTGCTCCCTCCATTCCTGCCATCCGAGGACCTCTTCTTGGTTTAGAATTGGGTTGTAGCCACGGCGGCAAGGAAGCAAGCATAGGGCCCACCCCTACTTCGCCCCTGCCTTCACCAAAGGTGTGAGTGTGGTCGAATGGAGTAGGGGAGCGGCAAGGCCTACTGCCGGGCAATGATGTTTATGTTAAAAATAACAAGGATTCGTTCCTTAGTATGGGCTTTGCTCACACACACAAGACCCCGCAAGCACCCTTTTTCGTTAATACATTCCACGCAGGTATAGTTCGTACGGAATGTAAACATGAGCAGGGGGATTATAGGTTTTAAATCTAATAAAGGCTTGTAGGCTTACAAGCTAAAAAAAGATAAGGTGCCCGTAATCCCTTTCTTGTCCCTCTCCTCAGGAAATGGAACAAGAAGGCAAGAGGGAAGGAGGAGCGCCTAGGCGACGTACGAGTAGCAGAAGGCGCCAAGAGAACATGCCGGTGGCCGCCTAGGGGAGGGCTGGTGATGATGGTGCCGGGAAGAAGGCTGGAAGATGAGGCAGCGGTCCGTCAATATGCTACGAAGGCGTCGGTGCCATCGTACTCCGACTTGACGGCCTGCCACTCACCTTCTTCGCCTTCTCCGGCCTTCCCACGCCAGCCACCCAAGGAGACGACCCCGAGAAGTTCAAGGAGCCGGCTGCACCGGGAGAGGGAACCCGGTGCAGATGCTACTGCTTCCGGCACCGCCCCGGGGCGGCGGGTCCGACACCTAGTCGGACCTGTCATCCTCTTGCCTGCTATCCTCCTCGTCACTCTCGCTTGAGGACGAGTCTTCGTCATCCGAGGAGCTCTCCACGCAGCACTTCAGGCGGGTTCCGAAATCACCGAAGACCTTGATGGAGAGGAGGCCATTCTCCATTAACTTGAAGTAGAGAATGAGCCCCGCCGTCAGGCTGTGGATGCGAGCAAAGGTTTTTCATCTGCGGCGAAGATACATGACGTGAGGGGCTAGGAAATCAATGTTGGCCCATGTGCCGTTGTTCCCACAGCCCCTCGTGTGCAGCCTCAGCGCCTGCCGTGGGTCGAGCTCCATCTCCCTAGCGAATGGAGTAGGGAGACGAAGACGATGACGCGACGGCCGGCATAGTCTGATGAAGAACTCGCGGGGTTGATCCCCGACATGGCCCTCCATTGGGGGAAGGACCGCCGGCGGAGGCGAGGCCGCTGCACCGCCCCGTCCTCCTCTTCCTCGAGTGCCACAGCGGCCTTGGCCTCGCCCCCTCCCCCTTCCCCTCGCGGCCAGGTCTGCCGCCATGGGCTCTTGGAGAGGAGCGGCACGTTGTCGACTAGAGACCCTCGCCACCACTGTCGAAGCGTTAGCACGCCCTCTCGCCATGGCAGAAGGGAGGAAGAAACAAGGATGGGAAGAGGCGGATGGTGAAGGACTGAGGGGTGCTGTCGCTCCCGCTCCCCTCCTTATAAAGGGGCGGGGTCAGGGCTCGGCCGCCCCTCTCAGCCAATCCAGCTCATTAAGGTGACAGCGGGCGAGGCCGTCGACCGCCCTCCCCTCCCAATTGAAGGCGCGTGGGTATCCACCCACGCGCGCATGTCTTCCCATATTCCACACGCCTGTCACCCACCCTGCACCGTGCATGCAGCATATGTGGCGCGAGGGGCGGGATAATGGGATGCGTGGAATGACGGTTCCCACGCGTGGAGAGTAAATGAGCAGCGGCCCTGCGGTCTCGAAGGGACACGCAAGCCGCTTCTTTACTGTTCACTGCAAGATGACGCAAGCGTGCTTCGATCACCCCCGCGCAGGATCCCCACGTTACGCGTTCAACGCTAATCGTGGGGAAGCACAGCGGGCGGAAAAATCACCTCAATAAAATCAACCTCGCCTGCCCGTGCATCGTTTTGGGCCTGGCCCAACAATGTGTTGCGGTTATGTGTGGCCGGACTCTGGGGCTCTTGTCAGTGTACAAAAGTAAGGGCACTACTTTGTACCCCTTTACCTGTGCACGGGCAGTCAGAGCCACGCCTGCGGCCACACTTAAGCGGGGCAGGGACAGGGAATCAAAACCGCAAGATAGTCAAAGCAACGCCAAGACGGAGACACGAAGAGCAAGAGGGTGAGGTGGGCTCCCCTCGCAAGACCCTTGCCGGGGCGGCCTCCATGGCCCCGACAAGGACCTTGCCGGGGCAGCTTGCCCAACGCCAGCGGAGCGCACCACCCTTGAGCCCCAGGTTTTCCAACTCCACCAACCACGTTGAGACCAAGGCTTGGGAGGCACCTCCTTGATGGCATGCAGATCTTTGTGAAGACAAGAAGCACTCCAAGTCAGGTGAGGATTAGAAGACGACGAGCCTCGGCAAAACCCTTGCCGAGGGCATCCACGAGACCTCCGGCAAGATCCTTGCCAGGGATGACCACCGTGTCACGGCAAGGCCCTTGCCGGGGCCCCGGCAAGACCCTTGCTGAGGACATCCGCGGGGCCGCAGCTAGGCCCACGCCCGTCATGTTTCCATCGCCGCTCCCATGCAGCTGCCAGCCCACCAGCTAGGCAGGCACCTACGTGTCGACGTGAGGGTTCCAAGCTAACTCAGCGCATGCCTACCTGATGGCATGCAAATCTTCATGAAGGCCCTACCACCGCACCACCTCAGCAGCCTGCCAGCCTAAATGGCGCTGACCGCCTCGCTGGCCCGGGCGCGTGTCGAAGCAGGGCGAGGTGGCGGTAAAGTAAGGGGAACCCCTAAGAGGCGCATTAAATGCGTCTTGTCCCGTAATGGCTAAGCGATAAGCTTAGCCTTTGTACTCTGATGCCACCTCCTGTGTGCCACTGTGGCAATCCCTTGACTATAAAAGGAGGCCCAAGGCATCCAGGAGAAGGATTCGGACCCTTGGACAAGTTACACTTATCGTAGCTAGCTCAAGAACTCCAAGAACACAGATATACACACCAAAGCAGGACTAGGGTATTACGCATCCTCGCGGCCCGAACCTGGGTAAACGACCCGAGTGCTTGTGCTGACTGCTGATCTCGCTCTTCTCACGACCCCGCGCCCCTCAACCATAGTAGGGATTATTGTGATCCCATAGGTGTCGTTTCTACCCACACCATTGACGGGGAGCATAGCTCCATTCTCTGAGTCACTTGGGATTTATATCTGTTGATCACTATGAGGAATTTGAAGATACCAAAACCAAGTTTTTTCCCTCTACTACGAGGGAGGTAAGGAATTGCCATCTAGTTCTGTACTTGATTCACCTTTTGTTTTGAGTTAGCATGCGACACCATCACCTACTATTAGTTCTGATATGTCACAAGTAATTGATGATGCTACTTCTACTATCATGATGCTTATGATGATACTACAACTTTGCTTGATAATAATGTGCCACTGGGTAAATTTCTTGATGAACAACTTGCTAGAGCTAAAAATATTGAGAATGCTGAAGATGATGATATTTCTGAGACTGATGAAATTATTGAAACTGAACACTTTGAAACACATGTTAGACCTATCTCTTCTAGATATTAATTTCCTGTTATGCCTGAGGGTTATGTTATGGATGGAGAGGTAGCGATGGTCTTTCTTGCTTGTATGGATAGAGATGATATTAAGAAATTACTATGCAAGTGGAAAGAAAAATCTTTGAATGCTAGAATGCAATATGACCCTAAGTTTGCTACTTCACCTATCTTTGTTACTGATAAGGATTATGAATTCTCTATCGACGCCCAGTTAATTACTTTGGTTGAATCTGATCCTTTCCATGGTTATGAATCTAGAACTATTGTGGCACATCTTACTAAATTGAATGACATTGCCACCCTATTTGCTCATGAGGAAAAATTTGCAATTACTATATTCTTAAGTTGTTTCCTTTCTCATTAAAGTGTGATGCTAAGATATGGTTTAATTCTCTTGCTCCTGGTTGTGTGCGTAGTCCCCAGGATATGATATATTACTTCTCTGAAAAATATTTCCCTGCTCATAAGAAATAAGCTGCCTTACAGGAAATATTTAACTTTACGCAAAATCAAGAAGAGAGTCTCCCACAAGCTTGGGGGAGGCTTCTCAATTACTTAATGCTTTGCCTGATCATCCTCTCAAGAAAAATGAAATACTTAATATCTTTTTATATTGGACTAAGCGATGCTTCTAGGGACCACCTAGATAGTTGTGCTGGTTGTGTTTTTAGGGAACGAACTATTGAACAAGCTGAAGTACTATTGGATAATATATTGAGTAATGATAATGATTGGACTCTTTGTGAACCACCTCCTAAGCCAACTCCAAAGAAGAGAAGTATTCTATTTCTCAGTCCCGAAGATATGCAACAGGCAAAGAAATCTATGAAAGAAAAAGGTATTAAAGCTAAAGATGCTAGGAATTTACCACCTATTGAAGAAATACATGGTCTTGATAACCGATACAGGTAGTAGATGTAAATTGTCATCGTTGCTCTCTAGAGCTCGTTTTGTCAACTCGTGGGATTGCGAGGTTGACAAGTATTCATGGGTACCTAAACAAAAGAGACACAAACCAAAGAAATTGTGCGCGTGGTAAATGTACACATCATCCATCATGATGTGTATGTGCACATGTGAGTTAGCACAAGATAAGCATAGTTCAAAGAAATTTGATGCATGGTATAAGAACATGTCATCCATCATGAAAGAATAGTTATTGTGTATGACACGATGGGGACACAAATTGAGAATGCAAGTATATGGCACATCAATAGCATGTTTCTTCATGGGGAGCATATGGTGCACACAAGTATGGGGATCATGCAATGAATGGGATGGATCAAAATCTCCTAAAATGTACGAGGAAACTATGGGGGCCTCCTCATGAGCAATAGCGAAAATATCATATGGAGAAAATGGACAACATCCAAAACAATGCATATCCAAAGCTAGGTGGGCATGGCATGGCATATGAGATAAATGATGCAAAGGGAGCATATCAATATCATCACAAGAAAAACAAATGTCAATAACCATGGGCTTGTCATCTATGCCATATGTGCAAATTGGGTTTATTTTAATGGCATATGCATAGTCACTATGAAGAGATTGCAAATAAGACATATGATGGATCTCATGCATAGCATATGACAAGTCAAGCGGATTAGCAAACATGATGTGACCTAAAGAATTGTCACAAGAAATCCTACATAACATGGCATCACAACTAATAGACTCCACATGAGAATCATCATACTCATCATAAATGGGCAAATCATCACATGGGGAAATCATACTAGAATGAAGCAAGGTACTAGGTGGATCAACATCATGCAAGCAATCAAGGTACTAGCGGGATTAGAGCATCACCGTCACCTATGTTACCTTTGTCATTCCACTCAAGTGGTGTAGGTGAGGTGGGAAAGACCAAATGGTGGTCATCTTCATCTTGATGGAACCATGTGGGGGGGTGCATCATATTCCACCATGGCCATCGTATTTTCCAAAGGGAGGATGAAGTCGTCGAGGATCGGCGCGTCATCATAAATGGGACCTAGCACCAAATGAGAAGACACAATAGAGGTAGAGGTCAAGTTGTTAGAAATGCAAATGACCTCACGAGACCTATCAACTATCACACTCTCTCTATGTGGTGGTTCACTCACTCCCTCAAAATAGGTGCACTCAAAGTCGCATATGGTGGAGTCACTCATCTCACTCAAGTGGTGGGGGTTGTGGCTCTCCTCACATGGGAATTGGGGCAACACATCATATATGGGGCTAGTGGTGAAGTCACTCTCACTCTCAATATGGTGGCACAAGTCATTCAAATCATCATACGTCGCCATGGTCGAAGGGAGAATCCCATGCTCAACCATCTCGTCGTGGTCGCCGTGGATGAAGGCCGAAGATGGCACATCATCACTCTCCTCCATGACCGAAGGGAAAATCCCATGCTCGATCATCTCGTCACCGTCGCCGTGGATGAAGGCCAAAGATGGCACATCATCACTCTCGCCTCCTAAGATGGAAGCATCATCCTTGCTCGCCACCTTGTCGCCTGCCTCCAAAGCTTGGTCCTTGGAGGTCTCCTTTGTCGTACTTGTTGCTGCACCATCTTTAAAAAGAGTCAAGGTAGACTCGGCATCATCAATGCCACAAAGAGGGATGGTGGTGAAGTCGCACTTGGGAGCATCGTCTTGGAGCTTGTCAGGCTTGGACATCATGGTGGTACTAGCCTCATCCTCGTCGTAGAGCTTGGTCGCCGTGAAGTTTGCTTGGGGTGGAGAAGCATTGGCCTTCATGAGTTCTTGTTCCGCCTTGAGAGCACCAGTGTAGTAGTCGTCGATGGACTTGTAGTTCTCGAGGAAGATGGTCTTGGATATGTTGTTGTTTAATCCCATCATGAAGTGGAACTTCGTCGAATGGGGTCGTCCACGCTGCCCGTCGCAAGACAATCTTCATCTCCTTGAAGTACGCGTCGATGGACTTGGATCCTTGGATGGTGTTCTCCAATTGGCGTCGAAGTTGTTCCGTGTAGGTTGGAGGCACGAACTCTCGCTGCAAAGCTCTCTTCGTCTTGGGCCAACTCATGTCGTAGCTCTCCGAAGGTGTGTGAAGCCACCATGTCGAGGCGTAGTTGTGGAAGTTTCTTATGGCGCACTTCACTTGATCTTCGGAAGGGACTTGATGTAGCTTGAGGTAGTCGTCCATCAAATGCTCCCACTCGAGGTACTCCTCAGGTTCGTGAGTCCCATAGAAAGGAATCGCATGGTCGATGTCGAGGTCGTAGTAGCTCGTGGAAGTCGCGGACTTGAGCTTGGGGAGCTTCTCTTGAGCGTAGCCTTGAGGTTCTTGTTGGCGAAGATGCCGTATGTCCGTAGGAGAAGATGCCTTGAAGTCGCTTGGCAAAGATGCCAAGGGAGATGGTGAAGTCGTTGAGCGGTTGTTGGTGTTGAGCTCTTGACCTTCACGTTCTTGTTGGTGATGGTGTTGATGCCGGTGTGATCTTGCCGGAGATGGTAGCTCGGAAGCATGTGCTCTTGAGCGTCTTCTTGAAGATGAGGAAGATCGCTTGTAGGACTTGATGAGGGCTTTGATCTCCTCCATTTGTGCTTGCATCTTGGCGTCGGAGTTATTTTTCGTGGCATCGAACTCATCGTTGTTGTAGACCGAAGGTGAAATGCCTTGCCTATCCATCACAAGACTCGAGTAGAGGTGAGTAGGAAATGAGATAAACAATACCAAGTTACCTTTTCCCAAAGTTGAGGGTGTATCCTGTTTCAGTCAATGTGAGATGAAAGAATAGTGGAATTGGTACCGGACTTGTTCACTCACACCTATCAATTAAAGCTTATGGTAGATCTCAGTAAGGATAGTGGCACAAAAATTTGATGCAAAATGTTAGCAAGAGTCAATAATGTTGAAAGAGATTCACAAATTCGCAAGCGAAACAAGTAGACCAATAGCAATATGTGGCACACGGAAACACACACATGGATAGATAAATGGGGTCGTGCAACCAAGGAATGAGCACAAAATGTGGAATCCACGAAAAACGCTCGTGTTGCACAACTCAAGAGAGACGCTAGCATGATTGCTCTATAGGAGGATACGACACTTGTGCACAACCTATGATATGCTAAATGGATAAACTTTCTATCCCAAGTATCCTATGTATGTATGGTTCCCGGTGTTTGATCCAAGATGATCGGATATGATATATTGTGATGCTATGGCACTTGCTTACAAGCTCATTGATATTTCTCTTTTGCTTAAAAGCTTATTCTTCTTTTTTTTGTATGACCACTTTTGCACAATGCACAAACCAAGATAGCAATTGTGTATATGCGGGAACAAACTTGTGACACAAGATATGATACCAATATATGCACCACGATGATATGGTATGTATGCTATGGGAATATGATCACTAATGTGCACAAGTCATGTTGCCGACAATACTCAAATGGCTAGTCTCGATAGGCAAGTAACGCAAAATGGGCTAGGGGTTAATAATGCAATTTGCAAGGGGAATATACAATGGTGTCGTCGAGGTTACCGTCCTTGGCGATGATGAGAGGCGGTGTTGCCGATGTCGACCCGTTCCTAGTTAGCCGAAACACCCTAGGAAACGGAAAAACCACAACTCAAAATCTCAAGGACAAATGTCAAATGGTGGTAGCGGAATGCGGTGGTGGTTTGCACTTGGGCATGCGGAAGTGGAGTGATGGGCTATACGTGGTGTCGGAGTTGAAGCAATGGTCCCTAAGTAGCTGAAACACCTTAGGAGACACAAGCCACAACTCAAACAAGCTCAAACAAAATTGGGTTAAGTTTGGGTGGCGGAAGTGTATGGTGGGCACGTCTATGTGGAAGTGGTGGTGGTGGTTGAAGAAGAAGCAACCGCCCCTAAGTAGCCAAAACACATTAGGAGACTCGAATCACTACTCAAGCAACCACTAATGCTAAGGGGAACAAAATGGGTTAGGTTGCGGAAGTCGGTAGTGGCTATGTGGATGGTATGGTGGAGGGCCTAGGCAAACTTGCCAAATTTTCAAAACTTTGATGGAGTCAAATGGTGTTGGTGCTATTTTTGTGGGAAGGGGAATGTCAAGAGCTTCAAAACGAGCTAAAGAACGTCAAAATTGGACTCTGGATGAATTAGTTATGGGCAAAACGGTTAAACTCGGAACGCTGAAACTGGGAGGGGCGGTAGTACCGCTTGTGATGGGCGGTAGTACCGCTCGTGTCGGGATTTTTCGACTGTTTCAGGCTGAAACTGTGCTGGGGGCGGTAGTACCACTTGGGGGGCGGTACTACCGGTTGTGGTGCTCAGCGGTAGTACCGCTTGGAAGGGCGGTAGTACCGCTCATGTCGGGATTCTTCGCAGATCGAATCGGGGCGCGATTTTGGGGCAGAAATGGATGATTTTGGGGGCAAAATTTGACGAATTTCGTGGATGGAAGGTGAGGAAACTTGGGGAGATGCTAGATCCACTCGAAACCAAGCAAATCCATGGATCAAAATCAACAAAACATCATCAAACCAACAAATCACAATAAAAATTTGGGGCTATTTTTGGTGGGGATTTTCGGATTAGGACGAAATCAAGCAAAAGAAGGCTAAAAACGATGGGAGGGACTCCAAATACGTGATAAACGTGGCTCATGATACCATATGATACGGGGCTAACCCGCTGTAGGCCGATCTTTCACGTTTGGAGTGGGATCCCTCGAAGAACACGATGAACGCGGGGAAGAACAGAGGGAAAACACAAGGGGAAACACTCAAGAACAAGTCTAATCACACATCCACTAGACAATCAAACACACAAGATCACAAGGTACATGAACAACAAAGGGAAAGATACAAGGTAAGGTTCATCTCCAAGAGGAGGTCTTGATGATATCCTAGATGGATCTTCCCACAAGGGGGTCTTGATGATATCCCGCAGGATCTTCTCACATGGAGGTCTTGAACTCCATGGGAGTGGTAGTCTCTCTCTCTCAAGAGTAGAGGTAGGAGCAAAGCTCACCTAAGAATGAGCTATCATATTTCCTAACCTTAGAAAGGAGGTGGAGCTGGTCTATTTATAGTCTAAGCCACGAAGGGGTAAGTGGGAGAAGATACAAGGCCAAAGGCCCTCAGCTGCGCACAGGCAGGGCGGTAGTACCGGACACATGGGCGGTAGTACCGCTTGGAGGGTCTGAGCGGTAGTACCGCTTGCTTTGGGCAGTAGTACCGCCCTTTCTGGACTGGGCAGGTCCTTCTTCTTCCGTCTTCGCTTCTAGGCTTCCCGCGCGGATGGTGTAGTGTCAAGTAGTATACCATCCTCTAAGGGGTCAAGTGAACACGTGTAAAGGAGAAGATTCACCTTTATGTATGAGAAGTAGATGTCGCACGTGTCACTTGCCGAACGGACTCTTGACATGGTGATGTCCATAGGATGCTCCGCATCACAAGCCCACGGGGCGCCTAGCAGGCTTGTGGGTTCCACGTGGGCCCCCCTCACTTAATCCAGCACCCATCCAGTTCGTCTTCCTCCAAAAAAATTCCCACCATTGCTAAAACCCGTGTTCTTCCTCATTTTGCTGCCATTTTCGATCTCCTTCTCGGAACTCCGTTTCCAAAACTGTTTCAGGGATTTGTTCATCGATATGTGACTCCTCCAATGGTCTAATAACTTTTTGTTCTAGTTCTTTATAAATTTCAAATTTCTGCTGCTGTGGTGACCTTGTTCTTGAGCTTGCATGTCAAATTTATATGGTCCAAAGTAGTTTTGCTGCATGATATAGCCTCTAGGGACTTGTGAGAGTAGTTTCTATAAATCTTGTTGAGCTTTGTTCACTTTTATTTTGAGAAATTTTCAGAGGAAAGAAAAACCATGAGGAGGTGGTTAAAGGGTTCTTCAAGCCAGAATTCAGAAGGAAATGAAAATGAGGAGAAGAAGAAACCCAAGTACAACCTTCCCTGCGCTGTGGAAGTTCGGTCGTGTGAGTGTCCAAGTGATACATTCTTGAGAGAGGCTGTAATTTATGATGATTTCTATTATTTGGCAGAGAGCACCGGCATCACCGCCTTCCTCTGAGATAAGTGTGACCAATACCTCCTACTCACTAATACCTTCGTGCAAATTTTTGACTTTCATTCTAGGAAGGATCCTCCCATGGTAGAATTTCACTTTTATGATATGCCTAAGCGAATGACACTTTATGATTTTTGCGATGTTTGCAAAATACCTTATGAGGGTAGCGTCAGTGAGCCACGTCCTAGAGACGTGGAGGAATTTATTGTTGAAACTACTATGGGGGAAGAGAGAGGGGTGTCATAAGAGAGAGTGTCTAGCTTACATTTAACTGTTTTACGCTATTATTCATTATTTGCCGGGAGATGTTTGATTGGTCGATGGGAGAGTGGAGGCCTTAGTGCCCCTGACCTTGCCATTTTGCTCCATGATTTATATTCTAGTAGAACTTTTAGTTTGGGTGTTGTTGTTGCTCGGTGGTTGAACTTGAACCGCTCGAAGGGTACTATTTTTTGCAGTGTCTACGCATCCCGCCTTGCTAAACATTCGGAGATACCCATTAGACATGATGAGGAGGAGGAGATCTTGTTACAAACTAAATATTTAAACTATGCTAGTATGGTAGCATACGACTTTATTAAAAAGGACAATGACAAGAGGCTCCTCTACAACCTAGTTTTTAATTAGGGCACTTGTGATAATATTACCTTGCCTGCACCTTCTTCGTTTGATATTTATTCAGGCAGGTACACTATTATGCCCGAGGACATCTACAGATTTTGGGTCTTTCACAACCCCTAGCACCTGAGCCAGCACCAGTTCCTGACCCATCAGGAGCCCATCTATTAGTGGGATCCACAGGAGCTCGCCAACTTGTGGAACCCTCAAGACCCTCTGCCATATCGCGAAGAGGGTTAGTTCCAACCATGTAGACCAACTTAGGCCAAAAGCCTAAGCTTGGGGGAGTACATATTTCTCACCGACATTACATTCATGTTCCCACGGTTATTCCAGTTGTCGGTGTTCATTCTTTTTCATTGTATTACCCATGTTAGTTTATTTTTCTTGCTTACTTCTTGTGTGTTTGAAAAACTTTGAGAAAATCCAAAAAAATTAGTTCTCACTCTTTTTCCAAGTTTATTGAGTAGTAGAATTAAAAGAAAACCCAAAAATATTTCTCGTTCTTCTTTTGCTTGTTGGGAGCTTTCCCGTGAAAATAGTTTTTCTCGTTTTTGCTTTTTCTTTCTTCAGAAAAACAAAAAGTCCAAAAATATTTCAGTGTTTTTCTTTGAAATAGTTCTCTTTTTGTTTGGGTCATAAGGAGAAGACCATGATGAAAATGTTGAGTGGCTCTCATATGCAATATTGTTGATCTAACATAGAACCCATATTACCTTGTCTTCTCCTTTGAATAAATGTTTGCAGATTCCATCTTAGTCCAATGCACGTGTACTCTTATTATTATTCACATTGTTCTGTCATGCAAGTGAAAGGTAGTAATGACAATATTTGACGAAATCATTGAGATGGAGAAAAGCTGGTACGAAGTGAACCTATTTTGTTTTTGTAAATATGATTAGCTCATCATTCTTGATTCAGCCCATTATGAATGAAACATGTTTGCAGTGACAATTAGAGATTATAGTTACTCATGCCATGCTTAATTACCTAAGAGTGAATAATGGTTTATCTTATATGCCAAAATGATTTGAAAATGGTTAGGATGTAGTATGATAGGATGGTATCCTCCTTTGAATGATTCAATGGCTTGACTTGGCACATGTTCATGCATGTAGTTGAATCAAAAGCAACATAGCCTCCACGATATTTATGTTCATGGTGATTTATATCCTACTCATGCTTGCACTCAATGTTGGTTAATCCCAATGCATGTTTATGACTGTTGTCGCTCTCTAGTTGGTCGCTCCTCAATCTTTTGCTAACCTTCACTTGTACTAAGCGGGAATACTGCTTGTGCATACACTTCCATAAACCCAAAGTTGTTCCATATGAGTCCACCCTACCTACCTATATGTGCTATTTACCTGCCGTTCCATGTAAAGTTGCATGTGCCAAACTCTAAACCTTCAAATAATAATCTATTTGATATGCCGAGTCGCTCATGTAGCAACTGGGGGTTGTTAGTATCTTCCATGCTAGGTGGGTTATTCTCATGATGAGTCTTTATTCACTTGTCGTTCAGGAGAAAGTGGCAGGTAATTGGGATGCCTAGTTCCATGCTCAAAATCAAATCAAAATATAATAATAAAACAAAACTCCCCCAGGAGTGTGGTTGGTATGGACGGTACCTGTGGATGCGGCTAGCCATGGAGTGTGATTGTTGGTGGTGGGGGAGTAAAAACTTTACCATTCTGTTTGGGAACCGCCTATAATGTATAAGATACCTAGATCTCTTGGTTATTATGTTGACAATAAAAGCATAGTGCTCAGAATCATATTCATCTCTGTTTTAAAATCTCCGAGCTCTGGCACCTATGAAAATCCCTGCTTCCCTCTATGAAGGGCCTATCTATTTACTTTTATTGTTGAGTCCTCATCCTCTTATAAAAATCACCAGCTGGAGAGCACCATTGTCATTTATATGCTTTTTTAATGGATGTTGAGTATGAGTGTGACTGGATCTCTTTTGCCATGAATTATAATGTCTAGTCAGTCCTTGATCTTCAGGGGTACTCTGCATTTATGGTTTGTGGTCTCAGAAAGGGCTAGCGAGATACCATTTTGTCATATTATATCATGATTGTTTTGAAAAAGTGTTGTCATCCGAGATTCATTATTATTGCTCGCTAGTTGATTATGCTATTGATATGAGTAAACATGAGACCTAAATGTTATTGTGAATATGATTAGTTCATAATCTTTGCTGAAAACCTGAATACCAGCTAGACATATTTGCAACAGCAAGATCAAACAAAGTTTGTAAAAGTTTTTCTTTGTCGCTTTCAGTTTGTCAACTGAATTGCTTGAGGACAAGGAATGTGTTAAGCTTGGGGGATTTGATACATCTCTGTCATATCTACTTTTCCAAACTCTTTTGCCCTTGTTTTGGACTCTAATTGGCAAGATTTGAATGGAACTAACCCGGACTGACGCTGTTTTCAGCAAAATTGCTATGGTGTTTTTTGTGCAGAAATAGAAGTACACGGATTGTCCTGAAAATTTATGGAGAATTTTTGTGGAATATATAAAATATACTGGCGCGTGAACTATCATGAGGGGGTCCACCCAGAGGCCACGAGCCTAGGGGTGCCCCCTTGGGCACACCTAGAGGGCTTGTGGGCCCTTAGACCTCGTCCAACCCTAACTCCAACTCTATATAACCCTATTCAGGGAGAAAAACCAGAGAGAAGGATTCATCATGTTTTATGAAATGGAGCCGCCGCCGCCTAATGCTTTCATCAGGAGGGCTGATCTGGAGTCCGTTCGGGGCTCCGGAGAGAGGGATTCGTCGCCATCATCACCACCAACCTTTCTCCATCACCAATTTCATGATGCTCACCGTTGTGTGTGAGTAATTCCATTGTAGGCATGCTGGATGGTGATGGGTTGGATGAAGCTTATCATGTAATCAAGTTAGATTTGTTAGGGTTTGATCCCTAGTATCCATTATGTCCTGAGATTGATGTTGTTACAACTTTGCTATGCTTAATGCTTGTCATTAGGGCTCGAGTGCCATGATTTCAGATCTGGACCTATTATGTTTTCATTAACATATTTGTGTTCTTGATCCTATCTTGCAAGTTGTAGACACCTATTACGAGTTATGATCCGCATACCCCAAGGTGACAATAATTGGGATTCTTTCCGGTGATTACCGTAGTTTGAGGAGTTCATGTATTCACTAAGTGCTAATGCTTTGGTCCGGTTCTCTATTAAAACGAGGCCTTAATATTCCTTAGTTTCCACTAGGACCCCGCTGCCATGGGAGGGGTAGGACAAAAGATGCCATGCAAGTTCTTTTCCATAAGCACGTATGACTATATATGAAATACATCCCTACATTATATTGATGAATTGGAGCTAGCTCTATGTCACCCTAGGTCATAACTGCTACATGCTGAATGTGTGATAACCCAAAAGTATAGGGGATGGCAACAGTTTTCGAGGGTAGAGTGTTCAACCCATATTTATTGATTCGACACAAGGGGAGCCAAAGAATGTTCTCAAATATTAGCAGTTGAATTGTCAATTCAACCACACTTGAAAGACTTAATATCTGGAGCAAAGTATTTAGTAGCAAAGTAGTATGGAAGTAACGGTAACGGTAGCAGAAAGTAACATTGGCAGTTTTGTAGCAATTGTAAAAGTGGCAACGAAAAAGTAACTTAGCAAAGATCAATATGAAACGAGCTCGTAAGCAATGGATCAATGATGGATAATTACGTTGGATGGCATTCATCATGCAACAGTTATAACCTAGGGTGACACAGAACTAGCTCCAATTCATCAATATAATGTAGGCATGTATTCCGTATATAGTCATACGTGCTTATGGAAAGAACTTGCATGACATATTTTGTCCTACCCTCCCGTGGAAACAGGGTCCTAATGGAAACTAAGGTATATTAAGGGCTCCTTTTAAGAACAAGCATGGAGATGATGGCATGCGCAAGAGGAACAAGAACGGAGTTACAAGTGATGATTTCAGGACGTTGAAGCCACCATAATGAGTGGATGAAGCCTTGGACGAAATATACAAGATGCTACTCCATAAATTTCGTCCAGAGGCTATTCTAGGTGCTGCGCCACCTTATTATTGGGCCAGGCCCATGTATTTTCGAAATACTTGAGTATAGGATGTTTTTAGAGTCTGTATGTGTGGGGAAACAAGAGATAGGGTTGGTTTCGGACCCCTTCCCCAAGGGCCACGAAATTCCCCCCTCTTGCTCCATATATACAGCCCTTAGGGCGTCGTTTAGACTTTGGGTTTTGTTTAGATTAAAAGTTTGTCATAGCTGCAACTTCACGTACTTCGTTTGTATTCAACGACCAGACAAAGGCGTCACAGAACCCCACCTTGATCAATAAAGCTTTCTTCTTATATTCGCAATATCCAGATTGCAATCTCAGTTTCTTGCTTCTTCTTCGTTTGCTCGCAGGAAACAGACACTCGTGGTCAGGTTGTTCATGCTCCGGCGTGGTCAATAACCTCTCGGAGTTGGTTTAGTGATTGCTAAGGCGCGACGTCCTCGCACGTTCGTAGTCGGATCGTCAAAGTCGATTTCCACCAAAGTGATATCCATCATCTCATCGAAAGACGGGACACCTTTGCCTCTATCAAGTGGTATCAGATTTCCAGGTTGCTCGGTGAGATTTTACAATTTTCCGTAGTTTAGATTGAGTCTGTTCTTCATACCTATAGTCCACGAAAAAGCCAAAAAAAATTAGGGTTAGTTCATCCTATCCGAACCAGTCTGAGCCTTTGCATAGTCTTTTCAATATTTTGCTTTGTTGAATTTGCGGTTGCATCGTCGCGTCAAGTTGCTGTTCTTAGCGTCTAGTCTTTTAGAGTTTCGAGTTCTGGTCATAAGTTGTCACGCCGCCACCACACCATCATCATCGCCCCTGCCACCTACCACCACCGCTCTGAATCCGTATCCATATACCACCACCAATCCGTATCCATATACCATAACTGATCCATATCCATATACTACCACCGCTGCCATATACCACCACCATATATACACTACCAATCTGAGTTCCTTGCATATTAGGTTTGTTTTCGAGATCCATCTAATTTCCGATTCGTGTTTCCTTGCCTGAGTAGGTTTCGGAAAAAAAAGTCGGGAGACCCCGGGCAGTTTTTAGGGCAAAATTTCAGCGACTGAAAATATTTTTTCCCTATCCTATTTTTATGTCCCAGGGAGTGTTTTGAGACACTCGCCATCATAGTGATTTTTTGTCACACTTTTTCGTCGTCGCTGCCCTGATTTCCGAAAAAATTGTCAAAAAAAATTCGTGCCCATCCTGTCAGTTTGACCTTGGAAGAGTTTTGAGACACTCGCCATTATAGTGATTTTCGCAACAAAAAAAAGAGGAGCGCCAAAAAAAGCAGAGCGCAAAAAAAGAGCGAAAAAAAATTCTAGAGTTTTCTTCTCCCTTGTTTACGTGCAGTGCCGTGATTTTGTTAGTGTTGTAGGCTCACGTCTCTAGCACGGTGTAGCCTAGGACCATCACAGTACCATCGTTGAGCGTTTATTCAACTTTGCATCTTTGAATTGATTATTGCTGATCCTTTTTTCTACCATATTATAAGCCTTCCCAGCTCCACATGCATCTACGTCATGTGTTTGACTCTCCCTGGTAATCGCTCTATCCAAGCTTTGAGAGTTTTGACTACAACAGTTGCCGATCACCGCCTGTTGTTGGGTAAGAACTGGTAAGAATTTGAGTTTTGCTTGACGGATTTGTGACACCCACCACCACCACTTGTTAGTAGTCTGTAGGACCATATTCTTGTGTGTTTCTATTGCTGCTAACCATGCCAGGATCACAAGCCGACGAGATTGACTGGGAGAACTTAACGAACAAGGAGGTTCATGATAAGTTTCAGCAAATGATGACTGAACAGGTGCAAGATGTGCTGAACAATTTTGAAGAGGCCATGGAGAAGATCACTGGCCTTGAGAAGACGTTCGCAACAAAGCTCGATAACATATTTAATGAACTGCTTGCGCATCTTCCACCGGTTGCACCTGCCGCACCTCTGCAACAACAACAACAACTACCTCCACGTCGCGAAATAGCCCTCCGCCGAGCGAGCCGTGTCCTTCTTCAGCCTGGCCAAACTGTTGGTGCTGCTGTTGATACTTCTGTGGCTCCTCCTGCTAATGTGGAGGATGATTATGTGGGAGATTACGAGGATGAGGTTGATCAAAATCAGAACTACGAGCAACCACCAGCACCACAACCACCAGGTCGTCCACATGCAAATAATCACAATGGTAGGGCTCTCCCTCAGGTACGAGATCATGACCATCTTCCTAAACTGAAATTGAATATTCCACCATTTGAGGGTAGATATGTTCCTGATATATATCTTACTTGGGATTTAGAAACTGAACAACGATTTACATGTTTACAATATCCTGCGGACAGACGTGTTCCTACTGCTGTTTGTGCTTTCACTAGCTTTGCATGTGTTTGGTTGTGGCTCACTCACTCCCTCAAGGATGCTCTCACTCATATGGTTGGTGGAGTCACTCGAATGGCGCTCACCTCACATAGGATGTGTGGCATGCTCTCATGTGTGGCGCTAGTGGCGGTCACACTCATCATCTCATAGGAAATGCTCTCAATGTCACATATGGTGGAGTCACTCATGTCACTCATGTGGTAGTGGCTCTCCTCACATGGCACTTGGGGGATCTCTTCATATGTGGGTGTCGGAGAGATGTTGGTGCAAATGTCTCCATGCGCGGTCGCGTAGCTTGACTCGGAGTATGAGTCCAATATGGGGGTCGTCTTCATCTTGTTGAAGAGGTTCGTATGATGTGGCACCTCGTACCTTGTCTCCATGACCGAAGGGAGTTTCCCATGCTCGGTCATCTTCCTCGAGGGGCTTCCGAAGATGGAAGTGTTGCCCTCGCTCGTAGGTAGTCCCCTTGGACTTGACAAAGTCGACGTAGGCGTACACGTGGGAAGTAGGCGAAGATGCCGTACGTTCAAAGGCGAAGATGTCGTATGTTCAAAGGCGAAGATGCCAAAGTGGTTGTTGTAGTCGTAGCACCGTTTTGGTGGTGGTTGTCTCGCGATCTTCTTTTGTGCTCATGAAGCGTCGACTTGGCGTGAAGTAGGGCTTGTTGGGACTTGTGCATTTGCGCTTGTGGAGCATCTTCATGATGTTGATGTCGTTCGTCGTCGTCGTGCACATGATGCTTGGAGGTGACTTGCCCTTCATGACGATGTTGATCACGAACGCAATGGTGGTCTCCATGTAGATGTGGACGAGGACGATTTGCACTTTCATCTTTTTCGCGCTCCGAAGACTTGTGGCTTGAACGTCGCCGACTAGAAGATGACGAAGGGGAAGAAGACTTGATCAAGGCTCTAATCTCCTCCATCCTTGTATCTTTCTCCTCTTTATGTGCGGAAAGTTTCTTGTCGATGTAGTCCCTTTTCCTTGCTTCGGAGTGACGAATGTCGATGGAGATGTTCTCGATGCGCTCTCGCAATCTTGATTGTGCGCCTTGTATTTGTCATTGTAGATCGAAGATAGACGCTTTGGAGATGTAGTTGTTCACGCTGTCGTTGTTGTCGTAGACCGGAGAGGAAATGCCTTGCCTATCCATCACAAGACTCGAGCAAATATGGGTGGGAGAAAGAGAAGAACTTATTCCAATGTACCTTGACCGATGTTGACAATGAATCAAGTTCACTCAAATGCGGACAATGAAATAGCACTATTGGTACCAATCCTTGTCGGTTCACACACCTACACAAGTAAAGCTTATGGATGAGCTCGGTGAGGATAGTGGCACAAAAATTTAATGCAAAATGTTAGCAAGAGTCAATAATGTTGAAAGAGATTCACAAATTCACAAGCAAAACAAATGGACCAATAGCAATATGTGGCACACGGAAACACACACACGGATAGATAAATGGGGTCGTGCAACCAAAGAGTGAGCTAAAAATGTGGAATCCACGGAAAACGCTCGTATTGCACAACTCAAGAGAGACGCTAGCACGATTGCTCTATTGGCGGATACGACACTTGTGAACAACCTATAAGATGCAAAATGGATAAACTTTCTATCCCAAGTATGCTATGTATGTATGGTTCCCGGTGTTTCTCTCAAGATGATCCAAGATGATCGGATATGACAATCTTATATGCAATGTGGTATGATGCTATGGCACTTGCTTACAAGCTTCTTTGCTCTCTCTTTTTCTTTTGCTTAAAAGCTTTATTTGTTTTTTTCTATGGCCACTTTTGCACAATGCACAAACGAAGATAACAATTCTGTATATGTGGGAACAAACTTGTGACACAAGATATGATACCAATATATGCACCACGATGATATGGTATGTATGCTATGGGAAGTATGATCACTAATGTGCACAAGTAATGTTGTCGGCAATACTCAAATGGCTAGTCTCAATAGGCAAGTAACGCAAAATGGTCTAGGGGTTAACAATGCAATGGCAAGGGAATATAAAATGGAGGGATACCACGATACCAAGATGATATGGAGGTTACCGTGCTTGGCGATGATGAGTGGCGGTGTTCTTGATGTAGAAACCAAGATGATGGAGTCTCGTCCCTAAGTAGCTGAAACACCTGAGGAAACGGAAAAACCGCGAACTCAAAATCTCAAACGTCAAATGTCAAAATGGTGGTAGCGGAAAGTGGTGGTGGTTTGCACTTGGCAATGTGGAAGTGAAATGATTGGCTATACATGTGTCGGAGTTGAAGTTGTCGTCCCTAAGTAGCCGAAACACCTTAGGAGACACAAGCCTCAACTCAAAAAACTCAAACAAAATTGGGTTAAGTTGGGGTGGCGGAAGTGTATGGTGGGCAAGCCTATGCGGAAGGTATGGTGGTGGTTGATGAAGAAGCAACCATCCCTAAGTAGCCGAAACACCTTAGGAGACTCAAGTCACTACTCAAACAACCTCAAATGCTACGGGGAACAAAATGGGTTAGGTTGCGGAAGTCGGTGGTGGATATGCGGATGATATCGTGGAGGGCCTAGGCAAACCTGCCAAATTTTCAAATATTTGATGGAGTCAAATGATGTTGGTGGTATTTTTTGGGAAGGGGGATGTCAAGAGCTTCAAAACAAGCTAAAGAACGTCAAAATCGGAGTTAGGATGAATTAGTTATGGCCGAAACGGTGAAACGGGGAAAGCTGAAATGACAGGGGCTGGACATCCGGGGCTCGGGCCGGATTTCTGGGACCTGATGTCCAGAACCTTGCGCAAAAATGTGCTCCAGGAGCCGGATGTCCGGGCTAATGGCCGGATTTCCGGGATGGCCGGATGTCCGGGGGTCGGGCCGGATGTCCGGGCTCCAAATCCGAGGATAAACTCGAGGAACTCGATTTTGGGGCGGAAATTGATGATTTCGGGGGTAAAATTGGAGAGATTTCATGGATGGAATGATAGAGGCAGGGTGTCCCGATCTTTCGATGAGATGATAACTATCGATTTGGTGAAGATGACTTTGACGATCCGACTACAAACGTGCACGACGTTGCGCCTTAGCAATCGTAAAACCAACTTCGAGAGGTTATTGACCATGCCGGAGCATAATCAACCTGACCACGAAGGTCTAATACTGCAAGCAGTCGAAGAACAAGCAAGAATATGATAAAAGCAATCTGAATATTGCAAGTATGTATGAAGTATTGATAAAGATGGGGATCCGTAAGCAGTCCTGGTCTGGTTGTTGGACACAAACGAAGTACCCGAAGTTGCAATGGCTAACTTTTAACTAAACAAATCCCAAGGGAAAAGCTACTAGATGGATCTAGTTATATAAGAGCAAGGGGTGGCAGCCAAGGAGGTGGGAGGACGTCCCAAGGCAGCCTAAAACTAACCCTAGGTCGTACAAGGCCAATGGGCCCAAGTGGAGGTGATGTAACACATTTGGACTTGTACTTTGACTCGGATTCTGCTGTAACATCAGATTGTTTCGTCCATAACTCAACGCTCTAGACGAATTTGAAGGTGAATCCAATTGGGTTGGAAAGTGCACGAAATCTAGTTTCGAACAGAAAAAGAATCACCCAATTCGGAGTCCGTATGAAAAAGTTGTTGGCGTTTTGAGTCAGGTATGTCTGTGCAGTCCGAATCTGAATCCAGAACGTGAGAGACTTGGACTCTATCTTCTCTTGGCCCAAAAGTGACGTGAGAGGACCTTTTGAACAGAACCTAAACTTCTCCTTTTCCCTTATCTTCATATGTGGGTTGTACAAATGTCCCATACACCTGCAATTGGACAAAACACAAAAGTATGTGAAGTATTTTTGTTCTGGATAACGTAAATAGATTATTGAATAGTTTGCAATAGAAATCACCTGAAAAATATGCATGTATGCAATATTTTTGGTCTTATCCAAGGTAGTCATGTCCTCATCATCCTCCCCTTCTTGAAAACAAAGCCGTCCTCGGCGTTGCTTAATCTGAAATGTGGCTAACAAAACAGACAAGGTGTACATGTTGTATATGTATTTGTCATCCATTTTTGCTTCCCTTGATTCTTGCACATATGACACATGTATATATGAGGATCCTTCATAGATTATAAAATATAAAGCCAAAATATTATCATAAGTAGAATGCATGAAAATATTGCAACTCAGTTTGCACATATAAGTGAAACTCTTATTCATATCAAAAGATTGACAATATTCATCATTAAGCCATCCCAACATTGGTGAATAAACCTTACGTACATCAAATTTACATGCTACAACATGCTTAAATAAGAAAACACGCAACAAGTCATTTGACACAGAATGATCACCAAGATTAGAGGTCATATCAACATGATTAAACATTGGCACAATTATTTTAAAATGTATTTGATCCAAATCTAATTTATTTCCTGATTCTCATGGTTCTTTGACATCAACGGTTAATTCAATGGGCGCACTCAAAATTGTTGGTATTTTAGTTGTTTGATCACATGATGCATTCATGATAGTAACATGATTCTCTAAACTAGGTGGCGTGCTCAAATCAACAGGTAACTCAACACATGATGTATTCAAGCTAACTAGGGATGTATCATTCTCATGTGAAGTTATATCATCAATACCTTTATTGTTACCTTGTCGCAAAGACATAGTTGATGTAGGTACGGACGTTGACAATGCACCATACTCTTGAGATGATGTCGCACTCACAACCCGAGGTGGGGCTGCTCTAGTAGGTGCAACGGTGGAGGAACCAACCGGCGATGGTGAGCATGAACTGGAATAGTAGTTGTTGCAGTCACCCATTGCATGCTCCAGTATCTGTATCTCAAAGGTACAAGCGCGAACATACATACCAGTAATGCAATGAGGAATATAGTGAAATCTTGCACGGATATCATGGTCCAAACCACCAAAAAATCTATAGATTGTATCATCCTCAGATTCTTCTATGTCAGAATGATGCATATAAGATTTGAACTCTTGGTAGTAAGCATGAACAGTGTCACTGCCTTGTTTTAATTGTTCCAATTTGCGAAGCAATTCACGACGATAGTAAGGAGGAAAAAATTGTTGTCTCATTACAGCTTTCAAAACTTTCCAAGTTGTGGGTTGGTTATCAATGTTTTTCTTACAATGTACACTCCACGAAACAGAAGCAAAACCAGTAAATGCTCTAGTGGTAGCTCGTACTCTCTCAAGTTTAGAAAAATCATGGTGACTAAAAAATTCTTCTAATTCAAGCTCCCAAGCTAGATAAATAGCAGGATTAAATTTACCCTCAAATGATGGTAAAGACATAACCTGACCATATGCCTATGTGTGTTGTCCCAACTCTCGTGATGGTGAAGATGTGTCCGTCGTCCAAGAACTTCTATCTCCAGAACCTGTCATGATTAGTAGAAACAAGAAACAAAATCGAGAATAATGTTCCTATGAACTACTAGGATGTGGTTGTAAAGTGTTCACAGTAAAGCAAATATCAATATCTTACAAGTTCTTACCATGCGGCAGGTGGTGACAGGCAACCAGCGGTGTCAAATAACTCCGAAAATTGTGTAAAGGGATTGCCAGGGGAACGTACGTATACACGGTATAGAAATATGTGGAGCTGGGTTGGCTATATATGGTAGCAAAAGATTAGCAAAAATCAATTCAAAGATGCAATGTTGAATAAACGCTCAACGACGGTACTGTGCTGGTCCTAGGCTAGACCGGACTAGAGACGCGAGCCTAGAACACTAATGAGGTCACGGCGTAGCACAACTAGCATCAATGAAGGATACTAAGTAGCTCTGGACAGCAAGATATAAGTGAAGATCACAACGGCAGTAAAGATAATGATGAAAAACAACAGCCAAGCAGGATATACAACAACTCTCTCTCCAACTTTCCTCTTGAAAAGTTTGAGCCAATTTTGTGATAAATTTTTTAAAGAATGCTACTAACTCAAGCTTTCCAATGCAAAAAGAATCACTCAATTCTGAGTTGATATGAGGAGTCAAAAAATTGTAAAATTGGCTTGAAAATCTGGAATAAGTTGTGTTCGCGAACTTCGAAGGGCAAAAAGACCTATTTAGAAGCCTATTTTGAGGTGCCAAATATTGAACAAGCTTCTGCCACTATTTAGATGTGTCTCGTCGCTAGCTTTCATTTGAGTACTCGCGGAGCCAAAACGGACTTCGTATGAGGAAATTATGCCTGTTTTACTGAACAATGCACAAAACAGATTCCAATCCGAATTCAACTATGAGATTGAGTCTAGATAGATCCGAATTTTGTTTTTTTTCTCTCTTTTTTCCTCACACTTTTTTCTTTTTCTTTCTTCTTTTTCTCTGACTATTTTTACTCTTTTTTTCTCTTTTTTTCTCCCTCTTTTTTTTCTCTCTCTTTCCAAAACAAACTAGATAAGATGCAGATTGGATCAAGCGTAGATATGAACGATCTCAACTATGATTATGACAATGAACGGTGGGTAGCACGTGGTGGAAATTGATGGATGGATGGTGGACAGTGGAAGGGATAACGATGCAGCGGCAGCGTGACTACTATGAACAGAACTCGAAACACTAAATGAACTAGACACTAAGATCAGCAATTCGACACGACGATGCAATCGATAATTTAATAATGCAAACAATGAAAAGAAAATTCCAAAGGCTTAGACTGGCTTGGATAAAGGATGAATAGATCTAAATTTTTGTGGCTTTTTCTTGGACAATAGGCAAGAAAATAAATCTAATCAAGGAAAAACTAGAAATTCTCACCGAGCAACCAGAAAACTGATACCACTTGATAGAGGCAGGGTGTCCCGATCTTTTGATGAGATGATAACTATCGATTTGGTGAAGATGACTTTGACGATCCGACTACAAACGTGCACGACGTTGCGCCTTAGCAATCGTAAAACCAACTTCGAGAGGTTATTGACCATGCCGGAGCATAATCAACCTGACCACGAAGATCTAATCCTGCAAGCAATCAAAGAACAAGCAAGAATATGATAAAAGCAATCTGAATATTGCGAGTATGTATGAAGTATTGATAAAGGTGGGGATCCGTAAGTGGTCTTGGTCTGGTCGTTGGACACAAACGAAATACCCGAAGTTGCAATGGCTAACTTTTAACTAAACAAATCCCAAGGGAAAAGCTACTAGATGGATCTACTTATATAGGAGCAAGGGGTGGCGGCCAAGGAGGTGGGTGGACGTCCCAAGGCAGCCTAAAACTAACCCTAGGTCGTACAAGGCCAATGGTCCCAAGTGAAGGTGATGTAACACCTTTGGACTTGTAGTTTGACTCGGATTCTGCTGCAACATCAGATTGTTTCGTCCATAACCTAACGCTCCAGACGAATTTTAAGTTGAATCCAGTTGGGTTGGAATGTGCACGAAATCTAGTTTCCAACAAAAGAAGAATCACCCAATTCGGAGTCCGTATGAAAAAGTTGTTGGTGTTTTGAGTCAGGTATGTCTGTGCAGTCCGAATCTGAATCCAGAACGTGAGAGACTTGGATTCTATCTTCTCTTGTCCCAAAAGTGACGTGAGAGGACCTTTTGAACAGAACCTAAACTTCTCCTTTTCCCTTATTTTCATATGTGGGTTGTACAAATGTCCCATACACCTGCAATTGGACAAAACACAAAAGTGTGTGAAGTATTTTTGTTTTGGATAATGTAAATAGATTATTGAATAGTTTGCAATAGAAATCACCTGAAAAATATGCATGTATGCAATATTTTTGGTCTTATCCAAGGTAGTAATGTTCTCATCATGGAAAGATGGGGAAACTTGGGGAGATTCTAGATCCACTTGAAACCAAGCAAATCCACGGATCAAAATCAACAAAACAACATCAAACCAACAAATCACAAAAAAAATTGGGGGCTATTTTTGGTGGGGATTTTCGGATTTAGGACGAAATCAACAAAATCAAGCTAGAAAAAGAGGGGTAGGGGCTCCAAAAACATGATCAACGTGACTCATGATACCAACATGATGTAGGGCGGAGCCCTATGTGGACGATTTTTCACGTTTGGAGTGGATCCTACGGGGAACACAACAAACGAGCGGAAGACCACAAGGAAAAACACGGGAAGGAACGAGAGAAACTCAACCGACAAGTAATTGATCACACAAGGGCTAGATCACCGAACACATAAGGTAGCACAAGATTCAAAATCAACAAAGGAATGATACAAAGGTAGCCGTTCTTCTCCGTGAGGAGGTCTTGATTGTCTTCCCTTGAGGAGGTCTTGAATCCGCTTGGGGGATCTTCTCCGAAGAGGTCGTGAGCTCCAAGGAGAAGTAACCAAGTGGATGAGCAAGGCTCTCACACAAAATATGAGCTAAACCATCGCTAACCCTAACTAGGAGGAGGTGGGGGAGTATATATAGTGCTAGCCCACGAAGGGGTAAGTGAGAGGGGGTTACATGGGCCCTTGGCCCGTTCTCTGCGCACAGGCAGGTGCCGGATGTCCGGGCTGGGGGCCGAATGTCCGGCGGCTCACGAAGAGCCGGATGTCCGGGCTAGAGTTGCCCGATTCTTCTGCTCTCTGGATAACATGCGCCGGATTTCCGGACAGGCGCCGAATGTCCAGCCCGTCGCGGGGCGCCGGATGTCCGGCCGCTGTAGAGTCGCCTGGCTTCTGTATCTCTCTGGTCTTCTTCTGGTTGGTGGTGCCGGATGTCCGTGCTCCTGCCGGATGTCCGGCTGCTGTAGCTCCACGACGACTCCCCTTGAGGCAGTTCTTGATCCGCTTCCGTGTGGACTTGTCCTATGCTTTGAGCATCTCCATGGTTGTCTCCTCGATTCCTTAGCTAGATAGCAACCATGTCTCGCACAAGTGGAAAGGGGAAGCATTTAGGAACGGGTTCACGTTGTGTCCAATGGCGTATGTTTGAGGTCTCGTCATATGTCCTCTTGGAGCTTGGAGAGTAATCGGAGTGTACATGGGGATGAACATGGGATGCTCCGCATCATAACCCGTGTAACAAGAATGGAATCAGGATCTTTGCCATCAGCTAGCTCTTTGCCGTCTGCTAGCTGACGGCAAAGAAGGCCTTTGCCATCAGCTTACAGAAAGCCGACAGCAAAGAACGAGCGGACGACAAAGATTGTGTTTGCCACCAGCCTGCTCTTTGCCGTCTGCTAACGGATGATAAAGAAGCTTTGCCATCCGCTAGCGGACGGCAAAGAGGGAGGGTGGCACACGAACGAGAACCACCTAACAGCCATATTCTTTGCCGTCCGCTAGCATACGACAAGGTTTCTTTACCGGCTGCTAGTGGATGGCAAAGAGAATACACAACCTAACGGCTGTTTCCTGTCGGTCCCACCCCACTAGCTACGCTCTTTGTCGTCTGCTAGCATACAACAAAGAAATTAAACCTAACCAAAAATGGTAGTTTCCCCGCGCCCTCTCTGTCTCTCACACACACACTCTCTCTCTCTCTCCCTCCCTCCCTCCCTCCCTCTCTCTCTCTCTGATGCGGAGCATCCTTCGGTCATCCCCATGGACCTTCCATCGACTATCCAAGCTCCAAGTGGACCCATGACAAGAGCAAGGGCTCGTGCTATTCAATCCGAGGTGACATCACTCTTACTTGAGTTCCCCTTTTCTTCCAGTGACATATGGCTACTACCTAGCTAAGTCCGAGATGCTATGCGTGATCAGGTACAACGCTCAAGCCACGGAGCCAGGAGCTGAAGAAGAAATGACAGGCGTCGACGCTCTGGACAGCCCAGAACCTCCGGCCAGAGCCCGGAACTTCCGGCACCCGGAACGCCCGACCTACCCAGAGCTTCTGGCCTCCGACGACATTGACCAGCCCGAGCGTGCAAACTCTCTGGTTAGCCCGGAACCGGCCCGGAACCCGTCCCGGACCTTCCGGCCACCGGAACCTCCGGCCTGCCCGGACCTTCCGGCCCCCGGACGCCAGCCCAGCTCCACCCGCGCCAACTCTCTGGTTAGGCCGGACCCTGCCCGGACCCTCCGTCGCCCGGAACATCCGGCCCTGCCTGCGCGCAGCCACTTGGGCTGAGGCCCGTGTACCCTTTCGCCCCGTAAACTATATATACTCTTCTCCTACCTGCATTTTAGGGTTAGCGTTGTGATAGCTCATCTTGAGACAGAGCATAGCTCATCCGTACTGGATCTACCCCACATGAGGGACCGTGCCTCCTCGGAGAAGATCCATTCAGATTCAAGGCCTCCATCCAGAGAAGACAATCAAGACCTCCTCTCGAAGAAGAACGATTACTCTTGTATCTTTCCTTTGTTGATTTTGAATCTTGTGCTACCTTATGCTTTCGGTGATCTAGCCCTTGTGTGATCGATTACTTGTCGGTTGAGTGTTTCTCTCGTTTCTCCCCGTGATTTCCCTTGTGTTCTTCCGCGCGTTCTTCATGTTTCCCCGTAGGATCCTCTCCAAACGTGAAAGATCAACCCCATGGTGTTCCGCACTACATCATCTTGGTATCATGGGCCACGTTGATCACGTTTTGGGAGCCCATACTCCTCTTTTTCTAGCTTGATTTTGTTGTTTTCGTCCTAAATCCAAAAATTCACACCAAAAATAGCCCCAAATTTGTTTTGTGATTTGTTGGTGTGATGAAGTTTTGTTGGATTTGATCCACGGATCTGCTTTGCTTCGAGTGGATCTAGTTTCCCTACCCTTCTTCCCCGCTAATTTCTTCTTTTTCCCCTTCAGATTTGGGTTTTTCCCCAAGTTTTTCCGCCCAAATCCACGATCCCCAAGTCTTTGTTCTTGGCAGAATCACGACCACCGGAACTTCCGGCCCAGCCCAGAACTTCCAGCCCCCGGAACGCCCGACCTACCCAGAGCTTCCGGCCTCCGACGACATCGACCAGCCCGAGTGTGCCAACTCTCTGGTTAGCCTGGAACCGGCCCGGAACCCGTCCCAGACCTTCCGGCCACCGGAACCTCCAGCTCGCCCGGACCTTCCGGCCCCCGGACGCCAGCCCAGCTCCACCCGCGCCAACTCTCTGGTTAGGCCGGACCCTGCCCGGACTCTCCGTCCCTCAGAACTTCCGGCCCAGCCCGGAACTTCTGGCCCTGCCTGCGCGCAGCCACTTAGGCCGAGGTGATGTAGGGCGGATCCCTATGGGGCCAATCTTTCACGTTTGGAGTGGATCCTATGGGGAAACACGAAGAACGCGTGGAAAACACAAGGGAAAACACGGGGAGAAATGAGAGAATCACTCAACCGACAAGTATCGATCACACAAGGGCTAGATTACCGAACACATAAGGTAGCACAAGATTCAAAATCAACAAAGGAAAGATACAAAGGTAGCCGTTCTTCTCCGTGAGGAGGTCTTGATTGTCTTCCCTTGAGGGGGTCTTGAATTCGATTGGGGATCTTCTCTGAAGAGGTCGTGAGCCCCGAGGAGAAGTAACCAAGTGGATGAGTAAGGCTCTCACACAAAATATGAGCTAAACCAATGCTAACCCTAACTAGGAGGAGGTGGGGGAGTATATATAGTGCTAGCCCACGAAGGGGTAAGTGAGAGGAGGATACATGGGCCCTTGGCCCGCTCTCTGCGCACAGGCAGGTGCCGGATGCCCGGGCCGGGGGCCGGATGTCCGGGGCTTCGCAACAGGCTGGATGTCCGGGCTAGCCTGGGTCCTCCAGATGCATTCGGTGATGGAGGGGCTGGATTTCTGGGAGAAGGGGCCGGATGTCCGGTGGCTCGCGAGGGGCCGGTAGTCCGGGCTAGCTTGGCCGATTCTGGAGCTCCCTGGATAGAAGGGGGCCGGTTTTCCGGGCGATGGGCCGGATGTCCGGGCCTGGCCGGATGTCCGGGCCTGGCCGGATGTCCGCGGCCTGTAGCAGCTGGCTCTTCTTCCTTCTCCTCTTCCATTCTTCCGCGCACGCTCGGCCTTGGTCCTTGGGTTCTCCATGGTCTCCTCGGGTGTACCTAAGTATGCACAAGCTCCGCGCTTGAAGTAGCAACCATGTCTCATGTGTGGAAAGTGAAGGTTTAGAGAGGAGCGAGTTCACCTTGTGTCCAATGGCGTATGCTTGAGGTCTCGTCATATGTCCTCTTGGGGCTCGGAGAGTAGTCGGAGTGTACATGGGGATGAATGTGGGATGCTCCGCATCATCTCCCCCCCCCTGGGAAAGATCCGACCTCGGATCGTGATCCTCATCACCATGGAAACGGTTGTCGTGGACGAACTTGTAGTTGGACGAAGTTGAAGGCATGGCGCAATCCAAGTATTCCAAGGTGTCGCCGGAGTGGTATACATGCAAAAGGAGCAAACACAAACAACACTCGGAAATACAATGGTTAGCACACACAAAGTGTCCATCATGTAAGAATGAGTCTGTGCGACAAGATAGTTCATGACAAAGCGCATGAAGCTTATCAAGTTGATCTAGAATGGTTTGCAAAGCATTCATGGGAGCAAATGCAATCATTGTGCACACAATTGTGTTGTGAGTATCAGCAATGCAAACACGGTGCAAAATGATGTCATAATGGGATGGTGCATCAAAAGCATGAACATAGCAATGGATGTTCAATATGTGAATTTCATCATGCAATTGATGTTGGACCATATGATCATGATGTATGAAAATGCCATCAAGGAAGATCACAACAAATTTGCTAAGGAAATGCACAAGCACAAATATCATGGATGACATGGGAATACAAGATGAAACAAGGCAATCATAATGTGTGTCAATCCATGCATAGGGTGCAAACTTGTGGTGAGTATGTTATGTCCATCGAGCATAACAAGTGTGAGCACAATTAACAAATATGGAGGTGTTGGTGTACCAATGCTCGATGTCGTGGTAAGAGTGGAAGTTCGAAGATGCATCCAATAAGTGTGAGCCAATCTCCAATGTCGCTCCTCCGTCCGCGAGATGTATCATGTAGACAACAAGAAGGAAACAACAATGAAGGAGTGACCCATCCAATATGCGTATTTGAGGATGGCTCAAAGAGAAGGAGTTCACCTCAAGAATGTTCTCGAAGATGTTGGAGTTGCACATCATGTATGCCTTCCCATGGCCAAGGTGTCGCATAATTGCACCGCCTTGTGAATCCTCCAAAATGAAAGAACATGGCGCACACTCGGAAAAACAAATGAGGTTACCGGAAATGCAAAACCTATCATTCGAGTGGTAAGATACCCAACAAGTGTATGCATCATGCTCATCATAAGAAAGTACAAGGGAGCATTTCATAGTATGGAGGCATATGATGCAAGAACAACCAAGTACAATAGGCTCAAGTAAACAAGTATGCATCACAAGTAAGTTATCAAAGTCTCTAGGATCAATAAGTATAGTATGGTTGCACTCAATACAAGTGGATATGAAAGAGGCAACTAATGGTTACTAGAGACAATGATCAAGATATATCAAGTGAGAGGCATGAGCATATATTTCATCAACCCAAGAAAGCAAGTAATAGTGGAACATGGGTGATGCAACATAGCAAGCAATCATAGCGATCAAGTCAAACAAGCTAGTAGTGCGAAGATGCAACATACTAGAGGGAATCATGGCAAGCATGTCATGCGTGCAAATAGTGGGCATGAATAATTCACATGTCTTAGTACAAGCATGAAAGCAAGATGAGAACAAAATATCATCAATGTATTGGCGAGAGACCATATGTAAGTAGCAATGGGGCATCATGACTCTCCCAACACAACAAGCATCAATAGAATGGGGCACATGATAAACACGGCAATAGCAACAAGTATCGCCACCAAGCATGCAAATACACATAGAAGTAGCATAATGGTGAATCATGGGTAGATGCAAGAAAGTGTCACAATTGCATGGCAAAGGCATAGGAGCAAAAATAACATGCAAAGTGAACACGGTAAAATGAGCATAAGGTGACAAGTGATATATAGCCCATAGCCGTGTGAGAGCCAAGTAGAAGAGATGCGCGTAGTCCTTGCGCGAAGGAAACAGTTGTAGGCATAGTCCACGGGATCCCAAGTCATCGGTGCTCTCAAGAGCTCGCTTCGTCAACTCTTGGGATTGAGAGGTCGACGAGTATACAAGAGTACCTACACAAAACAAACACAAAGAAAAATTGTGTGTGCGTGATATATGTATACATCATCCATCATGATGCGCACGTGCATGTGTCGGTTAGCACAAAATATCCAATGCTCAAATAAATGAGATGCGTGATATAGAAACATGTCGTCCATCATGAAAGGTTTGTTATTATGTATAGCATAATGGAGACTCAAATTGTGTAATGCATCATAAGAAATATCTAGAGCATTGTTATTCATGGAATGCATAAGGTGTACACTATCATGGGAATCATGCAAAGTATGAAATGCATCAAGATCTCCTAATATGTATGAGGAAACTATGGGGGTCTCCTCATGAGCATTAATGGAAACATCACATGGAGAATATTGACGACATCCAAAAATGCATATTCGAAACAATGTGATCATGGTATGTCATAGTAGAGGTGATGAGGACATCAATACCATTGTTACAACCACAGCCCCTGCTGCTATACAAACTGGACCAATTACTAGAGCTCGCGCACGCCAACTAAATTACCAGGTACTATCGTTTCTTGGTAATGATTCTAATATTCATGAGAATATGATGCTGCCTAAATTGGATACACTTGTTTTGCTTACAAATGAAGGGCCTATCTTGGAGAAGGATGAACATTGGATCAAGAACAAGCATGGAGATGATGGCATGCGCAAGAGGAACAAGAACGGAGTTACAAGTGATGATTTCAGGGCTTTGAAGCCACCATAATGGGTGCACGAAGCCTTGGACAAAATATACAAGATACCACTTCATAACTTTCGTCCCGAGGCTATTCTAGGTGATGCGTCACCTTATTATTGGGCCAGGCCCATGTAATTTCGAAATACATAAGTATAGGCTATTTTTAGAGTCCGTATGTGTGGGGAAACAAGAGATAGGGTTGATTTCGGACCCCTCCACCAAGGGCCACGAAATTCCCCCCTCTTCCTCCATATATACAGCCCTTAGGGCATCGTTTAGACTTTGGGTTTTGTTTAGATTAAAAGTTCGCCATAGCTGCAACTTCGCGTACTTCGTTTGTGTTCAACGACCACACAAAGACGTCACAGAACCCCACCTTGATCAATAAAGCTTTCCTCTTATATTCGCAATATCCATATTGCAATCTTAGTTTCTTTCTTGTTCTTTGTTTGCCTGTAGGAAACAAACCTTCGTGGTCAGGTTGATCGTTCTCCGGAGTGGTCAATAACCTCTTGGAGTTGGTTTAGCGATTGCTAAGGCGCGACGTCCTCGCACGTTCGTAGTCGGATCATCAAACTCTATTTCCACCAAAGCGATATCCATCATCTCATCAAAAGACGGGACACCTTTGCCTCTATCAAGTGGTATCAGATTTCCAGGTTGCTCGGTGAGATTTTACAGTTTTTCATAGTTTAAATCGAGTCTGTTTTTCATACCTACAGTCCACGAAAAAGCTAAAAAAATTAGGGTTAGTTCATCATATCCGAACCAGTCTGAGCCATTGCATAGTCTTGATAGTATTTTGCTTTGTTGAATTTTCGGTTGCATCGTCGTGTCTAGTTGCTGGTCTTAGTGTCTAGTCTTTTAGAGTTTCGAGTTCTGTTCACGGGTCTTCACGCCGCCGCCGCACCATCATCATCCACTGCCATATACCACCACCACACCAGCAACGTCGTTCCTGTCCATATACCAACATCGATCCGAGTCCATATACCACCATCGACCCACATCCGTATACTACCACCACTCCGAGTCCATCTCATATTAGGTTAACTTTCGAGATCCATCTTTTTCTAGATTTGTGTTTTCCTTGTCTGAGTAGGTTTTGGATTCTAGCAATCTTTTGCCGTCCGTAGAAGAGGTTGGTTTCCAAGAAAAAAGAGTCCAGAAACCACCCTCCATTTAGGCCCAAAATTTTCCAAAAACGCACGGGACAAAAAAAATTCTGGCTATCCTATTTTTAAGTGTTTCTAAGCGTATTGAGAAAGTCGCCGTTATAGAATTTTTTTTGACCCGTTTCCAGTTTTTGGGTCCGGGCAGTCAAAAAATAAATTGGTTGAAAAAATTTCGTGCCTATCCTGTTATCTTGACTTGGGAAGAGTTTTGAGACACTCACCATTATAGTGATTTTCGGCCAAAAAAAGAAAAAAAGAGGAGCCCAAAAAAAAGAGTGATTTTTTTTCAGAGTGTGCTTCTCCCTTGTTTCCGTGCAGCGTCGTGATTTTGTTAGTGTTCTAGGCTCGCGTCTCTAGCATAGTCTAGCCTAGGACCAGCACAGTACCGTCGTTGAGCGTTTATTCAACTTTGCATCTCTGAATTGATTATTGCTGACCCTTTTTGCTACCATATTATAAGCCTTCCCAGCTCCACATACATCTACCTCGTGCGTTTGACTCTCCCTGGTAATCGCTTTATCCAAGCTTTGAGAGTTTTGACTACAACGGTTGACGATCACCGCCTGCTGTTGGGTAAGAACTGGTAAGAATTTGAGATTCGCTTGACGGATTTGTGACACCCCACCACCACCATATTCCAGTAGTTTGTAGGGTCATATTCTTGTCTGTTTCTAGTGCTGCTAACTATGGCAGGGACACAAGTCGACGAGATTGACTAGGAGAACATGACGAACAAGGAGCTTCGTGATAAGTTTCATCAAATGTTGGGTCAACAGGTGGAAGACGCGATGGCCAGCTTTGGAAAGGCAATGGAGAAGATGGATGACATTGAGAAGTCAAGAAGTCAATTGACACCAAGTTGGACGCCAAGTTTGATGAATTACTCAAACGTCTCCCACAACCAGATCTACGCCGCGATACTGTAGGGCGAGCACAGCATGTTACTATTGAGCCAAGACAAAATTCTGGTGCCGCTGCTACTGCTATTGGTGCTTCTGTAGCTCCTGTTGTTACTGCAGAGGTGGAGGACTATTACGAGGATGAGGTTGATCAAAATTAGAACTACGTGCAGCCACCAGCACCACCACCACCAGGTCGACCTCAGGTATATATTCACAACGGTAGGCCTGCACCACCACCTCAGGTACGAGATAATGACTATATTCCGAAAATGAAATTGAATATTCCACCATTTGAGGGTGGATATGTTCCTGATATATATCTTACTTGGGAGTTAGAAACTGAACAACATTTTACATGTTTACAATATCCCGAGGAGAGACGGGTTGCCGCTACTGTTTGTGCTTTCACTAGTTTTGCATGTATATGGTGGTCTGAACATTGTAGATTATATCCTATTCCAACTACTTGGGCTGCTTTGAAAACTGCTATGTGTACTCGTTGGGTTCCACCATATTATCAACGTGAATTGCTTCAAAAATTGCAGCGCTTAAGACAAGGGAAAAATTCTGCAGAAGAATATTATCAGGAATTACAAACTGGCATGATTAGATGTGGTATTGTTGAGGAGAATGAAGCTATGCTTGCATGTTTTATTGGTGGATTAAATAGAGACATTCAGACCATTCTAGAGTATAAGGAGTATACTAATATTACTCGTTTATTCCATCTTGCTTGTAAAGCGGAACGTGAAGTGCAGGATCGACAAGCATTGGCGCGAACTAACTTTCTGCAGGCCGACCTTCATCATGGACACCGCGTGCATCTTCTACTTCAACTGCACCAGCACCTCCATCAGGTGCCACCTCCAGCCGTGATACAAGAAAGCAGGCACAACCACCATTATCTACCAAGTGCGCACCTGCTGGGCCTCCACAAAGATCTTCTTCTTCCATGGCATCAACAGGGCACACAAGTGATATTATTTGTCGTCGTTGCAAGGGAAGAGGTCATTATGCGAGAGAATGCAAATCACAACGTGTGATGGCTGCTACTGAGGATGGTGGGTATGAGTCCGCTAGTGACTATGATGAGGAGACTTTGGCTCTTATTACACGTGAAGAACATGGTGGAGATGATTCTGATCATGAGACGCAATACATGGCTCCTAAAGACGCTGACAAGTATGAATGTTTAGTTGCTCAACGTGTTTTGAGTGTGCAGGTCACACAAGCTGAGCAAAATCAGAGGCACAATTTGTTCCATAAAAAGGGAGTTGTGAAGGAACGTTCTGTGCGCGTCATCATAGATGGAGGGAGCTGCAACAACTTGGCTAGCATGGAGATGGTGGAGAAGCTATCTCTCGCCACAAGACCACATCCACATCCTTACTACATCCAATGTTTCAACAACAGCGGCAAGGTTAAGGTAACACGTACTGTTTGTGTGCATTTTAGTATCTCTACATATGCTAATTATGTTGATTGTGATGTGGTACCTATGCAAGCATGTTCCTTATTACTTGGTCGACCATGGCAATTTGATAAAAATTTTGTACACCATGGTAGAAACAATCAGTATACTCTTGTTCATAAGGATAAAATTATTACTTTGCTTCCTATGACTCCTGATTCCATTTTGAAAGATGATATTAATATAGCTAATAAAGCAAAACAGGAGAAAAATAAGAGTGAAAATCAGATTGTGGGAAAAGAATTTGAGCAACAAATGAAGCCTAATAGTAAACCATCTAGTGTTGCTTCTGAAATTAAATTGAAAAGTGCATGTTTATTTGCCACTAAATCTAATATTGATGAGCTAGATTTCAACAAATCTGCTTGCTATGCTTTTGTGTACAAAGAGGCATTATTTTCATTTGAGGACGTGCCTTCCTCTTTGCCTCCTGCTGTCACTAACATTTTGCAGGAGTTCGCTGACGTCTTTCCGCAAGACGTGCCACTGGGATTACCTCCCATTCGAGGGATTGAGCATCAGATTGACTTAATTCCCGGTGCATCATTACCCAACCGTGCACCATACCGTACCAATCCAGAGGAGACGAAGGAGATTACGCGTCAAGTATAGGAGCTGCTCGACAAAGGTTATGTACGCGAATCCCTTAGTCCTTGTGCTGTTCCTATTATTCTAGTGCCGAAAAAGGATGGTACATTACGTATGTGTGTTGATTGTAGAGGCATTAATAATATTACTGTTCGTTGTCGTCATCCTATTCCTAGGCTAGATGATATGCTTAATGAATTGAGTGGCTCTACAATATTCTCCAAAGTTGATTTGCGTAGTGGATACCATCAAATTCGTATGAAATTGGGAGATGAATGGAAAACAGCATTTAAAACTAAGTTTGTATTATATGAGTGGTTAGTCATGCCTTTTGGGTTAACTAATGCACCTAGTACTTTCATGAGATTAATGAACGAAGTTTTACGTGCTTTCATAGGACAATTTGTGGTAGTTTACTTTGATGACATATTGATTTATAGTAGATCTTTGGAAGAACATTTGGAACATTTACGTGCTATTTTTATTGCTCTATGTGATGCATGTTTGTTTGGTAACCTTGGGAAGTGCACCCTTTGCACCGACCGAGTATCTTTTCTTGGCTATGTTGTCACTCCATAGGGAATTGAAGTTGACAAAGCCAAGATTGAAGCTATTGAGAGTTGGCCGCAGCCCAAAACGGTCACTCAAGTGAGGAGTTTTCCTGCTCTCGCTGGATTCTATAGGCGTTTTGTGAGAGATTTCGGCACCATTGTTGCACCTCATAACGAGCTTACAAATAAGGATGTGCCGTTTGTTTGGGTACCGCACAGGAAGAAGCCTTCACGGTATTGAAAGATAAGTTGACACATGCTCCTTTACTCCAACTTCCTGATTTTAATAAGACTTTTGAGCTTGAATGTGATGCTAGTGGAATTGGATTAGGAGGTGTGTTACTACAAGATGGCAAACCTGTTGCATACTTTTCTGAAAAATTGAGTGGGCCTAGTCTGAATTATTCTACTTATGATAAAGAATTATATGCTCTTGTTCGGACTTTAGAAACATGGCAACATTATTTATGGCCCAAAGAATTTGTTATACATTCCGATCATGAATCTTTGAAACACATTAAAAGTCAAGCTAAACTGAATCGTAGACATGCTAAATGGGTTGAATTCATTGAGACTTTCCCTTATGTCATTAAATACAAGAAGGGTAAAGAAAATGTTATTGCTGATGCTTTGTCTCGTCTCTATACTATGCTTTCACAACTTGACTTCAAAATATTTGGTTTGGAGACCATCAAAGATCAATATGTGCATGATGCTGATTTTAAAGATGTATTGTGGAATTGTAAAGAAGGAATAACATGGAACAAGTTCGTCGTTAATGATGGATTTGTGTTTCGTGCTAACAAGCTATGCATTCCAGCTAGCTCCGTTCGTCTTTTGTTGTTGCAGGAGGCGCATGGAGTGAGGACTAATGGGACACTTTGGCGTGAAGAAGACGGAGGACGTACTTGCTACACATTTCTTTTGGCCAAAGATTAGACGGGAGGTTGAGCGTTTTATTGCTCGCTGCACTACATGTCAAAAAGCTAAGTTACGACTCAATCCTTATGGTTTATATATGCCTTTGACTGTACCTAGTGTTACTTGGGAGGATATATCTATGGACTTTGTTTTAGGTTTACCTAGAACAAAGAAGGGGAGGGATAGCATATTTGTTGTCGTGGATAGATTCTCGAAAATGGCACACTTTATACCATGTCATAAAAGCGATGATGCTGTTAATGTTGCTGATTTGTTCTTTCGTGAAATTATTCGCTTGCATGGTGTGCCAAATACTATTGTTTCAGATCGTGATACTAAATTTCTTAGCCACTTTTGGAGATGTTTATGGGCTAAGTTGGGGACTAAACTGCTTTTTAGTACTACTTGTCACCCCCAAACTGATGGACAAACTGAAGTAGTCAATAGAACATTGTCTACTATGCTTAGGGCTGTTTTGAAGAATAATAAGAAAATGTGGGAGGAATGCTTGCCTCATATTGAGTTTGCTTATAATCGTTCATTGCATTCTACTACTAAGATGTGCCCTTTTGAAGTTGTGTATGGTTTCCTACCTCGTGCACCTATTGATTTGTTGCCTCTTCCATCTTCGGAGAAGGTTAATTTTGATGCTAAAGAACGTGCTGAATTGATTTTAAAAATGCATGAGTTAACTAAGGAAAACATTGAGCGTATGAATGCTAAATATAAACTTGCTGGAGATAAGGGTAGAAAACATGTTATGTTTGCACCTGGAGATCTTGTTTGGTTACATTTGCATAAGGATAGATTTCCTGATTTGCGCAAATCAAAGCTAATGCCACGTGCTGATGGTCCCTTTAAGGTGTTGGAGAAAATAAATGATAATGCATATAAAATTGAGCTGCCTGCAGATTTTGGGGTTAGTCCCACTTTTAACATTACAGATTTGAAGCCTTATTTGGGTGAGGAAGATGAACTTCCGTCAAGGACAACTTCATTTCAAGAAGGGGAGGATGATGAGGACATCAATACCATTGTTACACCCATAGCCCCTGTTGCTATACAAACTGGACCAATTACTAGAGCTCGCGCACGCCAACTAAATTACCAGGTACTTTCGTTTCTTGGTAATGATTCTAATGTTCATGAGAATATGATGCTGCCTAAATTGGATACATTTGTTTTGCTTACAAATGAAGGGCCTAGCTTGGAGAAGGATGAACATTGGAGCAAGAACAAGCATGGAGATGATGGCATGCGCAAGAGGAACAAGAACAGAGTTACAAGTGATGATTTCAGGACTTTGAAGCCTTGGACGAAATATACAGGATACCACTTCATAACTTTGGTCCCGAGGTTATTCTAGGTGCTGCGTCACCTTATTATTGGGCCAGGCCCATGTAATTTCGAAATACATAAGTATAGGCTATTTTTAGAGTTCGTATGTGTGGGGAAACAAGAGATAGGGTTGATTTCGGACCCCTCCACCAAGGGCCACGAAATTCCCCCCCCCTCTTCCTCCATATATATATATAGCCCTTAGGGCATCGTTTAGACTTTGGGTTTTGTTTGGATTAAAAGTTCGCCATAGCTGCAACTTCGCGTACTTTGTTTGTGTTCAACGACCAGACAAAGACGTCACAGAACCCCACCTTGATCAATAAAGCTTTCCTCTTATATTCGCAATATCCAGATTGCAATTTTAGTTTCTTGCTTGTTCTTCGTTTGCCTACAGGAAACAAACCTTTGTGGTCAGGTTGATCATGCTCCGGCGTGGTCAATAACCTCTTGGAGTTGGTTTAGCGATTGCTAAGGCGCGACGTCCTCGCACATTCGTAGTCGGATCGTCAAAGTCGATTTCCACCAAAGTGATATCCATCATCTCATCGAAAGATGGGACACCTTTGCCTCTATCAAGAGGAATTGCGCAAATCATGTAAAGGAAGCATGGCAATATCATCACAAGAGAAGCAAAAGCCAATGACCATCATCTCGTCATCTATGCCATAAGTGCAAATAGGGTTTATTTTAATGGGGCATGCATAGTTACTATGTTGAGATTGTAATGATGCAATATGGGATATCTCACTCATAGCATATGACAAGTTCAAAGGATTATCAAACATAATGTGACCAATAGAATTTTCACAAGATATCCTATGGAGCATAGGATCATAACTAGGAAACTCAACATGCTCATCATCATATTCATCATAAATGGGTAAGTCAAGGCATGAAGAAGTCTCACTAGCATGAAGCATGGGAATAGGTGGGTCAACATCATGGAAGCAATCAATGTCTAGAGAGTCCAGTAGTGGGACAAGAGAAGCACCATCACCTATGTTACCTTTGGAGCGTCGCTCATGTGTTGTTGGTGAGGTGTTGAAGATCCACTCGTTGTCATCTTCATCTTGATGGAACCATGTGGGGGTGCATCATCGTCCACCATGGCCATCGTCGTCTCCATTGGAGGGATGGACTCGTCTAGGGTAGGCATGTCGTCATGTAGGAGACCTAGCACCAAAGAAGAAAACGCACTAGGAGTAGAGGTTAAGCCATTAGAAATCATAGTGTCCTCACATGTCATGTCAACTACCTCACTCGCTAAGTGTTGTGGCTCACTCACTCCCTCAAGGATGCTCTCACTCATATGGTTGGTGGAGTCACTCGAATGGCGCTCAACCTCACATAGGATGTGTGGCATGCTCTGATGTGTGGGGCTAGTGGTGGTCACACTCATCTTCTCATGGGAAATGCTCTCAATGTCACGTATGGTGGAGTCACTCATGTCACTCATGTGGTGGTGGCTCTCCTCACATGGCACTTGGGGCATCTCTTCATATGTGGGTGTCGGAGAGATGTTGGTGCAAATGCCTCCATGCGCAGTCGCATAGCTTGACTCGGAGTATGAGTCCAATATGGGCGCCATCTTCATGTTGTTGAAAAGGTTCGCACTCGTCGCCTTGGTCGAAGGGGATGGCCCTTGCTCGACCGTCTTGCCACCGTCTTGGTGTTGGAGGCCCATATGATGTGGCACCTCGTAGCTTGTCTCCATGACCGATGGGAGTTTCCCATGCTCGGCCATCTTTCTTGAAGGGCTTCGGAAGGTGGAAGTGTCACCCTCGCTCGTAGGTAGTCGCCTTGGACTTGATGAAGTCGATGTAGGCGTACACGTGGGAAGTAGGCGAAGATGTCGTACGTCCAAAGGCGAAGATGCCTTGGTAGCACTTGGCGAAGATTCCAAAGTGGTTGTTGTAGCCGTAGCGCCGTCTTGGTGGTTGTTGTCTCGCGTTCTCCTTTTGTGCTCATGAAGCTTGGACTTGGCGTGAAGTAGGGCTTGTTGAGACTTGTGCATTTGCGCTTGTGGAGCATCTTTGTGATGATGATGATGTCGTTGTCGTGCTTGAGCTCGTAGTAGATGTCGTTCGCCGTCGTCATGCACATGTTCCTTGGAGGTGACTTGCCCTTCATGACGATGTGGATCACGAACATGATGGTGGTCGCCATGTAGATGTGGACGAGGACGATTTGCACTTGCATCGTTTCCGTGCTCCGTAGACTTGTGGCTTGAATGTCGCCGCATTGAAGATGACGAAGGGGAAGAAGACTTGATCAAGGCTATAATCTACTCCATCCTTGAATCTTGCTCCTCTTTATGTGCGGAAAGCTTCTTGTTGATGTAGTCCCTTTTCCTTGCTTCGGAGTGACGAATGTCGATGGAGATGTTCTCGATGCGCTCTCGCAATCTTGATTGTGCGCCTTGCATTTGTCGTTGTAGATCGTAGATGGACACTTTTTGATGTAGTTGTTCATGCCGGCGTTGTTGTCGTAGACCGGAGATGAAATGCCTTGCTTATCCATCACAAGACTCTAGCAAATATGAGTGGGAGAAAGAGAAGAACTTATACCAATGTACCTTGACCGATGTTGACAATGAATCAAGTTCACTCAAATGCGGACAATGAAATAGCACTATTGGTACCAATCCTTGTCAGTTCTAACACAAGTAAAAGTTTATGGTGGAGCTCGGTGAGGATAGTGGCACAAAATTTAATGCAAAATGTTAGCAAGAGTCAATAATGTTGAAAGAGATTCACAAATTCGCAAGTGAAACAAATGGACCAATAGCAAAGAATGGCACACGGAAACACACACACGGATAGATAAATGGGGTCGTGCAACCAAGGAATGAGCACAAAATGTGGAATCCACGGAAACGCTCGTCTTGCACAACTCAAGAGAGACGCTAGCACGATTGCTCAATAGGCGGATACGACACTTGTGCACAACCTATAAGATGCAAAATGTATAAACTTCTATCCCAAGTATGCTATGTATGTATGGTTCCCGGTGTTTCTCTCAAGATGATCCAAGATGATCGGATATGACAATCTTATATGCAATGTGGTATGATGTTATGGCACTTGCTTACAAGCTTCTTTGCTCTCTTTCTTTTGCTTAAAAGCTTTATTTCTTTTTTTTGTATGGCCACTTTTGCACGATGCACAAACCAAGATAGCAATTGTGTATATGCGGGAACAAACTTGTGACACAAGATATGATAGCAATATATGCACCACGATGATATGGTATATATGCTATGGGAAGTATGATCACTAATGTGCACAAGTAACATTGCCGGCAATACTCAAATGGCTAGTCTCGATAGGCAAGTAACGCAAAATGGGCTAGGGGTTAACAATGTAATGGCAAGGGGAATATACAATGGAGGGATACCACGATACCAAGATGATATGGAGGTTACCGTCCTTGGCGATGATGAGTGGCGGTGATCTTGATGTAGAAACCAAGATGATGGAGTCTCGTCCCTAAGTATCCAAAACACCTTAGGAAACGGAAAAACCGCGAACTCAAAATCTCAAACATCAAATGCCAACATGGTGGTAGCGGTAAAGCGGTGGTGGTTTGCACTTGGCAATGCTGAAGTGGGATGACGGGATATACACGTGTCAAAGTTGAAGTTGTCGTCCCTAAGTAGCCGAAACACCTTAGGAGACACAACTCATAACACAAACAAAATGGGTTAAGTTGCGGTGGCAATGTATGGTGGGCAAGGTTATGTGGAAATGGTGGCGGTGGTTGATGAAGAAGCAACCATCCCTAAGTAGCCTAAACACCTTAGGAGACTCAAATCACAACTCAAACAACCACTAATGCTATATGGAACAAAATGGGTTAGGTTGCGGAAGTCGGTGGTGGTTATGCGGATGTTGTGGTGGAAGCCTTAAGTAAAGATGCAACAATTAACAAAATTTGATGGAGTCAAATGATGTTGGTGGTATTTTTGTGGGAAGGGGGGTGTCAAGAGCTTCAAAACGAGCTAAAGAACGTCAACGGACTCCGCATGAATTAGTTATAGTCAAAACGGTGAAACGGAGAAAGCTGAAATCCCAGGGGGCGGACATCCGGGGGTCGGGCCGGATTTCCGGGGCCTGATGTCTAGAAACTTGCGCGAAAATGTGCTCTAGGAGCCGGATGTCCGGGCTAATGGCCGGATTTCCAGGATGGCTGGATGTCCGGGGGTCGGGCCGGATATCTGGGCTCCAAATCCGAGGGATGAACTCGAGGAACTCGATTTTGGGGTGGAAATTAATGATTTTGGGTGCAAAATTTGATGGATTTCGTGGATGGAAGGTGGGGAAACTTGGGGGAAAGCTAGATCCACTTGAAACCAAGAAAATCCATGGATCAAAATCAACAAAACATCATCAAACCAACAAATCACAAAAAAAAATTGGGGCTATTTTTTGGTGGGAATTTTCGGATTTAGGACGAAATCAACAAAATCAAGCTAGAAAAAGAGGGGTAGGGGCTCCAAAAACGTGATCAACATGGCTCATGATACCAAGATGATGTAGGGAGGATCCCTATGAGGCCGATCTTTCATGTTTGGAGTGGATCCTACGGGAAAACACGAAGAATGTGCGGAAAACACAAGGGAAAACATGGGGAGAAACGAGAGAATCACTCATCCGACAAGTATCGATCACACAAGGGCTAGATTACCGAACACATAAGGTAGCACAAGATTCAAAATCAACAAAGGAAAGATACAAAGGTAGCCGTTCTTCTCCATGAGGAGGTCTTGATTGTCTTCCCTTGAGGGGGTCTTGAATCCGCTTGGGGGATCTTCTCCGAAGAGGTCGTGAGCTCCGCGGAGAAGTAACCAAGTGTATGAGCAAGGCTCTCACACAAAATATGAGCTAAACCAATGCTAACCCTAACTAGGAGGGGGTGGGGGGGTATATATAGTGCTAGCCCACGAAGGGGTAAGTGAGAGGGGGATACATGGTGATGCGGAGCATCCTTCGGTCATCCCCATGGACCTTCCATCGTCTCACCAAGCACCAAGAGGACCCATGACTAGAGCACGAGCTAGAGCTCTCGAGACCGAGGTGACTTCTCTCCTTAATGATATCTCATATGATCCTCTCGAGACATGGCTGCTACCTCAATCCGGAATGTTGTGCATGATTAGGTACCAAGAGGACCCTCCCGAGGTTGCACATGAAGATGGTCAAGACCCTAAGTCCATGGAAGAAGAGAACCAATGGAAGAAGGCAAGAACAGCCTCCAGGCACCGGACATCCGGCCAGGACCCCGGACATCCGGCCCCTGGAGATCCACAAGGCCAGGCATCTGCAGAAGAAGCTACAGGGACCAGACATCTGGCGTCCATCCCGGACATCCGGCCCCCACCGGAAATCCGGCCTAAATCCCGGACATCCGGCACTGGCGTCCAGGGAGCACAAAAGCTTGCCCCGTCAGCCCAGACATCCGGCATTCGCCCGGGACATCCGGAGCCCCCCGAAGACGCGGACATCCGGCCCCTCCGAGCAAACATCCGGCGTCGCCAATCAAGTGAACAGAAGAGTCAACTCCATTGGCCCGGACATCCGGCCCCTCCAGCCCGGACATCCGGCACCTCGTGAGCGCCCGGACATCCGGCCCGTCGCCCGGACATCCGGCGCCCTCTGCGTGCGCGCAGCTCCTTCGGGCCGTGACCCATGTACCCCTTCGCCCTGTGACTATATATACTCCCTCATCCCGTACGTTTTAGGGTTAGCATTGGTTTAGCTCATATTTGTGTGAGAGCCTTGCTCATCCACTTGGATACTTCTCCTCGGAGCTCGCGACCTCTTCGGAGAAGATCCCCGAAGCGGATTCAAGACCCCTTCAAGAGAAGACCATCAAGACCTCCTCATGGAGAAGAACGACTACTCGTGTATCTTTCCTTTGTTGATTTCGAATCTTGTGCTACCTTATGTGTTCGGTGATCTAGCCCTTGTGTGATCGATACTTGTCGGTTGAGTGATTCTCTCGTTCCTCCCGTGTTTTCCCCTTTGTGTTTTCCGCGTGTTCTTCATGTTTCCCCGTAGGATCCTCTCCAAACGTGAAAGATCGGCCCCTAGGGTTCCGCCCTACATCATCTTGGTATCATGAGCCACGTTGATCATGTTTTGGAGCCCCTACCCCGTGTTTTCTAGCTTGATTTTGTTGTTTTCGTTCTAAATCCAGAAATCCCCACCAAAAATAGCCTCAAAGTTTTTTTGTGATTTGTTGGTGTGATGAAGTTTTGTTGGATTTGATCCACGGATCTGCTTTGCATCGAGTTGATCTAGCTTTTCCCCATCTCTCCCGCGATTTCCATCCACCAATTTGTCCGAATTTTGCCCCGGAGTTGCAATTTTTCCCAAGGAGTTCATTGTGTTCGTCCCCGATCCAGAGCCCGGACATCCGCCCCGTGTCCACCGGACATCCGGCAGCTGGCTCGAACATCCGGCGACTGGGAGCAGCAACTCCATCCCCCACGCCCATTTCCGCATACTTTCCCCAAATTTTGCCCCGGTGCCCACGATTACTTCCGCAAACTCCCAACGTTTCCACAAACACCACCACCGCTCACCGCTACCTCCTATGTCGATTTTAACACGTTTTGGTCTTTGAGATTTTGAGTTGTGGTTCCCGTGTCCTATTGTGTTTCGGCTATATAGGTACGGTTCGACATCACCATCACCACCGCTCACCTCCATCGACTACTCAACATCGCCAAGGACGGTAACCTCGACGACATCTTTGTCATACCTTGCAATTGCATTGATACCCCACATGGCCTTAGTTTTGCGTAGCTTAGCCATCGAGACTAGCCATTGAGTATTGCCGGCAACATGACTTGTGCACATTAGTGATCATACTCCATAGCATACATACCATACCACCATGGTGCATATCTTGGCATCAACTTGTGTGTCACAAAGTTTTCATAGCATACACAATTGCTATCTTGGTTCATGAAGTTTTGCATGAGAAAAGAGCTCAAAAGTGCAAGAGCCACCCAAGCTTTTAAGCAAAGAGGAAAGATAAGCAAAGAGCTTATAAGCAAGAACCATAGCATCATACTACATTAAGATTGTCACATAAGATCATCTTGGATCATAGCACCGAGATACCATACATATAGCATACTTGGGATAGAGATCGTTGCATTTTTGCCTAGTAGGTTGTGCAGAAGCTCCGTATCCGCCTATTGTGCAATCATGCTAGCGTCTCTCTAGTATTGTGTAACAAGAGCATTTTCGTGGATTCCACATTTTGGCTCACTTTTGGTTTGCACAATCCCATTTATCTAGTTTGCATGTGTGTTTCCGTGTACCCCTACTTGCTTGGTCTACTTGTTGCATTTGCAAATTTGTGAATCTTTTCCAACATTATTGAATCTCACTTTCAATTGCATCAAATTTTGTGCCACCATCCTAACCAAGCTCCACCATAAGCTTTTACGTTTGTAGGTGTGAGAACGGACAAGGATTGGTACCAATAGTGCTATTTCATTGTCCGCATTTGAGTGAACTTGATTCATCATCAACATCGGTTAAAGGAACATTGGTATAAGTTCTTCTCCTACCACTCACATTTTGCTTGGAATGATGGATAGGCCAAGTACTTCTACAAACCCACTCTTCATCGAGCAAGACGATGACATGTCATCATATGTCACCAAGAGCCACCTCTTTGGTGCACAACGAGCGTTACATCAAGAGCAACAAGCAATGAACGACTGCATCGACAACCTCACCACCGACTTGGGACTCTCCGAGCAACATACAAGAGACTACTTCGACAACAAGATCGACGTGCACAAGCAAGAGAACGATGCAAGAATGGACGAGATCCGCGCCTATTGGTGAACCGGCCTCCTTCTACATCGTCATACTCAAGACGGAGCCACTCAAGTCGACACTCCGACGACTCCTTCTCCGGCTCAAGTACACCGTCATCGAACACTCTCCGATGAGCCGTGCGTCAAGACCGTCATGCATCTTGCAACCCGCTACACGTCAAGCATTCACAAGAACAAGCCGATGAGCAAGTCCCTCGTCCTCAATCAAATCAAGTCGCTTTTGCCCAAGCTCAAGAATGACAACGCTTCGTCGCCAAGAAGAAGAAGAAGAAGAACGACCGCGTCTACACCAAGAACAACAAGACGTCGAGGCTCAACGTCTTCAACAACAACTACGTGAAGCGCAAGCTCTTGAGGCACAACGTGCCCTTCAAGAATCAAGTCGATCTATCACCAACCGCAATCGCAAACGGCGCAATCAAGAGGAAGCCCTTCGAGAAGAAATCCAAGAGAGGAACTACCAACCGCGCATGCAACGTCAAGCTCCACAAGCTCCTTCACAAGCTCGTCAAGCTCGACCTCAACCTCAAGTTCAACAAGAGCAAGTTGATCATGGACTTCCTCCATGCCAAGAGCAACATGAGGATGATTACCCTCCACGTCAAGGGCATCATCATCACCATCGCCAACAACACAATGAAGAGCAACGCTATGGAAAGCTCAAATTCACAATGCCCAAGTTCAATGGAAGCAATGATCCCGAAGAATACCTCTCATGGGCATTGAAGGTCGACAAAATCTTTCATTTGCACAACTATGAGGAAGAGAAGAAGATCGCTATGGCATCACTTGAGTTCCAAGACTATGTGCTCATATGGTGGGAACAAGTCCTTGAGCGCCGACAAGCAAGAGGTGAACCTCCAATCACCACTTGGGCTCAAATTAAGGATGTCATGCGAGCATGTTTTGTGCCAACCTACTACAACCATGATCTCTTCAAGAAGCTACAACTCCTCAATCAAGGAACAAAGAGTGTTGAAGAATACCACAAGGAAAGGGAGATTGCCATGATTCGAGCCAATGTCACAGAGGATGATGAGCAAACAATGGCATGATTCTTGAATGGACTCAATCATCCCATCAAGAAGATCGCCGACTTCCAACCCTACTCCAACCTCATTGAGCTCGTACATCAAGCTACAAAGGCAGAACGTCAAGTGCAAGATGACTTCAATTACTCCAAGTACTCATCCAAGACATACGGCTTCTCCAACATCCAAGCTTCAACAACCACTCCAACATCCACATCAATCAAACCTTCTCCAAGCAACGACGACAAGCCGAGTTACAAGAAAACTTCGTCAAGTTCAAGTCGTCTTCCTCCTACTACAAGCAACTTCAAGCCGCGTACTTCGTCATCTACTCCAACCGATGAGACCATCAAGACAAGCTCCTTCAAGTGTTTCACTTGCGGCGGCCGAGGCCACAAGTCCTATGAATGCACAAACAAGCGCACCTTGATCCTCAACGACGATGGCACATATGACTCCGTCAGTGATGAGTAGATGGAAGCTCTTGAGAAAGTGGCCATGCACCGGCGCGTGAATGAGGATGAAGATGATCAAGTCTTTTGTGATGAAGATACGAGCCCCGCTCTCGTTGTCTCCAAGGTCTTGACTCTTCAACATCAACAAGAAGAAGACCAAAGATGCCACATCTTCCACACTAAGGCCGGCATCAATGGACGATCCGTCAAGGTCATCATCGATGGAGGTAGTTGCCACAACTTGGCAGGTGAAGAACTATGCTCCAAGCTTCAATTGGTAAAGAGGAAGCACCCGCACCCATACAAGGTTCAATGGCTAAGTGACTCCAGCACTATCCGAGTTGAGCATACGGTCCAAGTCTCCTTCAAAATTGGTGCATATGAACACACTTTGGAGTGTGATGTGGTCCCCATGACCGTTTGCCACCTCCTTCTTGGTAGGCCATGGCAATACGACCGTGGTTTCATCCACAACGGGCGCACCAATCACTATAGCTTCAAGATCAAAGGGAAGGAATATGTACTACGACCTATGTCTCCTAGTCAAGTGATAGCCGACAAGCAAGCCACCCATCATGGAGAGAAGAGTGAGAAAGTGATCCACCAAAAAGTGAGTGAGAGCCATAAGCCAAACTTGAGCGCCTCTTCGCCTAGAGAAAAAAACCGCATACTATTTGCCACAAAAAGTGAGATGAGGAAGTGTGTGAGAACCCATCGAGTGTGATGCACTTTGTGCTTGTGTGCAAGGATGGGGAACCAAAAACTAACACCTCTCACAAGCTACCTTTAGTGTTTCAATCTCTTTTGCAGGAATTCCAAGATGTTTTCCCCGATGAGCTACCTCCGGGTCTACCTCCTCTACGAGGCATTGAGCATCGAATCGACCTCATCCCTGGAGCGCCACTTCCAAACAAAGCTCCATACCATGTCAATCCCGAAGAAACCAAGGAGATTCAACGGCAAGTACAACAACTAATCGACAACGGTCATGTACGTGAAAGCTTAAGCCCTTGTGTCGTTCCAGTTATACTTATGCCTAAGCCCGATGGAAGTTTCCGCTTGTCTTCTGATTGTAGACCTATTAATGCTATTACCGTTCGCTATAGACATACCATTCCTCGCTTAGATGATATGCTTGATGAACTTAGTGGCGCCAACTTTTTGTCCAAAATTGATCTTAAAAGTGGCTATTATCAAATCCGCATTCAAGAGGGTGATGAATGGAAAACTGCTTTCAAAACCAAATTTGGCTTATATGAGTGGTTAGTTATGCCTATGGGTTTATCGGAGGCTCCCGGTACTTTCGTGCGTCTCATGAATTATGTGCTTCGCCCTTATATTGGAGTCTTTGTTGTGGTTTACTTCGATGATATTCTTGTGTTTAGCAAAACCATGAAAGAACATCTTAATCATGTTAGGGCTGTTTGGCAAACCCTTTGCAAGGAAAGTCTTTATGCAAACATCAAAAAGTGCACATTTGGTGTTGATGAATCTTCCAAGGGTGTCCATGTTGATGAATCTAAAATTGAAGCAATTAAAACTTGGCCCCAACCCACCAATTTGCAACAAGTGCGTAGTTTTCTTGCTCTAGCAGGTTTTTATCGTCGCTTTGTGAAAGATTTTAGCACTATTGCCGCTCCTTTGCATGCCTTGAGTAAGAAGAATTCTCCTTCTGTTTGGGGATCTTTGCAATCCACCACTTTTGATGAGCTCAAGTCTTTGCTTACTCATGCTCCGATTCTTGCTTTGCCCAATTTGGACAAAACTTTTGAGGTTCATTGTGATGCAAGTAGTACCGGAATTGGCGGAGTTTTGATGCAAGAAAAACGAGCCATTGCATATTTTAGTGAAAAACTCTCTGGTGCTCAACTTAATTATCCCATCTATAACAAAGAATTGTATGCTTTAGTGCGTGTGCTACATATTTGGGAACATTATCTTAGACCTCATGAGTTTGTCATCCATACCGATCATGAAACGCTTAAGTACTTAAAAGGTCAAACTAAGTTAAACAAGCGTCATGCCAAATGGAGTGAATTTATTGAATCTTTCCCCTATGTGATCAAGTACATTAAGGGTAAGGAAAATGTAGTTGCGGATGCACTTTCACGCATATGCACGCTTGTCACTAAACTTGAGTTGAATGTTATTGGCTTTGAGCACATAAAAGACTTGTATGCTAATGATCCATCTTTTGCGACTCCTTATGCTAAATGTTTGACGCATACATCTTGGGAACAATAATACATCAAGGATGGTTATCTTATGAGAGCTAACAAACTATGCATTCCCGAGTCTTCTCTTCGTTTACTCCTTTTGCAAGAGGCTCATGGAGGCAGACTCATGGGACATTTCGGACGCGACAAGACATTCGCCACGCTCTCCAAGAACTACTTTTGGCCCAAGATGTTCCGTGACGTCTCACGCTTCACCACCCGATGCTCTACATGTCGCAAAGCTAAGTCTAAAGCTCAATCCCATGGTCTTTACATGCCTCTTCCTATTCCTTATCAACCTTGGGAAGACATTACCATGGATTTTGTACTTGGTTTGCCTAGAACTCAAAATGGCAAGGATTCCGTGTTTGTTGTTGTGGACTGATTTTCTAAGATGGCACATTTCATCCCTTGCAACAAGATAGATGATGCTTCACACGTTGCAAATATCTTTTGTGGGGAAATCTTGCGCCTCCATGGAGTACCAAAGACAATCGTCTCTGATCGCGATGTCAAGTTCTTGAGTTACTTTTGGAAGACCCTATGCGCCAAGCTCAGAATCAAGCTCTTGTTCTCATCCGCATACCATCCTCAAACCGACGGCCAAACCGAGGTGACGAACCGTACACTCTCCACATACCATCCTCAAACCGACGGCCATACTCCGAGAGGTTATTGACCATGCCACAGCACGATCAACCTAACCACGAAGGTCTGTTTCCTGCAGGCAAACGAAGAGCAAGCAAGAAACTAAGATTGCAATCTGGATATTGCGAATATAAGAGGAAAGCTTTATTGATCAAGGTGGGGTTCTGTGACGCCTTTGTCTGGTCGTTGAACACAAACGAAGTACGCGAAGTTGCAGCTATGGCGAACTTCAGTCTAAACAAAACCCAAAGTCTAAACGACGCCCTAAGGGTTGTATATATGGAGGAAGAGGGGGGTAATTTCGTGGCCATTGGGGAAGGGGTCCGAAACTAACCCTATCTCTTGTTTCCCCACACATATGGACTCTAAAAACAGCCTATACTGAAGTATTTCGAAAATACATGGGCCTGGCCCAATAATAAGGTGACGCAGCACCTAGAATAGCCTCTGGACGAAATTTATGAAATGGCATCTTGTATATTTCGTCCAAGGCTTCATGCACACATTATGGTGGCTTCAACGTCCTGAAATCAATAGGTGCACGAGGTAGGAAACCATACATAATTTCAAAAGGGCACATCTTAGTAGTAGAATGCAATGAACGATTATAAGCAAATTCAACATGAGGCAAGCATTCTTCCCACAATTTCTTATTATTCTTCAAAACAGCTCTAAGCATAGTAGACAATGTTCTATTGACTACTTCAGTCTGTCCATCAGTTTGGGGGTGACAAGTAGTACTAAAAAGCAGTTTAGTATCCCGATCAGAAATAATAGTATTTGGCACACCATGCATGCGAATAATTTCACGAAAGAACAAATTAGCGACATTAACAGCATCATCGCTTTTATGACATGGTATAAAGTGTGCCATTTTCGAGAATCTATCCACGACAACAAATATGCTATCCCTCCCCTTCTTTGTTCTAGGTAAACCTAAAACAAAGTCCATAGATATATCCTCCCAAGGAACACTAGGTATAGGCAAAGGCATATATAAACCATGAGGATTGAGTCGTGACTTAGCTTTTTGACATGTAGTGCAGCGAGCAACAAAGCGCTCAACATCCCGTCTCATCTTTGGCCAAAAGAAATGTGTAGCAAGTACGTCCTCCGTATTCTTCACGCCAAAGTGTCCCATTAGTCCTCCTCCATGCGCCTCCTGCAACAACAAAAGACGAACAGAGCTAGCTGGAATGCATAGCTTGTTAGCACGGAACACAAAGCCATCATTAACGACGAACTTGTTCCATGTTCTACCTTCAATACAATTCTGCAATACAACTTTAAAATCAACATCATGCACATATTGATCTTTCATGGTCTCCAAACCAAATATTTTGAGGACAAGTTGTGAAAGCATAGTATAGCGACGAGACAATGCATCAGCAATAACATTTTCCTTACCCTTCTTGTGTTTAATGACATAAGGGAAAGTCTCAATGAATTCAACCCATTTAGCATGTCTGCGATTCAGTTTAGCTTGACTTTTAATATGTTTCAAAGATTCATGATCGGAATGTATAACAAATTCTTTGGGCCATAAATAATGTTGCCATGTCTCTAAAGTCCGAACAAGAGCATATAATTCTTTATCATAAGTAGAATAATTCAAACTAGGCCCACTCAATTTTTCAGAAAAGTATGCAACAGGTTTGCCATCTTGTAATAACACACCTCCTACTCCAATTCCACTAGCATCACATTCAAGCTCAAAAGTCTTTTTAAAATCAGGAAGTTGGAGTAAAGGAGCATGTGTCAACTTATCTTTCAATACCGTGAAGGCTTCTTCCTGTGCGGTACCCCAAACAAAAGGCACATCCTTCTTTGTAAGCTCGTTCAGAGGTGCAGCAATGGTGCTGAAATCTCTTACAAAACTCCTATAGAATCCAGCAAAGCCAAGAAAAATCCTCACTTGTGTGACCGTTTTGGGCTGCGGCCAACTCTCAATAGCTTCAATCTTGGCTTTGTCAACTTCAATTCCCTGTGGAGTAACAACATAGCCAAGAAAAGATACTCGGTCGGTGCAAAAGGTGCACTTCCCAAGGTTACCAAACAAACGTGCATCACGTAGAGCAATAAAAACAACACGTAAATGTTCCAAATGTTCTTCCAAAGATCTGCTATAAATCAATATGTCATCAAAGTACACTACCACAAATCGTCCAATGAAAGCACGTAAAACTTCGTTCATTAATCTCATGAAAGTACTAGGTGCATTAGTTAACCCAAAAGGCATGACTAACCACTCATATAAGCCAAACTTAGTTTTAAATGCTGTTTTCCATTCATCTCCCAATTTCATATGAATTTGATGGTATCCACTATGCAAATCAACTTTGGAGAATATTGTAGAACCACTCAATTCATCAAGCATATCATCTAGCCTAGGAATAGGATGATGATAACGAATAGTAATATTATTAATGCCTCTACAATCAACACACATACGTGATGTACCATCCTTTTTCGGCACTAGAATAATAGGAACAGCACAAGAACTAAGGGATTCGCGTACATAACCTTTGTCGAGCAGCTCCTATACTTGACGCGTAATCTCCTTCGTCTCCTCTGGATTGGTACGGTATGGTGCACGGTTGGGTAATGATGCACCGGGAATTAAGTCAATCTGATGCTCAATCCCTCAAATGGGAGGTAATCCCGGTGGCACGTCTTGTGGAAAGACGTCAGCGAACTCCTGCAAAATGTTAGTGACAGCAGGAGGCAAAGAGGAAGGCATGTCCTCAAATGAAAATAATGCCTCTTTGCACACAAAAGCATAGCAAATAGATTTGCTGAAGTCTAGCTCATCAATATCAGATTTAGTGGCAAATAAACATGCACTTTTCAATTTAATTTCAGAAGCAACACTAGATGGTTTATTATTAGGCTTCATTTGTTGCTCAAATTCTTTTGCCACAATCTGATTTTCACACTTATTTTTCTCCTGTTTTGCTTTATTAGCTCTATTAATATCATCTTTCAAAATGGAATCAGGAGTCATAGGAAGCAAAGTAATATTTTTATCCTTATTAACAAGAGTATACTGATTGTTTCTACCATGGTGTACATAATTTTTATCAAATTGCCATGGTTGACCAAGTAATAAGGAACATGCTTGCATAGGTACCACATCACAATCAACATAATCAGCATATGTAGAGATACTAAAATGCACACGAACAGTACGTGTTACCTTAACCTTGCCGCTGTTGTTGAACCATTGGATGTAGTAAGGATGTGGATGTGGTCTTGTGGTGAGAGATAGCTTCTCCACCATCTCCATGCTAGCCAAGTTGTTGCAGCTCCCTCCATCTATGATGACGCGCACAGAACGTTTCTTCACAACTCCCTTTGTATGGAACAAATTGTGCCTCTGATTTTGCTCAGCTTGTGTGACCTGCACACTCAAAACACATTGAGCAACTAAACATTCATACCTGTCAGCGTCTTCAGGAGCCATGTATTGCGTCTCATGATCAATCATCTCCACCATGTTCTTCACATGTAATAAGAGCCAAAGTCTCCTCATCATAGTCACTAGCGGACTCACACCCACCATCCTCAATAGCAATCATCACACGCTGAGATTTGCATTCTCTCGCATAATGACCTCTTCCCTTACAACAACGACAAATAATATCACTTGTGTGCCCTTTTGATGCCATGGAAGAAGAAGAACTCTGTGGAGGCCCGGCAGGTGCACTCTTGGCAGATAATGGTGGTTGTGCCTGCTTTCTTGTATCATGGCTGGAGGTGCCACCTGATGGAGGTGCTGGTGCAGTTGAAGTAGAAGATGCACGCGGTGTCCATGACGAAGGTCGGCCTGCAGAAAAGTTAGTTCGCGCCAATGCTTGTCGATCCTGCACTTCACGTTCATCTTTACAAGCAAGATGGAATAAACGAGTGATATTAGTATACTCCTTATACTCTAGAATGGTCTGAATCTCTCTATTTAATCCACCCGTAAAGCGTGCAAGCATAGCTTCATTCTCCTCAACAATACCACATCTAATCATGCTAGTTTGTAATTCCTGATAATATTCTTCTACAGAATTTTTCCCTTGTCTTAAGCGCTGCAATTTTTGAAGCAATTCACGTTGATAATATGGTGGAACCCAACGAGTACGCATAGCAGTTTTCAAAGCAGCCCAAGTAGTTGGAATAGGATATAATCTACAATGTTCAGACCACCATACACATGCAAAACTAGTGAAAGCATAAACAGCAGCAGCAGCCCGTCTCTCCTCAGGATATTGTAAACATGTAAATCGTTGTTCAGTTTCTAACTCCCAAGTAAGATATATATCAGGAACATATCTACCCTCAAATGGTGGAATACTCAATTTCAATTTAGGAAGATGGTCATGATCTCGTACCTGAGGGAGAGCCCTACCATTGTGATTATTTGCATGTGGACGACCTGGTGGTTGCGGTGCAGGTGGTTGCACGTAGTTCTGATTTTGATCAACCTCATCCTCGTAATCTCCCACATAATCATCCTCCTCCACATCACCAGCAGGAGCCACAGAAGTATCAACAGTAGCACCAACAGTTTGGCCAAACGCAAGAGGGACACGGCTCGCTCGGCGGAGGGCTATTTCGCGACATGGAGGTAGTCGTTGTTGTTGTTGTTGTAGAGGTGCGTCAGGTGCAGCCGGCTGTGGTTGTGGAAAACGCGCGAGCAATTCATTAAACATGCTATCAAGCTTTGTTTCGAACGTCTTCTCAATGCCACATATCTTCTCCATGGACTCATCAAATCTGTTTAGCACATCTTGCACCTGTCCACTCATCATTTGCTGAAATTTATCATGTAGCTGTTTGTTCGTCAGGTTCTCCCAATCAGTCTCATCGTCTTGTGATCCTACCATGGTTAGCAGCAAATAGAAACACACAAGAATATGATCCTATAGACTACTAAGAAGTGGTGGTGGTGTATCACAAACCCGTCAAGCAAATCTCAAATTCTTACCAGTTCTTACCCAGCAGCAGGTGGTGATCGGCAACCGTTGTAGTCAAAACTCTCAAAGCTTGGACAGAGCGATTACCAGGGAGAGTCAAACGCATGATGTAGATGTATGTAGAGCTGGGAAGGCTTATAATATGGCAGCAAAAAGGGTCAGCAATAATCAATTCAGAGATGCAAAGTTGAATAAACGCTCAATGACGGTACTGTGCTGGTCCTAGGCTAGACTGTTCTAGAGACGCGAGCCTAGAACACTAACAAAATCACGACGCTGCACGGAAACAAGGGAGAAGCACACTCTGAATTTTTTTTCACTCTTTTTTTTTGCGCTCCTTTTTTTTGCGCTCTTCTTTTTTTTTTTGCCGAAATTCACTATAATGGCGAGTGTCTCAAAACTCTTCCCAAGTCAAGATAACAGGATAGGCACAAAAAATTTTCGACCAAATTTTTTTTTTGACTGCCCGGACCCAAAAACTGGAAACGGGTCAAAAAAACTTTCTATAATAGCGACTGTCTCAATATGCTTAGAAACACCTAAAATAGATAGCTAGAATTTTTTTTGTCCAGTGCGTTTTTGGAAAATTTTGGGCCTAAACGGAGGGTGGTTTCCGGACTTTTTTTTTTGGAAACCAACCTCTTCTACGGACAACAAAAGATTGCTGGAATCCGAAACCTAGTCAGACAAGGAAAACACAAATCTGGAAAAAGATGGATCTCGAAAGTTAACCTAATATGAGATGGACTCGGAGCGGTGGTAGTATATGGATGTGGGTCGATGGTGGTATATGGACTCGGATCGGTGTTGGTATATGGACTCGGAGCGGTGGCGGATAAGCGGTGATGGTAGATGGCAGGAACGACGTATCTGGTGTGGTGGTGGTATATGGTAGCGGATGATGATGGTGCGGCGGCGGCGTGAAGACCCGTGAACAGAACTTGAAACTCTAAAAGACTAGACACTAATACCAGCAACTAGACACGACGATGCAACCGAAAATTCAACTAAGCAAAATACTGAAAAGACTATGCAATGGCTCAGACTGGTTCGGATATGATGAACTAACCCTAAATTTTTTCGTGGCTTTTTCATGGACTGTAGGTATGAAAAACAGACTTGATCTAAACTATGAAAAACTGTAAAATCTCACCGAGCAACCTGGAAATCTGATACCACTTGATAGAGGCAAAGGTGTCCCGTCTTTCGATAAGATGATGGATATCGCTTTGGTGGAAGTCGACTTTGACGATCCGACTACGAACGTGCGAGGACGTCGCGCCTTAGCAATCGCTAAACCAACTCCGAGAGGTTATTGACCACGCCGAAGCACGATCAACCTGACCACGAGGGCCTGCTTCCTGCGAGCAAACGAAGAACAAGCAAGAAACTGAGATTGCAATCTGGATATTGCGAATATAAGATGAAAGCTTTATTGATCAAGGTGGGGTTCTGTGACGCCTTTGTCTGGTCGTTGAACACAAACGAAGTACGCGAAGTTGCAGCTATGGCGAACTTTAATCTAAACAAAACCCAAAGTCTAAACGATGCCCTAAGGGTTGTATATATCGAGGAAGAGGGGGGAATTTTGGGGCCCTTGGTGGAGGGGTCCGAAATCAACCCTATCTCTCGTTTCCCCACATATACGGACTCTAAAAATAGCCTATACTTATGTATTTCGAAATTACATGGGCCTAGCCCAATAATAAGGTGACGTAGCACCTAGAATAGCCTCGGGCCGAAAGTTATGAAGTGGCATCTTGTATATTTTGTCCAAGGCTTCATGCACCCATTATGGTGGCTTCAAAGTCCTGAAATCATCACTTGTAACTCCGTTCTTATTCCCCTTGCGCATGCCATCATCTCCATGCTTGTTCTTGCTCCAATGTTCATCCTTCTCCAAGCTAGGCCCTTCATTTGTAAGCAAAACAAATGTATCCAATTTAGGCAGCATCATATTCTCATGAACATTAGAATCATTACCAAGAAACGAAAGTACCTGGTAATTTAGTTGGCGTGCACGAGCTCTAGTAATTGGTCCAGTATGTATAGCAGCAGGGGCTGTGGGGGTGACAATGGTATTGATGTCCTCATCACAAGGCGAGCCATCGCAAACCGCAATCGCGAACGGCGCAATCAAGAGGAAGACCTTCTGGAAGAAATCCAAGAGAGGAACTACCAACCGCGAGTGCAATGTCAAGTTCCTCAAGCTCATCCACAAGCTCGTCAAGCTCCACCTCAACCTCAAGTTCATCAAGAGCAAGTCGACCATGGACTTCCTCCTCGCCAAGAGCAACATGAGGATGATTACCCTCCACGTCACGGGCGTCATCATGACCATCGCCAACAACACAATGAAGAGCAACGCTATGGCAAGCTTAAATTCACCACGCGCAAGTTCAATGGAAACAATGATCCGGAAGAGTACCTCTCATGGGCATTGAAGGTCGACAAAATCTTTGGTTTGCACAACTATGAGGAAGAGAAGAAGATCGCTATGGCATCACTTGAGTTCCAAGACTATGTGCTCATATGGTGGGAACAAGTCCACGAGCGCCGACAAGCAAGAGGTGAACCTCCAATCACCACTTGGGCTCAAATGAAGGATGTCATGCGAGCATGTTTTGTGCCAACCTACTACAACCGCAATCTCTTCAAGAAGCTACAACTCCTCAAGCAAGGAACAAAGAGTGTTGAAGAATACTACAAGGAAATGGAGATAGCCATGATTCGAGCCAACGTCAAGGAAGATGATGAGCAAACAATGGCATGTTTCTTGAATGGACTCAATCATCCCATCAAGAAGATCACCGACTTCCAACCCTACTCCAACCTCATCGAGCTAGTGCATCAAGCGACCAAGGCGGAACGTCAAGTGCAAGATGACTTCAAGTACGCCAAGTACTCATCCAAGACATATGGCTTCTCCAACAATCAAGCTTCAACAACTCCTCCAACATCTACTTCAACCAAGCCTTCTCCAAGCAACAACGACAAGACAACATACAAGAAACCTTCGTCAAGTTCAAGTCATCTTCCTCCTACTACAAGCAACTACAAGACACGTGCTTCTTCCTCCACTCCGACCGATGAGACCGTCAAGACAAGTTCAATCAAGTGCTTCACATGTGGCGGCCGAGGCCACAAGTCCTTCCAATGCACCAACAAGCGCACCATGATCCTCAACGACGATGGCACCTACGACTCAATGAGTGAAGATGAAATGGAAGATCTTGAGCAAGTGGCCATGCACCGGCGCGTGAACGAGGATGAGGATGATCAAGTCTTTTGTGATGAAGATACAAGCCCCGCTCTCGTTGCCTCCAAGGTCTTGACACTTCAACATCAACAAGAAGAAGACCAACGATGCCATATCTTCCACACCAAGGCCGGCATCAATGGAAGGTCCGTCAAGGTCATCATCGATGGAGGTAGTTGCCACAACTTGGCAAGTGAAGAACTATGCTCCAAGCTTCAATTGGTCAAGAGGAAGCACCCGCACCCCTACAAGGTTCAATGGCTAAGTGACTCCGGCACTATACGAGTTGAGCATACGGTCCAAGTATCCTTCAAAATTGGTGCAATGAGGACACTTTGGAGTGTGATGTGGTCCCAATGACCGTTTGCCACCTCCTTCTTGGTCGACCATGGCAATTCGACCGTGGCGTTGTCCACAACGGGCATACCAATCACTATAGCTTCAAGATGAAAGGGAAGGAATATGTGCTATGACCCATGTCTCCTAGTCAAGTGATAGCCGACAAGCAAGCCACCCACCACAGAGAGAAGAGTGAGAAAGTGAGCCACCAAAACATGAGTGAGAGCAACAAGCCAAACTTGAGCGCCTCTTCGCCTAGAGAGAAAAACCTCATACTATTCGCCACAAAAAGTGAGATGAGAGAAGTGTGTGAGAACCCATCGAGTGTGATGCACTTTGTCCTTGTGTGCAAGGATGGAGAGCCAAAAACTAACACCACTCACGAGCTACCTTTGGTGTTTCAATCTCTTTTGCAGGAATTTCAAGATGTTTTCCCCAATGAGCTACCTCCGGGTCTACCCCCTCTATGATGCATTGAGCATCGAATCGACCTCATTCCCGGAGCGCCACTTCCCAACAAAGCTCCATACCGTGTCAATCCCGAAGAAACCAAGGAGATTCAACGGCAAGTACAACAACTAATCGAGAACGGTCATGTACGTGAAAGCTTAAGCCCGTGTGCCGTTCCCGTTATACTTGTGCCTAAGCCCGATGGAAGTTTCCGCTTGTGTTCAGATTGTAGACCTATAAATGCTATCACCATTCGCTATAGGCATCCCATTCCTCGCTTAGATGATATGCTTGATGAACTTAGTGGAGCCAACTTTTTCTCTAAAATTGACCTTAAAAGTGGCTATTATCAAATCCTCATACAAGAAGGTGATGAATGGAAAACTGCTTTCAAAACAAAATTTGGCTTATATGAGTGGTTAGTCATGCCTATGGGTTTATCGGAGGCTCCCGGTACTTTCGTGCGTCTCATGCATCATGTACTTCACGCTTATATTAGAGTCTTTGTTGTGGTATAGTTTGATGATATTCTTGTGTTTAGCAAAACCATGAAAGAGCATCTTGATCGTGTTAGGGTTGTCTTGCAAACACTTCGCAAGGAAAGTCTTTATGCCAACATGAAAAAGTGCACATTTGGTGTTGACAAAGTGGTTTTCTTGGGTTTCGTTGTCTCTTCCAAGGGTGTCCATGTTGATGAAACTAAAATTGAAGCAATTAAAACATGGCCCCAACCCACCAATTTGCAACAAGTGCGAAGTTTTCTTGGTCTTGCGGGTTTTTATCGTCACTTTGTGAAAGACTTTAGCACTATTCCCGCCCCTTTGCATGCTTTGAGTAAGAAGAATGCTCCTTTTGTTTGGGGATCTTTGCAATCAACCACTTTTGATGAGCTCAAATCTTTGCTTACTCATGCTCCGATTCTTGCTTTGCCCAACTTTGACAAAACTTTTGAGGTTCATTGTGATGCAAGCGATACCGGAATTGGCGGAGTTTTGATGCAAGAAAAACAAGCAATTGCATATTTTAGTGAAAAACTCTTCGGTGCTCAACTTAACTATCCCATCTATGACAAAGAATTGTATGCTTTAGTGCGTGTCCTACATGTTTGGGAACATTATCTTAGACCTCATGAGTTTGTCATACATACCGATCATGAAATGCTTAAGTACTGAAAAGGTCAAACAAAGTTGAACAAGCGTCATGCCAAATGGAGTGAATTTGTTGAATCTTTCCCATATGTGATCAAGTACATTAAGGGTAAGGAAAATGTAGTTGTCGATGCACTTTCTCGCATATGCACACTTGTCACTAAACTCGAGATGAATGTTATTGGCTTTGAGCACATAAAAGACTTGTATTCTAATGATCCATCTTTTGCACCTCATTATGCTAAATGTTTGACGCATACATCTTGGGAACAATATTACATCAAGGATGGTTATCTAGTGAGAGCTAACAAACTATGCATTCCCGAGTCTTCTCTTCGTTTGCTCCTTCGCCACGCTCTCATGGGACACTTTGGACGCGAGAAGACCTTCGCCACGCTCTCCAAGAACTACTTTTGGCCCAAGATGTTCCGCGACGTCTCACGCTTCACCACCCGATGCTCTACATGTCGCAAAGCTAAGTCTAAAGCTTAATCTCATGGTCTTTACATGCATCTTCCTATTCCTTATCAACCTTGGGAAGACATTAGTATGGATTTTGTACTTGGTTTGCCTAGAACTCAAAATGAAAAGGATTCCGTGTTTGTTGTTGTGGACCGATTTTCTAAGATGGCACATTTCATTCCGTGCAACAAGATAGACGATGCTTCACACGTTGCAAATCTCTTTTGTAGGGAAATCTTGCGCCTCCATGGAGTACCAAAGTCAATCGTCTCCGACCGCGACGTCAAGTTCTTGAGTTACTTTTGGAAGACTCTATGCGCCAAGCTCGGAATCAAGCTCTTGTTCTCATCCGCATACCATCCTCAAACCGACGGCCAAACGGAGGTGACGAACCGGACACTATCCACTCTACTTCGCGTGTTTATCAAGAAGAACATCAAGGAATGGGAGGATGTCTACCCATCGCCGAGTACGCCTACAACCGTGCAAGACATTCGACTACCGGCAAGTCCCCCTTCGAGGTCGTCTACGGCTTCAACCCGTTGTCCCCATTGGACATTCTACCTCTCCCTCTACAAGAGCGCACCAACATGGATGCGAGTGCATGATCAAGCTACATCAAGAAGATGCATGAAGATACAAGGACCATCATTGAGCGCCAAGTACATCGCCTAGCGACCAAGCTCAACATCAACAAACAACCAATGATCTTCAACATAGGTGATCTCGTGTGGCTACACCTTCGCAAGGACTGCTTCCCCAACGAACGCAAGTCCAAACTACTACCTCGAGCCGATGGACCATTCAAGGTTCTAGGATGCTACAACGACAACGCCTACAAGATTGAACTCCCACGAGACAAGTACAACATGAGCGACATCTTCAACGTCAAAGACCTCTCGCCTTTCCATGGTGATGAAGATTTTGATCCGAGGTCGGATCTTTCCCAATGGAGGGGAGATGATGTGGAGCATCCTTCCATCATCCCCATGGACTCTACATCGACACATCCAACCCCACGAGGACCCATGACAAGAGCTAGAGCACGTGCTTTGGAAAGCGAGGTGAACTCCTTCCTACTAGACTTGCATATGGACACAAATGGAACATGTCTACTACCTCACCAAAATATGCTATGCCTCCTTAGGTATGAAGTGGAACATCACCAAGAAGCTCAGGAGCATCCCCAAGAAGAAGGAGGACCACCCCAAGGCCGTACGAATCAAGACGGAGTGCAACAACAGCAACACAGGAAGTCCCAGGTGACCCCGTGCGCACGGGCCCCTGAGACCCCGTGCCCACGGGCTACACAGGAAACAGGCGCTAGAGCACCCCGTGCGCACGGGCCTGTACCGTGCCCACGGGACCCCCGTGTGCACGGGCCCAACTTACCCCGTGCGCACGGGCCTCCCAGGATGGCCGGCTGAGATTGCATCTTCGGCTCCCCTTCTTCTCCCTCGACCCCAAGGATATATATTCCATACCTAGGACCATGTTTAGGGTTAGCAAAGTATTAGATGATATCTTGGTGAGATTTGCTCCATTACCTTCCCTCTTTGAGGATCAAGACACCACAGGGAAGAATCCTTGAGGATTTCAAGACCTCCATTGGGAGAAGACTACCTTCAAGACCCCTCTTCCTTTGGATTTGGGATGAACTTTGCCATTGTATCTTTCCTTTGATTGTGTTTGTGACTTGAGGATCTTGTGTTGTTACTCTAGTGGATGTGTAATCGGGAATTGTTGGAGTGATTACCTCTTGTGTTCATCTATGTGTTCTTGTTGTTCTTGTGGTTTCTCTCCTTTTTCCCCCTCCAAGTGTGAAAAGGTCCTTCCTAGGGTTCTACCCTACATCACAAGTGCCCGTGCAAGCTACATCAAGAAGATGCATGAAGATACAAGACACACCATCGAGCGCCAAGTACAACGACTCGTGACCAAGCTCAACATCAACAAGCATCCCATGATATTCAACATTGGAGACCTCGTGTGGCTACACCTTCGCAAGGACCGCTTCCCCAACGAACGCAAGTCCAAGCTTCTCCCTCGAGCCAACGGACCCTTCAAGGTGCTCGCACGCTACAACAACAACGCTTACAAGTACAACATGAGCGACATCTTCAACGTCTCCAATCTCTCCCCGTACCATGGTGGTGAGGATTTCGATCCGAGGTCGGATCTTTCCCAAGGGGGGAGATGATGCGGAGCATCCTTCGGTCATCCCCATGGACCTTCCTTCGCCTCACGAAACCCTAAGAGGACCCATGACTAGAGCACGTGCTAGAGCTCTCGAGACCTAGGTGACTTCTCTCCTTAATGATCCTCTTGAGACATGGCTACTACCTCAATCCGAAATGTTGTGCATGATTAGGTACCAAGAGGACCCTCCCGAGGATGCACGTGAAGATGGTCAAGACCCCAAGTTCGTGGAGGAAGAGAACCCATGGAAGAAGGCAAGGACAACCTCCAGGCACCGGACATCCGGCCAGGACCCCGGACATCCGGCCCCTGGAGATCCACAAGGCCAGGCATCTGCAGAAGAAGCTACAGGGACCGGACATCCGGCCCCCACCGGAAATCCGGCCTAAATCCCGGACATCCGGCACTGGTGTCCAGAGAGCACAAAAGCTTGCCCCGACAGCCCGGACATCCGGCGATCGCCCCGGACATCCGGCGCCTCCCGAAGCCGCGGACATCCGGCCCCTCCAAGCAGACATCCGGCATCGCCCCTCAAGTGCACAGAAGAGTCAACTCCACTGGCCCGGACATCCGGCCCCTCCAGCCCAGACATCTGGCACCTCATGAGCACCCAGACATCCGGCGCCTTCTGCCTGCGCGCAGCTCCTTTGGGCCGTGGCCCATGTACCCTCTTCGCCCTTTGACTATATATACTCCCTCATCCCGTATGTTTTAGGGTTAGCATTGGTTTAGCTCATAGTTTGTGTGAGAGCCTTGCTCATCCACTTGGTTACTTCTCCTTGGAGCTCACGACCTCTTCGGAGAAGATCCCCCAAGTGGATTCAAGACCCCGTCAAGGGAAGACCATCAAGACCTCCTCACGTAGAAGAACGGCTACCTTTGTATCTTTCCTTTTTTGATTTTGAATCTTGTGCTACCTTATGTGTTCGGTGATCTAGCCCTTGTGTGATCGATTACTTGTCGGTTTAGTGATTCTCTCGTCTCTCCCCATGTTTTCCCCTTTATGTTTCCCGCGCGTTCTTCGTGCTTCCCCGTAGGATCCACTCCAAACGTGAAAGATCGGCCCCTAGGGTTCCACACTACATCAGTTTATCAAACACATAAGAAGAAAGCTACAAAGAGAATTTAAACTAGCATGGATGGTACAATGAAAAAGTATGAACACCGACAACTAGAATGAGTGTGTGAACATGAATGTAATGTCGGTGAGAAATACGTACTCCCCCAAGCTTAGGCTTTTGGCCTAAGTTGGTCTATGGCCATGGATAGCCTGACTGATATCCGAAGTTGTAACTGGGGTCGTACTGAGATGCAGCAGCCAATGCCTCCTGAGCTGCGGCATGGCGGCGAGCTACCTCCGTCCTCCTCTCGTACTCGGTTGCTTCCTACCTGGTTACAACGTATCTTGTTTTTGCCTGATAATCAAAAAGGGTAGGAGCAGGGAGAGTAACATGACCAGTGCGACGTCTGTCAAAGATAAGTCGATACTGGAGGAATTGTTCATTCCTCTCAAGAAAATGATGACTAACCATAGCATTATAATCTAAGTAAGCAGGAGGTAACTCCCTATCACCCTCACATGGAGATATACCAAGATAATTAGCAACACGGGTCACATAAATCCCTCCAAACAAATCTCCAGATAAACCATAATTATGCAACCTACGTGCAACAATTGCCCCCAAGTTGTAATCTTTATTACCTAATACAGCACTCTTGAGGACACAAAGATCAGGAACACACATGTGACATGCTTCATCTTTATCGTTAATGCATCTACCAATGAAAAGAGCAAAATAATGTATAGCAGGAAAATGAATGCTCCCTATGGTAGCTTGTGCTATATCTCTAGATTCTCCCATAATAATACTAGCAAGAAAGTCTTTATATTCAGATTTACGGGGTTCATTAACACTACCGCACTGTGGGAGTTTGCAAGCAGTAGTAAAATCTTCTAGGTCCATGGTATATGATTAATCATAAATATCAAACAAGACACTTTGAGAATTACGCGCAGATGAAAATTGAAACCTTCTCACGAATGAATCAGTCAAATAGTAGTACTGAGGACACTTATCTTGCATGAAGTCCTCAAGATCGGCATTACGCACATATGCGTCAAATTCATCCTTGATGCCTGCATTCACCATAAAGTCTTCTGACGACCATTCACAAGGCCGCACGTCAGCTTCCCTTGGTGGTTCATCGTCTTACTCACGCTTAGCACACCTGGGTCCTTGCTTTCTTGAAGAACCACCTTGGTACATTTCCTAGACATATTTCTTCCTCTAAAAAATTTTCTGAAATATTTAGTAACTCAAAATAAAAGTGAATCAAACTAAACAAGATTGATAGCAACTACTCCCACAAGTGCCTAGAGCCTATATCATGCATTGAAATTACTTGGGACCTCATAAATTTGACATGCAAGCTCAAGAATAGGGTCACGTAGGTAGCAAAAATTTGCAATGAATAAAGCACTAGAACAAAAACTAATTGGACCATTGGAGGAGTCACATACCAAGGAACAATCTCCCAAAGCAGTTTTGTGAATGGAGCTTTGAGCAAGGATATCGAAAATCGCAGCAAAATGAGCTAGAACTCATGCTTGAGCTGGATGGGGATTTTTTTGGGGAGGAAGATGAAGTGTGTGGGTGTAGGAATAAGTGGAGGGGGGCCACCATGGGCCCACGAGGCAGGGGGCGCGCCCTGGACCCTCATGGCCAGGTGCTTGCCCCCCTGCTGTGTTCTCAGTGCCTAAAATCCTCAAATATTCCATAAAAAATCATACTAAATTGGCATGGCATTTAGAGAACTTGTATTTTTGGGATAATTTTTATTGCATGGATAATTCAGAAAAAAGATAGAAAATACTATTTTTGCTTTATTTATTCTAAATAACAGAAAGTAAAAAGAGGGTACAGAAGGTTGTGCCTTCTAGTTTCGTCCATCTCATGATCATCAAAAGGAATCCACTAAAAAGGTTGATAAAGTCTTGTTAACAAACTCATTCCGAATAACATGGAACCAGAGAAATTTCGAATAACACTAGGTTACCTCAACGGGGATATGAACATCCCCAATAATAAGAATATCATATTTCTTCTTGACAGTAGGAAGAAGAAATTCAAAACCTCCAATAATGATAGTTGGAATTTCATAGAGGCAAAGGTGTCCCGTCTTTCTATGAGATGGTGGCTATCGTTTTATGAGGGAGTCGACCTTGACGACCCGACTACGAATGTTCAAGACGTCGCGCCTTAGCAATCACTAAACCAACTTCCGAGGGGTTATTGACCACGCTGGAGCACGACCAACCTGACCATGAGGGTCTGTTTTCCTGCGAGCAAATGAAGAACAAGCAAGAAACTGAGATTGCAATCTGGATATTGTGAATATAAGATGAAAGCTTTATTGATGAAGGTGGGGTTCTGTGACGTCTTTGTCTGGTCGTTGAACACAAACGAAGTACGCGAAGTTGCAGCTATGGCGAACTTAAATCTAAACAAAACCCAAAGTCTAAACGATGCCCTAAGGGCTGTATATATGGAGGAAGAGGGGGGAATTTCGTGGCCCTTGGTGGAGGGGTCCGAAATCAACCCTATCTCTTGTTTCCCCACACATACGGACTCTAGAAATAGCCTATACTTATGTATTTCGAAATTACATGGGCATGGCCTAATAATAAGGTGACCCAGCACCTAGAATAGCCTCTGGACGAAATTTATGAAGTGGCATCTTGTATATTTCGTCCAAAGCTTCATGCACTCGTTATGGTGGCTTCAGAGCCCTGAAATCATCACTTGTAACTCCATTCTTGTTCCCCTTGCGCATGCCATCATCTCCATGCTTGTTCTTGCTCCAATGTTCATCCTTCTCCAAGGTAGGCCCTTCATTTGTAAGCAAAACAAATGTATCCAATTTAGGCAGCATCATATTCTCATGAACATTAGAATCATTACCAAGAAACAAAAGTGCCTGCTAATTTAGTTGGCGTGTGCAAGCTCTAGTAATTGATCCAGTATGTATAGCAGCAGGGGCTGTAGGTGTAACAATGGTATTGATGTCCTCATCAGAATTTTTCCAATCGAATTGATGCTATGAACTTGAGGTTGTTTCCTCAGAAAGTGTACCGTATGCTCATTACCATTAACATGAAAAGTGACATTGCCTTTGTTGCAATCGATAACAGCCCCTACAGTATTCAGAAAGGGTCTAGCAAGTATAATCGACATACTATCATCCTCGGGAATATCAAGAATAACAAAGTCTGTTAAGATAGTGAAGTTTGCAACCACAACAGGCACATCCTCACAAATACCGACGGGTATAGCAGTTGATTTATCAGCCATTTGCAAAGATATTTCAGTAGGTGTCAACTTATTCAATTGAAGTCTACGATATAAAGAGAGAGGCATAATGATGCGGAGCATCCCTCGCTCATCCCCATGGACGTACCTACATCTCCCTCAACACCACTTGGACCCATGACAAGAGCTAGAGCAAAGGCTATCGAGGATAAGGTGAACTCGCTCCTCTCCGAACTCCCTCTCTCTACTCATGGGACTTGGGTACTACCTCATACGGACACTCTGTGTGTGATCAGGTACTTCGAGGAGAGCCACGGGACAACTACACCCCATGGCAAAGGTGGCAAGGACACCAAGCATGGACATCAAGAGGAAGAGCCATTTGGCACCGGACGACCGGCCGGGCCCGGACGTCCGACCCCTGGGAGATGCTACAGCCGAGAGAAGGAAGGCAGGACAGAGCTACAGGCCACGGACGACCGGCCCAGCCCGGGCGTCCGACGACTCCCAGGCCACGAACGACCGACGCCCTCCGGACGTCCGGCAGCTGGGCACTTGAGAGGAAATTAGCGGAAGACCGAAGCCACCGGACGACCGGACGACCAGCACCCGAGCCGAAACTATGGAAGTCCGACATCTACGGACATCTAGACCGTCCCGAAGCTCCGGACGACCGATGTCTTCCGGACGTCTGACACCTGAGTGACTGCAGCCACGGGCCGATGCCCTTGTACCCCTTCACTTTGAACCCCATTTGCACTACGACTATAAATAGGTCTCTCCCACCTCATAGCTAGGGTTAGCATTGTGATAGCTCGTTTGAGATAGAGCATTGCTCATCCATACCGGATCTACTCCACGTGAGGGACTGTGCCTCTTCAGAGAAGATCCATTCAGATTCAAGGCCTCCATCTGGAGAAGACAATCAAGACCTCCTCACGGAGAAGAACGGTTACTCTTGTATCTTCCCTTGTTGACTTTGAATCATGTGTTACCTTATGCTTTCGGTGATCTAGCCCTTGTGTGATCAATTACTTGTCGGTTGAGGGTTTCTCTCATTCCTCCCCGTGATTTCCCTTGTTTCATGTTTCCCCGTAGGATCCATTCCAAACGTGAAAGATCGGCCCCATAGGGTTCCGCCCTACATCATCTAGGTATCATGAGCCATGTTGATCACGTTTTTGGAGTCCCTACCCCTCTTTTCTAGCTTGATTTTGTTGTTTTCGTCCTAAATCCAAAAAAATTCCCACCAAAAATAGCCCCAATTTTTTTTGATTTGTTGGTGAGTTGAGATTTTGTTGGATTTGGTCCATGGATTTGTGTTGCCACGTGTGGATCTAGCTTTCCCCACCCTCCCCACCCTTTTCCATCCACAAATCCGCTCGATTTCGACATCACCATTTCCTTCCTCCCCGAAATCGCGCAGTTCATCCCGTGCCCGATTTTCGCCCAGGCACCGGACGACCGGACCCTGTCGGATGTCCGACGACCGGACAACCGTGACCACCCGGACGTCCGTGAAACTCTGACAAAATTGAATTTTTTCAGTTCGGCCACCACCACATCCCCACCTTCCACCACATCTTCCAAACCCACATACACCACCATCCTACCCAATACCTCCTATGACGATTTTGACACATTTTGGTCTTTGAGATTTTGAGTGTGCCTCCCGTGTCCTATTGTGTTTCGACTATATAGGTACGGTTCGACATCATCATAACCGCGCTCATCTTCGCAAGGGTCTCATCATCGCCAAGGACGGTAACATCGACGACATCTTTGTCATACCTTACAATTGCATTGATACCCACATTGCCTTACTTTTGCGTAGCTTACCCATCGAGACTAGCCATTGAGTATTGCCGGCAACGTCACTTGTGCACATTAGTGATCATACACCATAGCATACATACCATACCATAGTGGTGCATATCTTGGCATCAGCTTTTGTGTCACAAAGTTGTCATAGCATACACAATTGCTATCTTTGTTCGTGAAGTTTACCATGAGAAAAGAGCTCAAAAGTGAAAGAGCCACCCAAGCTTTTAAGCAAAGAGGAAAGATAAGCAAAGAGCTTATGAGCAAGAACCATAGCATCATACTACATTAAGATTGTCATATCAGATCATCTTGCATCATAGGACCGAAATACCATACATATAGCATACTTGGAATCGAGATTGTTGCATTTTTGCCTAGTAGGTTGTGCACAAGTTCCGTATTCGCCTATTGTGCAATCGTGCTAGCGTCTCTCTAGTATTGTGCAACAAGAGCATTTTCATGGATTCCACATTTTGGCTCACTTTTGGTTTGCACAATCTGATGTAGGGCGGAACCCTAGCGGCCGATCTTTCACGTTTGGAGTGGATCCTACACGGAAACACAATGAACGAGCGGAAGAACACGAGGAAGAACACGGAGAGGAACAATAGAAACTCACCAAACGGACAAGTAATTGATCACACAAGGGCTAGATCACCGAACACATAAGGTAGCAAAAGATTCAAAATTAACAAAGGAAAGATACAAAGGTAGCCGTTCTTCTCCGAGAGGAGGTCTTGAATCCATGAGGGGATCTTCCCATAAAGGGGTCTTGAATCCAGTGGATCTTATCCGAAGAGGTCGTGGTCTCTCACGAGGAGGAGATCCGATGGATGAGCGAGGCTCTATCTCACAAATGAGCTAAATCAACGCTAACCCTAACTAGGAGGAGGTGGGGGAGTATATATAGTCTAAGGGACGAAGGGGTACATGGGACTCGGCCCGGATGCGCTGCACGCAGGCAGGGGGGCCGGATGTCCGGGCGTCGGGCCGGATGTCCGGGCCTTCATGAGATGCCGGATGTCCGGGCGCTGGGACCGGATGTCCGGGCTAGCAGGCTCCGGCTTCTGTGATGGGGCGCCAGATTTCCGGGCGCTGGGCCAGATGTCTGGCGGCTCGCGACGGGCCGGATGTCCGGGCCTGGGGGGCGGATGTCCGGGCTGACCTGGCCGACTCTGGTGCTCTCTGGATAGAAGGGCGCCGGATTTCCGGGCATTGGGCCGGATGTCTGGGCCTGGCCGGATGTCCGGGACATGGCCGGATGTCCGGCTGCTATAGCAGCAGACTCTTCTTCCTTCTCCTTCCTTCGCTTCCGCGCACGCTTGGCCTTGGTCCTTGGGTTCTCGATGGTCTCCTCGGGTGTACCTGAGTACACAAGGTCCGCGCTTGAAGTAGCAACTGTGTCTCACACGAATGGAAAGGGGAAGCATTTAGGAACGGGTTCACCTTGTGTCCAATGGCGCATAGTCGAGGTCTCATCTTATGTATCCTTGGGCTTGGGGAGTATTCAGAGTGTACATGGGGATGAACGTGGGATGCTCCGCATCATCTCCCCCCCCCTGGGAAAGATCCGACCTCAGATCGTAATCCTCATCACCATGGAAACGGTTGTCGTGGACGGACTTGTAGTTGCACGTAGATGAAGGCATTGCACAATCCATGTACTCCAAGGTGTCTCCGGTATGTGGTACATGCAAAATGAGCGAACACAAAGTACACTAGGAAATACAATGGTTAGCACACACAAAGTGTCCATGAAGTAAATATGAGTCTGTGCAGCAAGATTGTTCGTGACAAGACACATGATGCTTATCAAGATGATCTAGAATGATATGCAAAGCATTCATGGGATAATTAGCATGGTGCACAAAGTGACAAATTCTACCATTGTGCAAAATGATGTCATAGAGAGATGGTTTATCAAGAGCATGAACATGGTAATAGGTGCTCAATGTGATTATGTTGTCATGCAATTGATGATGGGCAATATGATCATCATGTATGAATATGCCATCAAGGAAGATCACAACAAATTTGCTAAGGAAGTGAACAAGCTCATATATCATGGATGACATGGTAATACAAGATGCAACAAGGCAATCATAATATGAGTCAATCCATGCATAGGGTGCAAACTTGCGGTGAGTATGATATGTCCATCGAGCATGACATGTATGAGCACAATCAAAAAATATGGATGTGTGAGTGCAATGTGTCAAAGGAGTGTTGATGTACCAATGCTCGATGTCGTGGCATGAGTGGAATTCCAAAGGTGCATCCCATAAATGCGAGCACTCCTCAATGTGAAGGTCCATGTAGCCAATCTCCACTGTCGCTCCTACGGTCGCGAGATGTATCATGTAGACAACAAGAAGGAAACAACTATGAAAGAGTGACCCATCCAATATGCAAACTTGAGGATGGCTCAAAGGGAAGGAGTTCACCTTTAGTAGATTCTCGCAAATGTTTGTGTTGCACATTGTGTATGCCTTCGCATGACCAAGTTGTCGCATAACGGCATCGCCTTGTGAAACCTCCAAAATGAAAGAACATGACAAACACTCGGAAAAACAACTGAGGTTAGCGTACATGCAAAACCTATCATTCGAGTGGTAAGATATCCAACAAGTGTATCCATCATACTCATCATAACAAAGTACAAGGGAGCGTGTCATAGTATGGAGGCATATGATGCAAGAACAACCAAGTACAATAGGCTCAATCAAACAAGCATGCATCACAAGTAAGGTGTCAAAGTCTCCAAGATCAATAACCATAGTATGGTTGCACTCAATACAAGTGGATATGAAAGAGGCAGCTAATGGACACAAGAGACAATGATCAAGATATATCATGTGCGAGGCATGAGCATATATGTCATCAACCCAAGAAAGCAAGTAATAGTGGAACATGGGTGATGCAACATAGCAAGCAATCATAGCGATCAAGTCAAGCAAGCTAGTAGTGCGAAGATGCAACATACTAGAAGGAATCATGGCAAGCATGTCATGTGTGCAAATAGTGGGCATGAATAATTCACATGTGATAGCACAAGCATGAAAGCAACATATGAGTAAAATGTCATCAATGTATGTGCGAGAGACCGTATGTAAATAGCAATGGGGCATCATGACTCTCCCAACACAACAAGCATCTATAACATGGGGCACATGATAAACATGGCAATAGAAACAAGGATCTCCACCAAGCATGCAAATACACATAGGAGTATCATAATGGTGAAGCATGGGTATATGCAAGCAAGGGTCACAATTGCATGGTAAAGGCATAGAAAGAGGCATAACATGCAAAGTGAACACAATAGTATGGGCATAAGGTGACAAGTGGTAAATAGCCCATAGCCATGTGAGAGCCAAGTAAAAGAGATGCGCGTAGTCCTTGCGCGAAGGGAACGGTGGTAAGGATAGTCCACGGGATCCCAAATCGTCGTTGCTCTCAAGAGCTCGTTTCGTCAACTCTTGGGATTGAGAGGTTGACGAGTATATGTGAGTACCTACACAAAACAATGACAAAGGAAAAATTGTGTGTGCGTGGTATATGTACACATCATCCATCATGATGCGCACGTGCTTGTGTTGGTTAGCACTAAATAGCCAATGCTCAAATAAATGAGATGCATGATATAGAAACATGTCATCCATCATGAGAGGTTTGTTATTATGCATAGCATAATGGAGACTCAAATTGTGTAATGCATCACGAGTAATATCTTGAGCATTGTTATTCATGGAATGCATATGGTGCAAGCAATTATGAGAAACATGCAAGGTATGAAATGCATCAAGATCTCCTAATATGTATGAGGAAACTATGGATGTCTCCTCATGAGCATTAATGGAAACATCACATGGAGAATATTGACAACATCCAAAACAATGCATATTTGGAACAATGTGAATATGGCATGGCATAGTAGATGAATTGCGCAAATCATGTAAAGGAAGCATGGCAATATCATCACATGAAAAACAAAAGCCAATGACCATCATCTCGTCATCTATGCCATAAGTGCAAATGGGATTTATTTTAATGGGGCATGCATAGTTACTATGTTGAGTTTGAAATGATGCAATATGGGAGATCTCACTCATAGCATATGACAAGTTCAATGGGTTGTCAAACATGATGTGACCAAAAGATTTTTCACATGATGTCCTATGGAGCATAGCATCACAACTAGACAACTCAACATGCTCATCATCATATTCATCATAAATAGGTAAGTCAAGGCATGAAGAAGTCTCACTAGCATGAAGCATGGGAATAGGTGGGTCAACATCATGGAGGCAATCATTGGTAAGAGAGTCCACTAGTGGGACAAGAGAAGAACCATCACCTATGTTACCTTTGGATCGTCACTCATGTGTTGTAGGTGAGGTGTTGAAGATCGTCTCGTTGTCATCTTCATCTTGATGGAACCATGTGGGGGTGCATCATCGTCCACCATGGCCATCTGTTTTCCCATTGGAGGGCTGAACTCGTCGAGGATAGGCATGTCGTCATGTAGGAGACCTAGCACCAAAGAAGAAAACACACTAGGAGTAGAGGTTAAGTCGTTAGAAATCATAGTGGCCTCACGTGCCCTCTCATCTACCTCACTCTCTAAGTATTGTGGTGATGAGGACATCAATACCATTGTTACACCCACAGCCCCTACTGCTATACATACTGGACCAATTACTAGAGCTCGCGCACGCCAACTAAATTACCAGGTACTTTCGTTTCTTCGTAATGATTCTAATGTTCATGAGAATATGATGCTGCCTAAATTGGATACATTTGTTTTGCTTACAAATGAAGGGCCTAGCTTGGAGAATGATGAACATTGGAGCAAGAACAAGCATGGAGATGATGGCATGCGCAAGGGGAACAAGAACGGAGTTACAAGTGATGATTTCAGGAATTTGGAGCCACCATAACGGGTGCATGAAGCCTTGGACGAAATATACAATATGCCACTTCATAAATTTCGTCCCGAGGCTATTCTAGGTGCTGCGTCACCTTATTATTGGGCCAGGCCCATGTAATTTCGAAATACATAAGTATAGGCTATTTTTAGAGTCCGTATGTGTGGGGAAACAAGAGATAGGGTTGATTTTGGACCCCTCCACCAAGGGCCACGAAATCCCCCCCCCCCTCTTCCTCCATATATACAGCCCTTAGGGCATCGTTTAGACTTTGGGTTTTGTTTAGATTAAAGTTCGCCATAGCTGCAACTTCGCGTACTTCATTTGTGTTCAACGACCAGACAAAGACATCTCAGAACCCCACCTTGATCAATAACGCTTTCATCTTATATTCACAATATCTAGATTGCAATCTCAATTTCTTGCTTGTTCTTTGTTTGCTCGCTGGAAACAGACCCTCGTGGTCAGGTTGATCGTGCTCCGGCATGGTCAATAACCTCTCGGAGTTGGTTTAGCGATTGCTAAGGCGCGACGTCCTCGCACGTTCGTAGTCGGATCGTCAAAGTCGATTTCCACCAAAGCAATATCCATCATCTCATCGAAAGACGGGACACCTTTGCCTCTATAGAGTGGTATCAGATTTCCAGGTTGCTCGGTGAGATTTTACAGTTTTTCATAGTTTAGCTCGAGTCTGTTCCTCATACCTACAGTCCATGAAAAAGCAAAAAAAAATTAGGGTTAGTTCATCATATGTGAACTAGTCTTAGCCATTGCATAGTCTTTTCAGTATTTTGCTTTGTTGAATTTTCGGTTGCATCGTCGTGTCTAGTTGCTGGTCTTAGTGTCTAGTCTTTTAGAGTTTCAAGTTCTGTTCACGATTCTTCACGCCGTCGCCGCACAATCATCATCCGCTGCCATATACCACCACCACACCAGATACGTCGTTCCTGCCATCTACCATCCCGCTTATCCGCCACTGCTCCGAGTCCATATACCAGCACCGAGCCAAGTCCATATACCACCATCGACCCACATCCATATACTACCACCACTCCGAGTCCATCTCATATTAGGTTAACTTTCGAGATCCATCTATTTCCAGATTTGTGTTTTCCTTGTCTGAGTAGGTTTCAGATTCCAGCAATCTTTTGTCGTCCATAGAAGAGGTTGGTTTCCAAAAAAAAGAAGAGTCCGGAAACCACCCTCCGTTTAGGCCCAAAATTTTCCAATAACGCACTGGACAAAAAAATTTCTGGCTATCCTGTTTTTAGGTGTTTCTAAGCGTTTTGAGACAGTCGCCGTTATAGAAAGTTTTTTTTGACCCGTTTCCAGTTTTTGGGTCCGGGCAGTCGAAAAAAAAATTGGTCGAAAAAATTTCGTGCCTATCCTATTATCTTGACTTGGGAAGAGTTTTGAGACACTCGCCATTATAGTGATTTTCGGCAACATAAAAAAAGAGGAGCGCAAAAAAAAGCGCAAAAAAAGAGCAAAAAAAACCCAGAGTGTGTTTTTCCCTTGTTTAAGTGCAGCGCCGTGATTTTGTTAGTGTTCTAGGCTCGCGTCTCTAGCACGGTCTAGCCTAGGACCAGCACAGTACCGTCGTTGAGCGTTTGTTCAACTTTGCATCTCTGAATTGATATTGCTGACCTTTTTTTTGCTACCATATTATAAGCCTTCCCAGCTCCACATACATCTACGTCGTGTGTTTGACTCTCCCTGGTAATTGCTCTATCCAAGCTTTGAGAGTTTTGACTACAATGGTTGCCGATCACCACCTACTGCAGGGTAAGAACTGGTAAGAATTTGAGATTTGCTTGACGGGTTTGTGATACACCACCACCACTTCTTAGTAGTCTGTAGGATCATATTCTTGTGTGTTTCTATTTGCTGCTAACCATGGTAGGATCACAAGCCGATGAGACTGATTGGGAGAACCTGACGAACAAACAACTACATGATAAATTTCAGCAAATGATGAGTGGACAGGTGCAAGATGTGCTAAACAGATTTGACGAGGCTATCGAGAAGATAGATGGCATTGAGAAGACGTTCGAAACAAAGCTTGATAGCAAGTTTAATGAATTGCTCGCACGTTTTCCACAACCACCACCGGCTGCACCTATCGCACCTCTGCAACAACAACAACAACAACAACAACAACAACAACAACAACGCCCACTTCCGAATCAGTATGGACAAGCACAGCGTGTTCCTATTGAGCCAGGACAAAATTCTGGTGCCGCTGCTACTGCTGTTGGTGCTTCTGTAGCTCCTGCTATTACTACAGAGGTGGAGGACTATTATGAGGATGGGGTTGATCAAAATCAGAACTACGTGCAGCCACCAGCACCACCACCAGCAGGTCGACCTCAGGTATATATTCGCAACGGTAGGCATGCACCACCACCTCAGGTACGAGATAATGACCATATTCCGAAACTGAAATTGAATATTCCACCATTTGAGGGTAGATATGTTCCTGATATATATCTTACTTGGGAGTTAGAAACTGAACAACGTTTTACATGTTTACAATATCCCGAGGAGAGACGGGTTGCTGCTGCTGTTTGTGCTTTCACTAGTTTTGCATGTGTATGGTGGTCTGAACATTGTAGATTATATCCTATTCCAACTACTTGGGCTGCTTTGAAAACTGCTATGCGTACTCGTTGGGTTCCACCATATTATCAACGTGAATTGCTTCAAAAATTGCAGCGTTTAAGACAAGGAAAAAATTCTGTAGAAGAATATTATCAGGAATTACAAACTGGCATGATTAGATGTGGTATTGTTGAGGAGAATGAAGCTATGCTTGCACGTTTTATAGGTGGATTAAATAGAGAGATTCAGACCATTCTAGAGTATAAGGAGTATACTAATATCACTCGTTTATTCCATCTTGCTTGTAAAGCTGAATGTGAAGTGCAGGATCAACAAGCATTGGTGAGAACTAACTTTTCTGCAGGTCGAATTTCATCATGGACACCGCGTGCATCCTCTACTTCCACTACACCAGTACCTCCATCAGCTGCTACCTCCAGCCGTGATACAAGAAAGCAGGCACAACCACCACTATCTTCTAAGAGCGCACCTGCCGGGCCTACACAGAGCTCTTCCTCTTCCATGGCATCAATGGGGCACACAAGTGATCTTGTTTGTCATCGTTGTAAGAGAAGAGGTCAGTATGCGAGAGAATGCAAATCTCAGCGTGTGATGATTGCTACTGAGGATGGTGGGTATGAGTCCGCTAGTGACTACGATGAGGAGACTTTGGCTCTTATTACACGTGAAGAACATGGTGGAGATGATTCTGATCATGACACGCAATACATGGCTCCTGAAGACGCTGACGGGTATGAATGTTTAGTTGCTCAGCGTGTTTTGAGTGTGCAGGTCACACAAGCTGAGCAAAATCAGAGGCACAATTTGTTCCATACAAAGGGAGTTGTGAAGGAATGTTCTGTGCGCATCATCATAGATGGAGGGAGCTGCAACAACTTGGCTAACATGGAGATGGTGGAGAAGCTATCTCTCATCACAAGACCACATCCACATCCTTACTACATCCAATGGTTCAACAACAGCGGCAAGGTTAAGGTAACACGTACTGTTCGTGTGCATTTTAGTATCTCTACATATCCGGGTTATGTTGATTGTGATGTGGTACATATGCAAGCATGTTCCTTATTACTTGGTCGACCATGGCAATTTGATAAAAGTTCTGTACACCATGGTAGAAACAATCAGTATACTCTTGTTCATCAGGATAAAAATATTACTTTGCTTCCTATGACTCCTGATTCCATTTTGAAAGATGATATTAATAGAGCTAATAAAGCAAAACAGGAGAAAAATAAGAGTGAAAATCAGATTGTGGCAAAAGAATTTGAGCAACAAATGAAGCCTAATAGTAAAACATGTAGTGTTGTTTCTGAAATTAAATTGAAAAGTGCATGTTTACTTGCCACTAAATCTGATATTGATGAGCTAGATTTTAGCAAATATGTTTGCTATGCTTTTGTGTGCAAAGAGGCATTATTTTCATTCGAGGACGTGCCTTCCTGTTTGCCTCCTGCTGTCACTAACATTTTGCAGGAGTTCGCTCACGTCTTTCCACAAGACGTGCCACCGGGATTACCTCCCATTTGAGGGATTGAGCATCAGATTGACTTAATTCCCGGTGCATCATTACCCAATCGTGCACCATACCGTACCAATCCAGAGGAGACGAAGGAGATTATGCGTCAAGTACAGGAGCTGCTTGACAAAGGTTATATACGCAAATTCCTTAGTCCTTGTGCTGTTCCTATTATTCTAGTGCCGAAAAAGGATGGTATATCACGTGTGTGTGTTGATTGTAGAGGCATTAATAATATTACTATTCGTCATTGTCATCCTATTCCTAGGCTAGATGATATGCTTGATGAATTGAGTGGCTCTACAATATTCTCCAAAGTTGACTTGCGTAGTGGATACCATCAAATTTGTATGAAATTGGGAGATGAATGGAAACAACATTTAAAACTAAGTTTGGATTATATGAGTGGTTAGTCATGCCTTTTGGGTTAACTAATGCACCTAGTACTTTCATGAGATTAATGAGCGAAGTTTAATGTGCTTTCATTGGACGATTTGTGGTAGTTTACTTTGATGACATATTGATTTATAGCAGATCTTTGGAAGAACATTTGGAACATTTACGTGATGTTTTTATTGCTCTACGTGATGCACATTTGTTTGGTAACCTTGGGAAGTGCACCTTTTGCACCGACCGAGTATCTTTTCTTGGCTATGTAGTTACTCCACAGGGAATTGAAGTTGACAAAGCCAAGATTGAAGCTATTGAGAGTTGGCCCCAGCCCAAAATGGTCACACAAGTGAGGAGTTTTCTTGGCCTCGCTGTATTCTATAGGCGTTTTATGAGAGATTTTACCACCATTGCTGCACCTCTCAATGAGCTTACAAAGAAGGATGTGCCTTTTGTTTGGGGTATCACACAGGAAGAAGCCTTCACGGTATTGAAAGATAAGTTGACACATGCTCCTTTACTCCAACTTCCTGATTTTAATAAGACTTTTAAGCTTGAATGTGATGCTAGTGGAATTGGATTAGGAGGTGTGTTATTACAAGATGGCAAACCTGTTGCATACTTTTCTGAAAAATTGAGTGGGCCTAGTCTGAATTATTCTACTTATGATAAAGAATTATATGCTCTTGTTCGGGCTTTAGAAACATGGCAACATTATTTATGGCCCAAAGAATTTGTTATACATTCTGATCATGAATCTTTGAAACATATTAAAAGTCAAGCTAAACTAAATCATAGACATGCTAAATGGGTTGAATTCATTGAGACTTTCCCTTATGTCATTAAACACAAGAAGGGTAAAGAAAATGTTATTGCTGATGCATTGTCTCGTCGCTATACTATGCTTTCACAACTTGACTTCAAAATATTTGGTTTGGAGACCATCAAAGATCAATATGTGCATGATGCTGATTTTAAAGATGTATTGCAGAATTGTAAAGAACGAAGAACATGGAACAAGTTCGTCGTTAATGAGGGATTTGTGTTCCGTGCTAACAAGCTATGCATTCCAGCTAGCTCCATTCGCCTTTTGTTGTTACAGGAGGCGCATGGAGGAGGACTAATGGGACACTTTGGCGTGAAAAAGACGGAGGACGTACTTGCTACACATTTCTTTTGGCCAAAGATGAGACGGGATGTTGAGCGTTTTATTGCTCGCTGCACTACATGTCAAAAAGCTAAGTCACGACTCAATCCTCATGGTTTATATATGCCTTTACCTGTACCTAGTGTTCCTTGGGAGGATATATCTATGGACTTTGTTTTAGGTTTACCTAGAACAAAGAAGGGGAGGGATAGCATATTTGTTGTCATGGATAGATTCTCGAAAATGGCACACTTTATACCATGTCATAAAAGCGATGATGCTGTTAATGTTGCTGGTTTGTTCTTTCGTGAAATTATTCGCTTGCATGGTGTGCCAAATACTATTGTTTCAGATCGTGATACTAAATTTCTTAGCCACTTTTGGAGATGTTTATGGGCTAAGTGGGGGACTAAACTGCTTTTTAGTACTACTTGTCACCCCCAAACTGATGGACAAACTGAAGTAGTCAATACAACATTGTCTACTATGCTTAGGGCTGTTTTGAAGAATAATTAGAAAATGTGGGAGGAATGCTTGCCTCATATTGAATTTTCTTATAATCGTTCATTGCATTCTACTACTAAGATGTGCCCTTTTGAAGTTGTGTATGGGTTCCTACCTCGTGCACCTATTGATTTGTTGCCTCTTCCATCTTCGGAGAAGGTTAATTTTGATGCTAAACAATGTGCTGAATTGATTTTAAAAATGCATGAGTTAACTAAGGAAAACATTTAGCGTATGAATGCTAAATATAAACTTGCTGGAGATAAGGGTAGAAAACATGTTGTGTTTGCACCTAGAGATCTTGTTTGGTTACATTTGCGTAAGGATAGATTTCCTGATTTGCACAAATCAAAGCTAATTCCACGTGCTGATGGTCCCTTTAAGGTGTTGGAGAAAATAAACGATAATGCATATAAACTTGAGCTGCCTGCAGATTTTGGGATTAGTCACACTTTTAACATTGCAGATTTGAAGCCTTATTTGGGTGAGGAAGATGCACTTCCATCGAGGATGACTTCATTTCAAGAAGGGGAGGATGATGAGGACATCAATACTATTGTTACACCCACAGCCCCTGCTGCTATACATACTGGACCAATTACTAGAGCTCGCGCACGCCAACTAAATTACCAGGTACTTTCGTTTCTTTGTAATGATTCTAATGTTCATGAGAATATGATGCTGCCTAAATTGGATACATTTGTTTTTCTTACAAATGAAGGGCCTAGCTTGCAGAAGGATGAACATTGGAGCAAGAACAAGCATGGAGATGATGGCATGCGCGAGGGGAACAAGAATGGAGTTACAAGTGATGATTTCAGGACTTTGGAGCCACCATAATGGGTGCATGAAGCCTTGGACGAAATGTCTAAGATGCCACTTCATAAATTTCGTCCCGAGGCTATTCTAGGTGCTGCGTCACCTTATTATTGGGCCAGGCCCATGTAATTTTGAAATACATAAGTATAGGCTATTTTTAGAGTCCGTATGTGTGGGGAAACAAGATATAGGGTTGATTTCGGACCCCTCCACCAAGGGCCACGAAATTTCACCCCTCTTCCTCCATATATACAGCCCTTAGGGCATCGTTTAGACTTTGGGTTTTGTTTAGATTAAAGTTCTCCATAGCTGCAACTTCGCGTACTTCGTTTGTGTTCAACGAACAGACAAAGACGTCTTAGAACCCCACCTTGATCAATAAAGCTTTCATCTTATATTTGCAATATCCAGATTGCAATCTCAGTTTCTTGCTTGTTCTTCATTTGCTCGCAGGAAACAGACCCTCGTGGTCAGGTTGATCGTGCTCCGGTGTGGTCAATAACCTCTCGGAGTTGGCTTAGCGATTGCTAAGGCGCGACGTCCTCGCACGTTCGTAGTCGGATCGTCAAAGTCGATTTCCACCAAAGCAATATCCATCATCTCATCGAAAGACGGGACACCTTTGCCTCTATCATGTGGCTCACTCACTCCCTCAAAGATGCTCTCACTCATATGGTTGGTGGAGTCACTCAAATGGCGGTCAACCTCACATAGGATGTGTGGCATGCTCTCTTGTGTGGGGCTAGTGGTGGTCACACCCATCCTCTCATAGGAAATGCTTTCAATGTCATATATGGTGGAGTCACTCATGTCACTCATGTGGTGGTGGCTCTCCTCACATGACAAATGGGGCATCTCGACATATGTGGGTGTCTGAGAGATGTAGGTGCAAATGTCTCCATGCTCAACTCCTATCGCCGTGGTCAAAGGGGATGGCCCTTGCTCGACCTTCTTGCCACCTTCTTGGTGTGGGAGGCCCATATGATGTGGCACCTCGTAGCTCGTCTCCATGACCGAAGGGAGTTTCCCATGCTCGGCCATCTTCCTTGGGGGGCTTCCGAAGATGGAAGTGTCACCCTCGCTTGTAGGTGGTCGCCTTGTTGTTGAGGATGTCAATGTAGGCGAAGTCATGGGAAGTAGGCAAAGATGTCGTACGTCCAAAGGCAAAGATGCCTTGATAGCACTTGGCGAAGATGCCGAAGTGGTTGTTGTAGTCGTAGCACCGTCTTGGTGGTGGTCGTCTCGCAGTCTTCTTTTGTGCTCTTGAAGCTTGGACTTGGCGTGAAGTAGGGCTTGTTGGGACTTGTGCATTTGCGCTTGTGGAGCATCTTCATGATGATGATGTCATTGTCGTGCTTGAGCTCATAGTAGATGTTGTTCGTCGTCGTCGTGCACATGATGCTTGGAGGTGACTTGCCCTTCATGACGATGTTGATCACGAACGTGATGGTGGTCGCCATGTAGATGTGGACTTGGACGACCTGCGCTTGCATCTTTTTCGCGCTCCGAAGACTTGTGGCTTGAATGTCACTGTCTTGAAGATGATGAAGGGGAAGAAGACTTGAGCAAGGTCCGAATCTCCTCCATCCTTGCATCTTGCTCCTCTTTATGTGCGGCAAGCTTCTTGTCGATGTAGTCCCTTCTCCTTGCTTCGGAGTGACGAATGTCGATGGAGATGTTCTCGATGCGCTCTCGCAATCGTGATTGTGCGCTTTGCATTTGTCGTTGTAGATCGAAGATGGACACTTTGTTGATGTAGTTGTTCATGCCGTCGTTGGCATCGTAGACCGGAGATGAAATGCCTTGCCTATCCATCACAAGACTCGAGAAAATATGAGTGGGAGAAAGAGAAGAACTTATACCAATTTACTTGACCGATGTTGACAATGAATCAAGTTCACTCAAATGCGGACAATGAAATAGCACTATTGGTACCAATCCTTGTTGGTTCTCACACCTACACAAGTAAAGCTTATGGAGGAGCTCGGTGAGGATAGTGGCACAAAAATTTAATGCAAAATGTTAGCAAGAGTCAATAATGTTGAAAGAGATTCACAAATTCGCAAGTGAAACAAATGGACCAATAGCAATATGGATGGCACATGGAAACACACACACGGATAGATAAATGGGGTCGTGCAACCAAGGAATGAGCACAAAATGTGGAATCCACGGAAAACGCTCGTGTTGCACAACTCAAGAGAGACGCTAGCACGATTGCTCAATAGGTGGATACGACACTTGTGCACAACCTATAAGATGCAAAATGGATAAACTTCTATCCCAAGTATGCTATGTATGTATGGTTCCCGGTGTTTCTCTCAAGATGATCCAAGATGATCGGATATGACAATCCTATATGCAATGTGGTATGATGCTATGGCACTTGCTTACAAGCTTCTTTGCTCTCTTCCTTTGCTTAAAAGCTTTATTCTTTTTTTTTGTATGGCCACTTTTGCACAATGCACAAACCAAAATAGCAATTGTGTATATGCGGGAACAAACTTGTGACACAAGATATGATACCAATATATGCACCACGATGATATGGTATATATGCTATCAGAAGTATGATCACTAATGTCCACAAGTAACGTTGCCGGCAATACTCAAATGGCTAGTCTCGATAGGTAAGTGACACAAAATGGGCTAGGGGTTAACAATGCAATGGCAAGGGGAATATACAATGGACGGATACCACGATACCAAGATGATATGGAGGTTACCATCTGGTGATGATGAGTAGCGGTGTTCGTGATGTAGAAACCAAGATGATGGAGTCTCGTCCCTAAGTAGCCAAAACACCTTAGGAAACAGAAAAACCGCGAACTCAAAATCTCAAACGTCAAATGTTAAAATGGTGGTAGCAGTAAAGCGGTGGTGGTTTGCACTTGGCAATGCGGAGGTGGGATGACGGGCTATACACGTGTCAAAGTTGAAGTTGCCATCCCTAAGTAGCCTAAATACCTTAGGAGACAAGCCACAACTCGAAAAAGCTCAAACAACAATTGGGTTAAGTTGGGTTGTCGGAAGTGTATGGTGGGCAAGGTTATGTGGAAGTGGTGGTGGTGGTTGATGAAGAAGCAACCGTCCCTATGTAGCCGAAACACCTTAGGAGACTCGAATCACTACTCAAGCAACCACTAATGTGATGTAGGGCGGAGCCCTAAGGGGCCGATCTTTCACGTTTGGAGTGGATCCTACAGGGGAAACAAGAATAACGCGCGGAAGAACACGGGGAAGAACGAGAGAGACACTCAACCGACAAGAGATCGATCACACAAGGTCTAGATCATCGAAGCACGAGTAACACATGATCCAAAATCAACAAAGGAAAGATACAAAGGGAACCGTTCTTCTCCGTGAGGTGGTCTTGAATCCACGAGGGGTCTTCCCGTAAAGGGGTCTTGAATCCATGGTGGATCTTCTCCGGAGAGGCCGCGGTCTCTCACGAGGAGGAGATCCGTATGGATGAGCAAAGCTCTATCTCTAAATGATCTATCACAATGCTAACCCTAACTAGGAGGAGGTGGGGGAGTATATATAGTGCTAGCCCATGAAGGGGTAAGTGAGAGGGGGATACATGGGCCCTTGGCCCATTCTTTGCGCACAGGCAGGTGCCGGATGTCCGGGCTGGGGGCCGGATGTTCGGGGCTTCACGACGGACCGGATGTCCGGGCTGGGAGGACGGATGTCCGGGCTTTCCTGGGTGCCCTGCGGTTTCTCTCTGGACAGGCGGGGTCCGGATGTCCTGGCTGGGGCCGGATGTCCGGCGGCTCGGGAAGAGCCGGATGTCCGGGCCTCTGGCCGGATGTTCGGGCTGACGGGGTTCAGCTTTTGGACGCGTTCTGTGATGGGCGCCGGATGTCCGGGCTGTGGCCAGAGGTCCGGGCTTGCGGGAAGGGCCGGATGTCCGGGCTGGGGCCGGATGTCCGGGGCCTGTAGCAGCTGTCTCTTCTTCCTTCTCCTCTTCCATGCCTGGCCTTGGTCCCTTGATTCTCCATGGTCATCTCGGTTGTACCTGAGTATAGGCAAGGTCCATGCACGAGGTAGTAGCCATGTCTCACATGTGGAAAGTGAAGGTTCGAAGAGGAGTGAATTCACCTTGTGTCCAATGGCGTATGTTTGAGGTCTCGTCATATGTCCTCTTGGGGCTTAGAGAGTAGTCGGAGTGTAGATGGGGATGAACGTGGGATGCTCCGTATCATCTCCCCCCCCCCTTGGGAAAGATCCGACCTCGGATCATGATCCTCATCACCATGGAAACGGTTGTCGTGGACGAACTTGTAGTTGGACGAAGTTGAAGACATGGCGCAATCCAAGTAGTCCAAGGTGTCACCGGAGTGATAGACATGCAAAAACAGCAAACACAAGCGACACTCGGAAATACAATGGTTAGCACAAACAAAGTGTCCATCATGTAAGAATAGTCCGTGCGGCAAGATAGTGTGTGGCAAGACACATGATGCTTATCAATATGATCTAGAATGATATGCAAAGCATTCATGTGGTAATTAGCATGGTGCACAAAGCGACAAATTCTACCATTGTGCAAAATGATGTCATAATGGGATGGTTTATGAAGAGCATGAACATGGTAATTGGGGCTCAAAGTGAATATGTTGTCATGCAATTGATGATGGGCAATATGATGTATGAATATGCCATCAAGGAAGATCACAACAAATTTGCTAAGGAAGTGAACAAGCTCATATATCATGGATAACATGGTAATACAAGATGCAACAAGGCAATCATAATGTGAGTCAATCCATGCATAGGGTGCAAACTTGCGGTGAGTATGATATGTCCGTCGAGCATGGCATGTATGAGCACAATCAACAAATATGGAGGTGTTGGTGTACCAATGCTCGATGTCGTGGCAAGAGTGGAGGCTCGAAGGTGCATCCAATAAGTTCGAGCACTCCTCAGTGAGAAGGTCCATAGAGCTAATCTCCAATGTTGCTCCTCCATCCAATAGATGTAACATGTAGAAAACAAGAAGGAAACAACAATGAAAGAATGACCCATCCAATATGCATATTTGAGGATGGCTCAAAGAGAAGGAGTTCACCTCAAGAAAGTTGGAGTTGCACATCATGTATGCCTTCCCATGGCCAAGGTGTCGCATAATTGCACCGCCTTGTGAATCATCCAAAATGAAAGAACATGACAGACACTCGGAAAAACAAATGAGGTTAGCGGACATGCAAAACCTATCATTCGAGTGGTAATATACCGAACAAGTGTATGCATCATGCTCATCATAAGAAAGGACAAGGGAGCATTTCATAGTATGGAGGCATATGATGTAAGAACAACCAAATACAGGAGGCTCAATCAAACAAGCATGCATCACATGTAAAGTGTCCAAGTCTCCAAGATCAATAAGCATAACAAGTTGGAACTCAATATAAGGTGATATGAGAGATGCAACTAATGGAGACAAGAGGCAATGATCATGACAAATCAAGTGAGAGGCATCAATATACATGTCAACCCAAGAAAGCAAGTAATAGTGGAACATGGGTGATGCAACCAAGCAAGTAATCATAGTGATCAAGTCAAGCAAGCTAGTAGTGCAAAGATGCAACGTACTAGAAGGAATCAAAGCAAGCATGTCATGTGTGCAAATAGTGGGCATGAATAATTCACATGTCATAGCACAAGCATGAAAGCAAGATATGAGTAGAATAGCTTGAATGTATTGGCGAGAGACCATATGTAAATAGCAATGGCACATCATGACTCTCCCAACACAACAGGCATCAATAGCATGGGGCACATGATAAACATGGCAATAGCAACAAGGATCTCCACCAAGCATGCAAATACACATAGGAATATCATAATGGTGCATCATGGGTAAATGCAAGCAAGGGTCACAATTGCATGGCAAAGGCATAGAAAGAGGCATAACATGCAAAGTGAACACAATAGTATGGGCATAAGGTGACAACTGGTAAATAGCCCATAGCCGTGTGAGAGCCAAGTAGAAGAGATGCACGTAGTCCTTGCGCGAAGGGAACGTGGTAAGGATAGTCCACGGGATCCCAAAGCATCGTTGCTCTCAAGAGCTCGTTTCGTCAACTCATGGGATTGTGACGTTGACGAGTGTTCATAAGTACCTACACAAAACAAAGACAAAGGGAAAATTGTGTGTGCATGGTATATGTACACATCATCCATCATGATGCGCACGTGCATGTGTTAGTGAGCACAAAATATCCAATGCTTAAATAAATGAGATGTGTGATATAGAAACATGTCATCCATCATGAGAGGTTTGTTATTATGTATTTCATAATGGAGACTCAAATTGTGTAATGTGTCATGAGAAATATCTAGAGCATTGTTATTCATGGAATGCATATGGTGCAAGCAATTATGTGAATCATGCAAAGTATGGGATGAATCAAAATCTCCTAATATGTATGAGGAAACTATGGGGGTCTCCTCATGAGCAAGAGTAGAAACATAACATGGAGAATATTGACAACATCCAAAACAATGCATATTTGGAACAATGTGATCATGGCATGACATAGTAGATGAATTGCACAAATCATGTAAAGGAAGCATGGCAATATCATCACAAGAGAAGCAAAAGCCTATGGCCATCATCTCGTCATCTATGCCATAAGTGCAAATGAGATTTATTCTAATGGGGCATGCATAGTTACTATGTTGAGATTGAAATGAGGCAATATGGGAGATCTCACTCATAGCATATGACAAGTTCAATGGGTTGTCAAACATGATGTGACCAAAAGAATTTTCACATGATATCCTATGAAGCATAGCATCACAACTAGGCAACTCAACATGCTCATCATCATATTCATCATAAATATGTAAGTCAAGACATGAAGAAGTCACACTAGCATGAAGCATGGGAATAGGTGGATCAGCATCATGCAAGCAATCGATGTCAAGAGAGTCCACTAGTGGGACAAGAGAAGCACCATCACCTATGTTACCTTTGGAGCATCGCTCATGTGTTGTAGGTGAGGTGTCGAAGATCGTCTCATTTCCATCTTCATCTTGATGGAACCATGTGGGGGTGCATCATCGTCCACCATGGCCATCGATTTTCCCATTGGAGGGATGGACTCGTCGAGGGTAGGCATGTCGTCATGTAGGAGACCTAGCACCAAAGAAGGAAACACACTAGGAGTAGAGGTTAAGTCGTTAGAAATCATAGTGGCCTCACATGCCGTGTCAACTACCTCACTCTCTAAGTGTTGTGGCTCACTCACTCCCTCAAGGATGCTCTCACTCATATGGTTGGTGGAGTCACTCGAATGGCGCTCAACCTCACATAGGATGTGTGGCATGCTCTCATGTGTGGGGCTAGTGGTGGTCACACGCATCCTCTCATAGGAAAATGCTCACAATGTCACGTATGGTGGAGTCACTCATGTCACTCATGTGGTGGTGGCTCTCCTCACATGGCACTTGGGGCATCTCAACATATGTGGGTGTCGCAGAGATGTTGGTGCAAATGTCTCCATGCTCAACTCCTATCGCCGTGGTCGAAGGGGATGGCCCTTGCTCGACCTTCTTGTCGCTGTCTTGTTGTTGGAGGCCCATATGATGTGGCACCTCGTAGCTCGTCTCCATGACCAAAGGGAGTTTCCCATGCTCGGCCATCTTCTTTGAGGGGCTTCCGAAGATGGAAGTGTCTCCCTTGCTCGTGGGTAGTCGCCTTGGACTTGATGAAGTCGTTGTAGGCGTACTCGTGGGAAGTAGGCGAAGATGTCGTACGTCCAAAGGCGAAGATGCCTTCATAGCACTTGGCGAAGATGCCGCAGTGGTGGTGGTAGTCGTAGCACCGTTTGGTGGTGGTCGTCTCGCGGTCTTCTTTTGTGCTCATGAAGCTTGGACTTGGCGTGAAGTAGGGTTTGTTGGGACTTGTGCATTTGCGCTTGTGGAGCATCTTCATGATGATGGTGTCGTTGTCGTGCTTGAGCTCATAGAAGATGTTGTTCGTCGTCGTCGTGCACATGTTGCTTGGAGGTGACTTGCCCTTCATGACGATGTGGATCACGAACGTGATGGTGGTCGCTATGTAGATGTTGACGAGGACGATTTGCACTTGCATCGTTTTCGCGCTCCAAAGACTTGTGGCTTGAATGTCACCGCCTTGAAGATGACGAAGGGGAAGAAGACTTGATCAAGGCTCTAATCTCCTCAATCCTTGCATCTTGCTCCTCTCTATGTGCGGAAAGCTTCTTGTCGATTCCCTTTTCCTTGCTTCGGAGTGACAAATGTCGATGGAGATGTTCTCGATGCGCTCTCGCAATCATGATTGTGCGCCTTGTATTTGTCGTTGTAGATCGAAGATAGACGCTTTGGAGATGTAGTTGTTCACGCCGTCGTTGTTGGCGTAGACCGGAGAGGAAATTCCTTGCCTATCCATCACAAGACTCGAGCAAATATGAGTGGGAGAAAGAGAAGAACTTATACCAATGTACCTTGACTGATGTTGACAATGAATCAAGTTCACTCAAATGCGGACAATGAAATAGCACTATTGGTACCAATCCTTGTCGGTTCTCACACCTACACAAGTAAAGCTTATGAAGGAGCTCGGTTAGGATAGTGGCACAAAAGTTTAATGCAAAATGTTAGCAAGAGTCAATAATGTTGAAAGAGATTCACAAATTCGCAAGCGAAACAGGTAGACCAATAGCAATATGGATGGCACACGGAAACACACACATGGATAGATAAATGGGGTCGTGCAACCAAGGAATGAGCACAAAATGTGGAATCCACGGAAAACGCTCGTGTTGCACAACTCAAGAGAGACACTAGCACGATTGCTCTATAGGCGGATACGACACTTGTGCACAACCTATAAGATGCAAAATGTAGCAACTTTTATCCCAAGTATGCTATGTATGTATGGTTTCCGGTGTTTCTCTCAAGATGATCCAAGATGATCAGATATGACAATCTTATGTGCAATGTGGTATGATTCTATGGCACTTACTTACAAGCTCTTTGCTCTTTCTCTTTTGCTTAAAAGCTTATTCTCTCTTTTTTTGGCCACTTTTGCACAATGCACAAACCAAGATAGCAATCGTGTATATGCGGGAACAAACTTGTGACACAAGATATGATAGCAATATATGCACCACGATGATATGGTATGTATGCTATGGGAAGTATGATCACTAATGTGCACAAGTAACATTGCCGGCAATACGCAAATGGCTAGTCTCGATAGGCAAGTAACGCAAAATGGGCTATGGGTTAACAATGCAATGGCAAGGGGAATATACAAAGGAGGGATACCACGATACCAAGATGATATGGAGGTTACCGTCCTTGGCGATGATGAGTGGCGTTGTTTTTGATGTAGAAACCAAGATGATGGAGTGTCGTCCCTAAGTAGCCGAAACACCTTAGGAAACGGAAAAACCGCGAACTCAAAATCTCAAACGTCAAATGTCAAAATGGTGGTAGCGGGAATGCGGTGGTGGTTTGTACTTGGCAATGCGGAAGTGGAATGATGGGCTATACACATGTCGAAGTTGAAGTTGCCGTCCCTAAGTAGACGAAACACCTTAGGAGACACAAGCCACAACTCAAACAAGCTGAAACAACTATTGGGTTAAGTTGGGGGTGGCGGAAGTGTATGGTGAGCACGCGTATGTGGAAATGGTAGTGGTGGTTGATGAAGAAGCATCCGTCCATAAATAGCCTAAACACCTTAGGAGACTCAAATCACAACTCAAACAACCACTAATGCCATATGGAACAAAATGGGTTAGGTTGCGGAAGTCGGTGGTGGCTATGCGGATGATGTGGTGGAAGCCTTAGGCAAACTTGCCAAATTTTCAAAACTTTGATGGAGTCAAATGATGTTGGTGGTATTTTTGTGGGAAGGGGGATGTCAAGAGCTTCAAAACGAGCTAAAGAACGTCAAAATCGGACTCCGAATAAATTAGTTATGGTCAAAACGGTGAAATGGGAAAAGCTGAAATGACAGGGGCGGACATCCGGGGCTCGGGCCGGATTTCCGGGACCTGATGTCCAGAACCTTGCGCGAAAATGCGCTCCAGGAGCAGGATGTCCGGGCTATTGGGCGGATGTCCGGGCTGGCCGGATGTCCGGGGGTCGGGCCGGATGTCCGACCTCCAAATCCGAGGATGAACTCGAGGAACTCGATTTTGGGGCGGAAATTGATGATTTCGAGGGCAAAATTTGATGGATTTCGTGGATGGAAGGTGGGGAAACTTGGGGAAAAGCTAGATCCACTTGAAACCAAGCAAATCCATGGATCAAAATCAACAAAACATCATCAAACCAACAAATCACAAAAAAAATTGGGGGCTATTTTTGGTGGGGATTTTTGGATTTAGGATGAAATCAACAAAATCAATCTAGAAAAAGAGGGGTAGGGGCTCCAAAAACGTGATCAACGTGGCTCACGATACCAAGATGATGTAGGGCGGAGCCCTAAGGGGCCGATTTTTCACGTTTGGAGTGGATCCTACGGGGGAAACACGAAGAACGCGCAGAAGAACACGAGGAAATCACGGGGAAGAACGACAGAGACACTCAACCGACAAGAGATCGATCACACAAGGTCTAGATCATCGAAGCACGAGTAACACATGATCCAAAATTAACAAAGGAAGGATACAAAGGGAACCGTTCTTCTCCATGAGGAGGTCTTGAATCCACGAGGGATCTTCCCGTAAAGGGGTCTTGAATCCATGATGGATCTTCTCCGAAGAGGCCGCGGTCTCTCACAAGGAGGAGATCCGTATGGATGAGCAAAGCTCTATCTCTAAATGAGCTATCACAATGCTAACCCTAACTAGGAGGAGGTGGGAGAGTATATATAGTGCTAGCCCACGAAGGGGTAAGTGAGAGGGGGATACATGGGCCCTTGGCCCGTTCTCTGCGCACAGGCAGGTGCCGGATGTCCGGGCTGGGGGCCGGATGTCCGGGGCTTCACGACGGACCGGATGTCCGGGCTTGAAGGACTGATGTCTGGGCTGGCCTGGGTGCCCTGCAGTTGCTCTCTGGACAGGCGGGGTTCGGATGTCCGGGCTGGGGCCGGATGTCCGGCGGCTCGGGAAGAGCCGGATGTCCGGGCCTCTGGCCGGATGTCCGGGCTGACGGGGTTCAGCTTCTGGACGCGTTCTGTGATGGGCGCCGGATGTCCGGGCTGTGGCCGGATGTCCGGGCTGTGGCCGGATGTCCGGGCTTGCGGGAAGGGCCGGATGTCCGGGCTGGGGCCGGATGTCCGGGGCCTGTAGCAGCTGGCTCTTCTTCCTTCTCCTCTTCCATGCCTGGCCTTGGTCCCTTGATTCTCCATGGTCATCTCGGTTGTACCTGAGTATAGGCAAGGTCCATGCACGAGGTAGTAGACATAACTCATATGTGGAAAGTGACGGTTCGAAGAGGAGTGAATTCAGCTTGTGTCCAATGGCGTATGTTTGAGGTCTTGTCATATGTCCTCTTGGGGCTTGGAGAGTAGTCGGAGTGTAGATGGGGATGAACGTGGGATGCTCCGTATCATAATGCTATATGGATCAAAATGGGTTAGGTTGCGGAAGTTGATGGTGGTTATGCGGATGTTGTGGTGGATGCCCTAGGCAAAGATGCCAAAATTCACAAAATTTGATAGAGTCAAATGATGTTGGTGGTATTTTTGTAGGATGGGGGATGTCAATAGGTTCAAAATGAGCTAAAGAACGTCAAAAACGGACTCCGGATGAATTAGTTATAGTCAAAACGGTGAAACACGGGAGGCTGAAATGATAGCGGGCGGACATCCGGGGGTTTGGCCGGATGTCCGGGACCTGATGTCCAGAAACTTGCGCGAAAATGCGCTGCAGGAGCCGGATGTCCGGGCTAATGGGTGGATGTCCGGGCTGGCCTGATGTCCGGGGGTCGGGCCGGATGTCCAGGCTCCAAATCCGAGGATGAACTCGAGGAACTCGATTTTGGGGCGGAAAATTGAGATTTCGGGGGCAAAATTGGAGAGATTTTGTGGATGGAAAGTGGGGAAACTTGGAGAGATGCTAGATCCACTTGAAACCAAGCAAATCCATGGATCAAAATCAACAAAGCATCATCAAACCAACAAATGACAAAAAAATTGGGGGCTATTTTTGGTGGGGATTTTCGGATTTAGGACGAAATCAACAAAATCAAGCTAGAAAGCACGGGGTACGGGATCCAAAAACGTGATCAACGTGGCTCATGATACCAAGATGATGTAGGGCGGAACCCTAGGGGCCGATCTTTCACGTTTGGAGTGGATCCTATGGGGAAACACGATGAACGAGCGGAAGAACGCGAGGAAGAACACAGAGAGGAACAAGAGAAACTCACTAAACCGACAAGTAATCGATCACACAAGGGCTAGATCACCGAACACATAAGGTAGCACAAGATTCAAAATCAACAAAGCAAAGATACAAAGCTAGCCGTTCTTCTCCGAGAGGAGGTCTTGAATCCACGAGGGGATCTTCCCGTAAAGGGGTCTTGAATCCATGTGGATCTTCTCCGAAGAGGCCGCGGTCTCTCACGAGGAGGAGATCCGATGGATGAGCGAGGCTCTATCTCACAAATTAGCTAAATCAATGCTAACCCTAACTAGGAGGAGGTGGGGGAGTATATATAGTCTAAGGGACGAAGGGGTACCTGGGACTCGGCCCGGATGCGCTGCACGCAGGCAGGGGGGCCGGATGTCCGGGCGTCAGGCCGGATGTCCGGGCCTTCATGAGACGCCGGATGTCCGGGCGCTGGGGCCGGATGTCCGGGCTGGCAGGCTCCAGCTTCTGTGATGGGGCGCCAGATTTCCAGGTGATAGAGGCCAAGGTGTCCCGTCTTTCGATGAGATGATGGATTTTGCTTTGGTAGAAGTCGACTTTGACGATCTGACTACGAACGTGCGAGGACATCGCGCCTTAGCAATCGCTAAACCAACTCCGAGAGGTTATTGACCACGCCGGAGCACGATCAACCTGACCACGAGGGTCTGTTTCCTGCACGCAAACGAAGAACAAGCAAGAAACTGAGATTGCAATCTGGATATTGCGAATATAAGATGAAAGCTTTATTGATCAAGGTGGGGTTCTGTGACGCCTTTGTCTGGTCGTTGAACACAAACGAAGTATGCGAAGTTGCAGCTATGGCGAACTTTAATCTAAACAAAACCTAAAGTCTAAACAGTGTCCTAAGGGCTGTATATATGGAGGAAGAGGGGGGGGGAATTTCGTGGCCCTTCGTGGAGGGGTCCGAAATCAACCCTATCTCTTGTTTCCCCACACATACGGACTCTAAAAATAGCCTATACTTATGTATTTCAAAATTACATGGGCCTGGCCCAATAATAAGGTGACGCAGCACCTAGAATAGCCACAGGACGAAATTTATGAAGTGGCATCTTGTATATTTCGTCCAAGGCTTCATGCACCCATTATGGTGGCTTCAAAGTCCTGAAATCATTACTTGTAACTCCGTTCTTGTTCCCCTTGCGCATGGCATCATCTCCATGCTTGTTCTTGCTCCAATGTCTATCCTTCTCCAAGCTAGGCCCTTCATTTGTAAGCAAAACAAATGTATCCAATTTAGGCAGCATCATATTCTCATGAACATTAGAATCATTACCAAGAAACGGAAGTACCTGATAATTTAATTGGCGTGCGCGAGCTCTAGTAATTGGTCCAGTATATGTAGCAGTAGGGGCTGTGGGTGTAACAATGGTATTGATGTCCTCATCGTCCTCGACGGAAGCTCATCTTCCTCACCCAATAAGGCTTCAAATCTGCAATGTTAAAAGTGGGACTAACCCCAAAATCTGCAGGCAGCTCAAGTTTATATGCATTATCATTTACTTTCTCTAACACCTTAAAGGGACCATCAGCACGTGGCATTAGCTTTGATTTACGCAAATTAGGAAATCTATCCTTACGCAAATGTAACCAAACAAGATCTCTAGGTGCAAACACAACATGTTTTATACCCTTATCTCCAGCAAGTTTATATTTAGCATTCATACGCTCAATGTTTTCCTTAGTTAACTCATGCATTTTTAAAATCAATTCTGCACGTTGTTTAGCATCAAAATTAACCTTCTCCGAAGATGGAAGAGGCAACAAATCAATAGGCGCACGAGGTAGGAAACCATACACAACTTCAAAAGGGCACATCTTAGTAGTAGAATGCAATGAACGATTATAAGCAAATTCAATATTAGGCAAGCATTCCTCCCACATTTTCTTATTATTCTTCAAAACAGCTCTAAGCATAGTAGAGAAAGTTCTATTGACTAATTCAGTTTGTCCATCAGTTTGCGGGTGACAAGTAGTACTAAAAAGGAGCTTAGTCCCCAACTTAGCCCATAAACATCTCCAAAAGTGGCTAAGAAATTTAGTATCACGATCTGAAACAATAGTATTTGGCACACCATGCAAGCGAATAATTTCACGAAAGAACAAATCAGCAACATTGACATCATCATCGCTTTTATGACATGGTATAAAGTGTGCCATTTTCGAGAATCTATCCACGACAACAAATATGCTATCCCTCCCCTTCTTTGTTCGAGGTAAACCTAAAACAAAGTCCAAAGATATATCCTCCCAAGGAACACTAGGTACAGGCAAAGGCATATATAAACCATGAGGATATAGTCGTGACTTAGCTTTTTGACATGTAGTGAAGCGAGCAATAAAACGCTCAACATCCCGTCTCATCTTTGGCCAAAAGAAATGTGTAGCAAGTACGTCCTCCATCTTCTTCACGCCAAAGTGTCCCATTAATCCTCCTCCATGTGCCTCCTGCAACAACAAAAGATGAACGGAGCTAGCTGGAATGCATAGCTTGTTAGCACGAAACACAAATCCATCGTTAACAACAAACTTGTTCCACATTCTTCCTTCTTTACAATTCTGCATTACATCTTTAAAATCAGCATCATGCACATATTGATCTTTGATGGTCTCCAACCAAATATTTTGAAGTCAAGTTGTGAAAGCATAGTATAGCGACGAGACAATGCATCAGCAATAACATTTTCTTTTCCCTTCTTGTGTTTAATGACATAAGGGAAAGTCTCAATGAATTCAACCCATTTAGCATGTCTACGATTCAGTTTAGCTTGACTTTTAATATGTTTCAAAGATTCATGATCAGAATGTATAACAAATTCTTTGGGCCATAACTAATGTTGCCATGTTTCTAAAGTCCGGACAAGAGCATATAATTCTTTATCATAAGTAGAATAATTCAGACTAGGCCCACTCAATTTTTCAGAAAAGTATGCAACAGGTTTGCCATCTTGTAATAACACACCTCCTAATCCAATTCCACTAGCATTCAAGCTCAAAAGTCTTATTAAAATCAGGAAGTTGGAGTAAAGGAGCATGTGTCAACTTATCTTTCAATACCGTGAAGGCTTCTTCCTGTGCGGTACCCCAAAGAAAAGGCACATCTTTCTTTGTAAGCTCATTGAGAGGTGCAGCAATAGTGCTGAAATCTCTCACAAAACGCCTATAGAATCTAGCGAGGCCAAGAAAACTCCTCACTTGTGTGACCGTTTTGGGCTGCGGCCAACTCTCAATAGCTTCAATCTTGGCTTTATCAACTTCAATTCCTTGTGGAGTAACAACATAGCCAAGAAAAGATACTCGGTCGATGCAAAAGGTGCACTTCCCAAGGTTACCAAACAAACGTGCATCATGTAGAGCAATAAAAACAGCATGTAAATATTCCAAATGTTCTTCCAAAGATCTGCTATAAATCAATATGTCATCAAAGTAAACTACCACAAATCGTTCAATCAAAGCACGTAAAACTTCGTTCATTAATCTCATGAAAGTACTAGGTGCATTAGTTAACCCAAAAGGCATGACTAGCCACTCATATAATCCAAACTTAGTTTTAAATGCTGTTTTCCATTCATCTCCCAATTTCATACGATTTTGATGGTATCCACTACGCAAATCAACTTTGGAGAATATTGTAGAGCCACTCAATTCATCAAGCATATCATCTAGCCTAGGAATAGGATGACGATAACGAATAGTAATATTATTAATGCCTCTACAATCAACACACATACGTGATGTACCATCCTTTTTCGGCACTAGAATAATAGGAACAGCACAAGTACTAAGGGATTCGCGTATATAACCTTTGTCGAGAAGCTCTTGTACTTGACGCATAATCTCTTTCGTCTCCTCTGGATTGGTACGGTATGGCGCACGGTTTGGCAGTGAAGCACCGGGTATTAAGTCAATCTGATGCTCAATCCCTCGAATAGGCGGTAATCCCGATGGCACATCTTGTGGAAAGATGTCAGCGAACTCCTACAAAATGTTAGTGACAGCAGGAGGCAAAGAGGAAGGCACGTCCTCGAATGAAAATAATGCCTCTTTGCAAACAAAAGCATAGGAAACAGATTTGCTGAAATCTAGCTCATCAATATCAGATTTGGTGGCAAATAAACATGCACTTTTCAATTTAATTTCAGAAGCAACACTAGATGGTTTATTATTAGGCTTCATTTGTTGCTCAAATTCTTTTGCCACAATCTAATTTTCACTCTTATTCTTCTCCTGTTTTGCTTTATTAGCTCTATTAATACCATCTTTCAAAATGGAATCAGGAGTCATAGGAAGCAAAGTAATATTTTTATCCTTATGAACAAGAGTATACTGATTGTTTCTACCATGGTGTACAGAATTTTTATCAAATTGCCATGGTCTACCAAGTAATAAGGAACATGCTTGCATAGGTACCACATCACAATCAACATAATCAGCATATGTAGAGATACTAAAATGCACACGAACAGTACGTGTTACCTTAACCTTGCCTCTGTTGTTGAACCATTGGATGTAGTAAGGATGTGGATGTGGTCTTGTGGTGAGAGAAAGCTTCTCCACCATCTCCATGCTAGCCAAGTTGTTACAGCTCCCTCCGTCTATGATGACACACACAGAACGTTCCTTCACAACTCCCTTGGTATGGAACCAATTGTGCCTCTGATTTTGCTCAGATTGTGTGACCTGCACACTCAAAACACGTTGAGCAACTAAACATTCATACCTGTCAGCGTCTTCAGGAGCCATGTATTGCGTCTCATGATCACAATCATCTCCACCATGTTCTTCACGTGTAATAAGAGCCAAAGTCTCCTCATCATAGGCACTAGCGGACTCATACCCACCATCCTCAGTAGCAATCATCACACGCTGAGATTTGCATTCTCGCGCATAATGACCTCTTCTTTTACAACGACGACAAATAATATCACTTGTGTGCCCTGTTGATGCCATGGAAGAAGAAGAGCTCTGTGTAGGTCCGGCAGGTGCGCTCTTGGCAGATAGTGGTGGTTGTGCCTGCTTTCTTGTATCATGGCTGGAGGTGGCACCTGATGGAGGTGCTAGTGTAGTGGAACTAGAAGATGCACGCGGTGTCCATGAGGAAGGTCGAGAAAAGTTAGTGCACGCCATTGCTTGTCGATCCTACACTTCACGTTCAGCTTTACAAGCAAGATGGAATAAACGAGTGATATTAGTATACTCCTTATACTCTAGAATGGTCTGAATCTCTCTATTTAATCCACCCGTAAAACGTGCAAGCATAGCTTCATTCTCCTCAACAATACCACATCTAATCATGCCAGTTTGTAATTCCTGATAATATTCTTCTACAGAATTTTTTCCTTGTCTTAAATGCTGCAATTTTTGAAGCAATTCACGTTGATAATATGGTGGAACCCAACGAGTACGCATAGCAGTTTTCAAAGCAGCCCAAGTAGCTGGAATAGGATATAATCTAAGATGTTTAGACCACCATACACATGCAAAACTAGTGAAAGCACAAACAGCAGCAGCAACCCGTCTCTCCTCGGGATATTGTAAACATGTAAAACATTGTTCAGTTTCTAACTCCCAAGTAAGATATATATCAGGAACATATCTACCCTCAAATGTTGGAATATTCAATTTCACTTTAGGAATATGGACATCATCTCGTACCTGAGGTGCTGGTGCGGACCTACCATTACGAATATATACCTGAGGTCGACCTGCTGGTGGTGGTGCTGGTGGCTGCACATAGTTTTGATTTTGATCAACCTCATCCTCATAATCGCCCGCATACTCATCATCCTCCTGGGTACCAGCACCAGCAGTAGCAGGAGCCAAAGAAGCATCAACAACATGAACAACAGCACCAGAAGTTTGGCCATCCTCAATAGGAACACGCTTCGCTCGTCCATACTGATTCGGAAGGAGGCGTTGTTGTTGTTGTTGTTGTAGAGGTGCGATAGGTGCAGCCGGCGTTGGTTGTGGAAAACACGCGAGCAATTCATTAAACTTGCTATCACGCTTTGTTTCGAACGTCTTCTCAATGCCATCTATCTTCTCCATGGCCTTGTCAAATCTGTTTAGCACATCTTGCACCTGTCCACTCATCATTTGCTGAAATTTATCATGTAGCTGTTTGTTCGTCAGGTTCTCCCAATCAGTCTCATCGGCTTGTGATCCTACCATGGTTAGCAGCAAATAAAAACACACAAGAATATGATCCTACAGACTACTAAGAAGTGGTGGTGGTGTATCACAAACCCATCAAGCAAATCTCAAATTCTTACCAGTTCTTACCCAACAGCAGGTGGTGATCGGCAACCGTTGTAGTCAAAACTCTCAAAGCTTGGATAGAGCGATTACCAGGGAGAGTCAAACGCACGACATAGATGTATGTGGAGCTGGGAAGGCTTATAATATGGTAGCAAAAAGGGTCAGCAATAATCAATTCAGAGATGCAAAGTTGAATAAACGCTCAACGACGGTACTGTGCTGGTCCTAGGCTAGACTATGCTAGAGACGCGAGCCTAGACCACCAACAAAATCACGGCGCGACACGTAAACAAGGGAGGAGCACACTCTGAATTTTTTTTCTCTTCGTTTTCCTTTTTTTGCACTTTTTTTCCTCTTTTTTTTTCTCCGCAACAAATTTTTTTCAAAAAAGTCTACAAATGGTCTAGAAACTGCCTAGCCAGATTTTTTTTTGAGTTTGGAACTATTTCTCTACTGTGGGTAGCACGGAAGTTGGGAAGTCCTTCTCTGTCACGACTCGGAGTATTGTGTGATCTGGAAATCCAAAACAGAGTAACAAAATACTGGACTCGGAATAGGACTGGTGGCGGAGATGAAACTGGTGGAACTCGGATTGGTGGCGGAGATGAATCTGGTGGAACTCGGACTAGTGGCGGATATATCTTGCAGGTGGACTCGGATGGGCGTGATGGCGGCGGATATGTGGTGGCGTATATGGACTCGGATTGGCGGTGAATATGTTGTGGTGGTATATGGCAGCAGCGACGATGATGATGCGATGGTGATATAGATGGCAGCGACGACGTGACAACCTGTCAACAGAACTCGAAACTCTAAAGGACTAGATGCTAAGACCAGCAACTTGACACGACGATGCAACCGCAAATTCAACAAGGCAAATACAGAAAAGATTATGCAAAGGCTCAGATTGTTTCGGATGGGATGAACTAACCCTAATTTTTTTTTGACTTTTTTGTCGACTATAGGTATGAAGAACAGACTCGACCTAAACTACGAAAAACTGTAAAATCTCACCGAGCAACCTGGAAATCTGATACCACTTGATAGAGGCCAAGGTGTCCCGTCTTTCGATGAGATGATGGATTTCGCTTTGGTGGAAGTCGACTTTGACGATCCGACTACGAACGTGCGAGGATGTCGCGCCTTAGCAATCGCTAAACCAACTCCGAGAGGTTATTGACCACGCCGGAGCACGATCAACCTGACCACGAGGGTCTGTTTCCTGCGTGCAAACGAAGAACAAACAAGAAACTGAGATTGCAATCTGGATATGGCGAATATAACATGAAAGCTTTATTGATCAAGGTGGGGTTCTGTGACGCCTTTGTCTGGTCGTTGAACACAAACGAAGTACGCGAAGTTGCAGCTATGGCGAACTTTAATCTAAACAAAACCCAAAGTCTAAACGGTGCCCTAAGGGCTGTATATATGGAGGAAGAGGGGGGGAATTTCGTGACCCTTGGTGGAGGGGTCCGAAATCAACCCTATCTCTTGTTTCCCCACACATACGGACTCTAAAAATAGGCTATACTTATGTATTTCGAAATTACATGGGCCTGGCCCAATAATAAGGTGATGCAGCACCTAGAATAGCCTCGGGACGAAATTTATGAAGTGGCATCTTGTATATTTCGTCCAAGGCTTCATGCACCCATTATGGTGGCTTCAAAGTCCTGAAATCATCACTTGTAACTCCGTTCTTGTTCCCCTTGCGCATGGCATCATCTCCATGCTTGTTCTTGCTCCAATGTCCATCCTTCTCCAAGCTAGGCCCTTCATTTGTAAGCAAAACAAATGTATCCAATTTAGGCAGCATCATATTCTCATGAACATTAGAATCATTACCAAGAAATGAAAGTACCTGATAATTTAATTGGCGTGCGCGAGCTCTAGTAATTGGTCCAGTATGTGTAGCAGTAGGGGCTGTGGGTGTAACAATGGTATTGATGTCCTCATCACCGGGCGCTGGGCCGGATGGCCAGCGGCTCGCGACGGGCCGGATGTCCGGTCCTGGGGGCCGGATGTCCGGGCTGACTTGGCCGACTCTGGTGCTCTCTGGATAGAAGGAAGCCGGATTTCCGGGAGTTGGGCCGGATGTCTGGGCCTGGCCAGATGTCCGGGACATGGCCGGATGTCTGGCTGCTGTAGCAGCAGACTCTTCTTCCTTCTCCTTCCTTCGCTTCCGCGCACGCTTGGCCTTGGTCCTTGGGTTCTCCATGGTCTCATCGGGTGTACCTGAGTATGCACAAGGTCCGCGCTTGAAGTAGCATCCATGTCTCACACGAATGGAAATGGGAAGCATTTAGGAACGGGTTCACCTTGTGTCCAATGGCGCATAGTCGAGGTCTCATCTTATGTATCCTTGGGGCTTGGGGAGTAGTCGGAGTGTACATGGGGATGAACGTGGGATGCTCCGCATCACAATCCCATTTATCTATTTGCGTGTGTGTTTTCGTGTGATCCTACTTGCTTGGTCTACTTGCTGCATTTGCAAATTTGTGAATCATTTCCAACATTATTGAAGCTCACTTACTATTGAATCAAATTTTGTGCCACCATCCTAACCAAGCTCCACCATAAGCTTTTACTTGTGTAGGTGTGAGAACCGACAACGATTGGTACCAATAGTGCTATTTCATTGTCCGCATTTGAGTGAACTTGATTCATCATCAACATCGGTCAAGGTACATTGGTATAAGTTCTTCTCTTTCTACCACTCACATTTTGCTTGGAATGATGGATAGGCCGAGTACTTCTACCAACCCACTCTTCATCGAGCAAGATGACGACATGTCATCATACGTCACCAAGAGCCAACTCTTTGGTGCACAACGAGCGTTGCATCAAGAGCAACAAGCAATGAACGACCGCATCAACAACCTTGCCACCGACCTGCGACTCTCCAAGCAACGTATACGAGACTACTTCGACAACAAGCTCGACGCGCACAAGCAAGAGAATGATGCAAGAATGGACGATATCCGCGCCTTGTTGGTGAACCGTCCTCCTTCAACTTCTTCATACTCAAGACGGAGCCACTCAAGTCGACACTCCGACGACTCCTTCTCCGGCTCAAGTACACCGTCATCGAACACTCTTCGACGAGCCGCGCGTCAAGACCGTCATGCATCTCACAACCCGCTACACGACAAGCATTCACAAGAGCAAGTCGATGAGCAAGTCCCTCATCCTCACTCAAACCAAGTCGCTTTTGCTCAAGCTCAAGAACGACAATGACTACGGCGCCAAGAGGAAGAACGAGCGTGTCTACACCAAGAGGAACAAGATGCCGAGGCTCAACGTCTTCAACAACAACAACGAGAAGCGCAAGCTCTTCACGCGCAACGTGCCCTTCAAGAATCAAGTCGGGCCATCGCCAACCGCAATCGTGAACGACGCAATGAAGAGGAAGCCCTTTGAGAAGAAATCCAAGAGAGGAACTACCAACCGCGAGTGCAACGTCAAGTTCCTCAAGCTCCTCCACAAGCTCGTCAAGCTCCACCTCAACCTCAAGTTCAACAAGAGCAAGTTGATCATGGACTTCCTCCACACCAAGAGCAACATGAGGATGATTACCCTCCACGTCAAGGGCTTCATCATCACCATCGCCAACAACACAATGAAGAGAAACACCATGGCAAGCTTAAATTCACCATGCCCAAGTTCAATGGAAGCAATGATCCCGAAGAGTACCTATCATGGGCATTGAAGGTCGACAAAATCTTTCGTTTGCACAACTATGAGGAAGAGAAGAAGATCGCTATGGCATCACTTGAGTTCCACGACTATGTGCTCATATGGTGGGAACAGGTCCTTGAGCGCCGAGAAGCTAGAGGTGAACCACCTATCACCACTTGGGCTCAAATGAAGGAAGTCATGTGAGCACGTTTTGTGCCAACCTACTACAACCGCGATCTCTTCAAGAAGCTACAACTCCTCAAGCAAGGAACAAAGAGTGTTGAAGAATACTACAAGGAAATGGAGATAGCCATAATTCGAGCCAAAGTCATGGAAGATGATGAGCAAACATGGCACGATTCTTGAATGGACTCAATCATCCCATCAAGAAGATCGCCGACTTCCAACCCTACTCCAACCTCATTGAGCTCGTGCATCAAGCTACAAAGGCAGAACGTCAAGTGCAAGATGACTTCAAGTACGCCAAGTACTCATCCAAGACCTACGGCTTCTCCAACAACCAAGCTTCAACAACTCCTCCAACATCTACATCAACCAAACCTTCTCCAAGCAACGACGACAAGCCAAGTTACAAGAAAACTTCATCAAGTTCAAGTCGTCTTCCTCCTACTACAAGCAACTTCAAGCCGCGTGCTTCATCATCTACTCCGACCGATGAGACCATCAAGACAAGCTCCTTCTAGTGTTTCACTTGCGGCGGCCGAGGTCACAAGTCCTATGAATGCACAAACAAGCACACCATGATCCTCAACGACGATGGCACCTACGACTCCATGAGTGATGAGGAGATGGAAGCTCTTGAGCAAGTGGCCATGCACCGGCGCGTGAATGAGGATGAAGATGATCAAGTCTTTTGTGATGAAGATACGAGCCCCGCTCTTGTGGTCTCCAAGGTCTTGACTCTTCAACATCAACAAGAAGAAGACCAACTATACCACATCTTCCACACAAAGGCCGGCATCCATGGAAGGTCCATCAAGGTCAACATCGATGGAGGTAGTTGTCACAACTTAGCAAGTGAAGAACTATGCTCCAAGCTTCAGTTGGTCAAGAGGAAGCACCCGCACCCCTACAAGGTTCAATGGCTAAGTGACTCTGGCACTATCCGAGTTGAGCATACGGTCCAAGTCTCCTTCAAAATAGGTGCATATGAGGACACTTTGGAGTGTGATGTGGTCCCAATGACCGTTTGCCACCTCCTTCTTGGTCGACCATGGCAAGTCGACCGTGGTGTCATCCACAATGGGCGCACCAATCACTATAGCTTCAAGATGAAAGGGAAGGAATATGTGCTACGACCTATGTCTCCTAGTCAAGTGATAGCCGACAAGCAAGCCACCCATCATGGAGAGAAAACTGACAAAGTGATCCACCAAAAAGTGAGTGAGAGCCACAAGCCAAACTTGAGCGCCTCTTCGCCTAGAGAGAAAAACCTCATATTATTTGCAAAAAAAAGTGAGATGAGAGAAGTGTGTGACAACCCATCGAGTGTGATGCACTTTGTCCTTGTGTGCAAGGATGGGGAACCAAAAACTAACACCTCTCACGAGCTACGTTTAGTGTTTCAATCTCTCTTGCAGGAATTCCAAGATGTTTTCCCCGATGAGCTACCTTTGGGTCTACCTCCTCTTCGAGGCATTGAGCATCGAATCAACCTCATCCCCGAAGCGCCACTTCCAAACAAAGCTCCATACCATGTCAACCCTGAAGAAACTAAGGAAATTCAACGGCAAGTACAACAACTCATCGACAAAGGTCTTGTACGTGAAAGCTTAAGCCGTTGTGTCGTTCCCGTTATACTTGTGCCTAAGCAAGACGGAAGTTTCCGCATGTGTTCCGATTGTAGACCTATAAATGCTATTACCATTCGCTATAGGCATCCCATTCCTCGCTTAGATGATATGCTTGATGAACTTAGCGGAGCCAACTTTTTCTCAAAAATTGATCTTAAAAGTGGCTATTATCAAATCCGCATACAAGAGGGTGATGAATGGAAAACTGCTTTAAAAACCAAATTTGGCTTATATGAGTGGTTAGTTATGCCTATGGGTTTATCAGAGGCTCCCGGTACTTTCGTGCGTCTTATGCATTTTGTGCTTCGACCTTACATTGGAGTCTTTGTTGTGGTTTACTTTGATGACATTCTTATTTTTAGCAAATCCATGAAAGAGCATATTAATCATGTTAGGGCCGTTTTGCAAACACTTCGCAAGGAACGTCTTTATGCCAACATGAAAAAGTGCACATTTGGTGTTGACAAAGTGGTTTTCTTGGGTTTTGTTGTATCTTCCAAGGGTGTCCATGTTGATGAATCTAGAATAGAAGCAATTAATACTTGGCCCCAATCCACCAATTTGCAACAAGTGCATAGCTTTCTTGGTCTTGCGGGTTTTTATCGTCGCTTTGTGAAAGATTTTAGCACTATTACCGCTCCTTTGCATGCCTTGAGTAAGAAGAATGCTCCCTTTGTTTGGGGATCTTTGCAATCCACCGATTTTGATGAGCTCAAGTCTTTGCTTACTCATGCTCCGATTCTTGCTTTGCCCAATTTTCACAGAACTTTTGAGGTTCATTGATGAGGACATCAATACCATTGTTACACCCACAACACCTACTGTTACATATACTGGACCAATTACTAGAGCTCGCGCACGCCAATTAAATTACCAGGTACTTTCGTTTCTTGGTAATGATTCTAATATTCATGAGAATATGATGTTGCCTAAATTGGATACATTTGTTTTGCTTACAAATGAAGGGCCTAGCTTGGAGAAGGATGAACATTGGAGCAAGAACACGCATGGAGTTGATGGCATGCGCAAGGGGATCAAGAACAGAGTTACAAGTGACGATTTCAGGACTTTGAAGCCACCATAAGGAGTGCATGAAGCCTTCGACGAAATATACAAGATGCCACTTCATAAATTTCGTCTAGAGGCTATTCTAGGTGTTGCGTCACCTTATTATTGGGCCAGGCCCATGTATTTTAGAAATACTTAAGTATAGGCTGTTTTTAGAGTCCGTATGTGTGGGGAAACAAGAGTTAGGGTTGGTTTCGGACCCCTCCTCCAAGGGCCACGAAATTCCCCCCTCTTCCTCCATATATACATGATGAGGACATCAATACCACTGTTACACCCAGAGCCCCTGTTGCTATACATACTGGACCAATTACTAGAGCTCGCGCACGCCAACTAAATTACCAGGTACTTTCGTTTCTTGGTAATGATTCTAATGTTCATCAGAATATGATGCTGCCTAAATTGGATACATTTGTTTTGCTTACAAATGAAGGGCTTAGCTTGGAGAAGGATGAACATTGGAGCAAGAACAAGCATGGGGATTATGGCATGCGCAAGGGGAACAAGAACGGAGTTACAAGTGATGATTTCAGGACTTTGAAGCCACCATAATGGGTGCATGAAGCCTTGGATGAAATATACAAGATGCCACTTCATAAATTTTGTCCCGAGGCTATTCTAGGTGCTGCGTCACCTTATTATTGGGCCAGGCCCATGTAATTTCGAAATACATAAGTATAGGCTATTTTTAGAGTCCATATGTGTGGGGAAACAAGAGATAGGGTTGATTTCGGACCCCTCCACAAAGGGCCACGAAATTCCCCCCCCCCTCTTCCTCCATATATACAGCCCTTAGGGCATCGCTTCGACTTTGGGTTTTGTTTAGATTAAAGTTCGCCATAGCTGCAACTTCGCGTACTTCGTTTGTGTTCAACAACCAGACAAAGGCATCACAGAACCCCACCTTGATCAATAAAGCTTTCCTCTTATATTCGCAATATCCAGATTGCAATCTTAGTTTCTTGCTTGTTCTTTGTTTGCCTGCAGGAAACAGACCTTCGTGGTTACGTTGACCGTGCTCCGGCGTGGTCAATAACCTCTCGGAGTTGGTTTAGCGATTGCTAAGGCGTGACGTCCTTGCACGTTCGTAGTCGGATTGTCAAAGTCGACTTCCTCCAAAACGATAGCCACCATCTCATCAAAAGACGGGACACCTTTGCCCCTATCAATACAGCCCTTAGGGCGTCGTTTAGACTTTGGGTTTTGTTTAGATTAAAAGTTCATCATAGTTTCAACTTCGCGTACTTCGTTTGTGTTCAACGACCAGACCAAGGCGTCACAGAACCCCAACTTCATTAATAAAGTTTTCCTCTTTTATTCGCAATATCCAGATTGCAATCTCAGTTTCTTGCTTGTTCTTCGTTTGCTCGCAGGAAATAGACCCTCGTGGTCAGGTTGATCGTGCTCCGGCATGGTCAATAACCCCTAGGAAGTTGGTTTAGCAATTGCTAAGGCACGACGTCTTCGCACGTTTGTAGTCGGATCGTCAAAGTCGACTCCCACAGAAAATGATTGCTATCTCATCAAAACATCGGGACACATTTGCCCCTATCAAGTGGTATCAGATTTCCAGGTTGCTCGGTGAGATTTTACTGTTTTTCATAGTTTAGATCGAGTCTGTTCTTCATACCTATAGTCCACGAAAAAGCAAAAAAAAATTAGGGTTAGTTCATCCCATCCGAAACAATCTGAGCCTTTGCATAATCTTTTCTGTATTTGCTTTGTTGAATTTGCGGTTGCATCGTCGTGTCAAGTTGCTGGTCTTAGCATCTAGTCCTTTAGAGTTTCGAGTTCTGCTCACAAGTAGTCACGCCGCCGCCGCACCATCGTCATCACCGCTGCCATATACCACCATCATCATCACCGCCGCCATATACCACCATCGTTATCACCGCTGCCATATACCACCATCGTCATCACCGCTGCCATATACCACCATCGTCATCGCCGCTCCCATATACCACATATCCACCGCCATCACGCTAATTCGTGTCCACCTCCACCACAGATTCGCCACCAGTCCGTGTTCCACCGCCCTGCATATATCCGCCACCAATCCAAGTTTCCACCAGATTCATCTCCGCCACCAGTCCTAGTCCGAGTCCAGTAATTGTTACTTTGTTCTAGATTTCCAGATCACGTGGTACTCCGAGTCGTGACAGAGTAGGACTCCCCAACTTTCGAGCCATCCGCAGAAGAAAAATAGTTCCAGTTTAAAAAAACACTATGTCTGGAAAATTCTGGCTAGGCAGTTTTTAGGACATTTGTAAACTTTTTTGAAAAAAAATTGTTGCGGAGCAAAAAAAAGAGGGAAAAAATGCAAAAAAAGTGGAAAAAAAGAAAAAAAATCAGAGTGTGCTCCTCCCTTGTCTGCGTGCAGCACCATGATTTTGTTAGTGTTCTAGGCTCGCGTCTCTAGTACGGTCTAGCCTAGGACCAGCACAATACCGTCGTTGAGCATTTATTCAACTTTGCACATCTGAATTGATTATTGCTGACCATTTTTGCTACCATATTATAAGCCTTCCCAACTCCACATACATCTACATCATGCGTTTGACTCTCCCTGGTAATCGCTGTATCCAAGCTTTGAGAGTTTTGACTACATGGTTGCCGATCACCGCCTGCTGCTGGGTAAGAACTGGTAAGAATTTGAGTTTTGCTTGACGGATTTGTGACACCCACCACCACCACCACTTGTTAGTAGTCTGTAGGATCATATTCTTGTGTGTTTCTATTGCTGCTAACCATGCCAGGATCACAAGCCGACGAGATTGTCTGGGAGAACTTAACGAACAAGGAGCTTCATGATAAGTTTCAGCAAATGATGACTGAACAGGTGCAAGATGTGCTGAACAATTTTGAAGAAGCCATGGAGAAGATCACTGGCCTTGAGAAGACGTTCGAAACAAAGCTCGACAACAGATTTAATGAACTGCTTGCGCGTCTTCCACCACCGGCTGCACCTCTGCAACAATAACAACAACAACAACGACTACCTCCACATCACGAAACAGCCCTCCGCCGAGCGAGCCGTGTTCCTCTTCAGCCTGGCCAAACTGTTGGTGCTACTATTGATAATTATGTGGCTCCTGCTGCTGATGGGGAGGAGGATGATTATGCGGGAGATTACGAGGATGAGGTTGATCAAAATCAGAACTACGTGCAACCACCAGCACCACAACCACCAGGTCGTCCACATGCAAATAATGGTAATGTTAGGGCTCCCCCTTACGAACGAGATCATGACCATCTCCCTAAACTGAAATTGAGAATTCCACCATATGAGGGTAGATATGTTCCTGATATATATCTTACTTGGGAGTTAGAAACTGAACAACGATTTACATGTTTACAATATCCTGAGGAGAGACGTGTTCCTGCTGCTGTTTGTGCTTTCACTAGCTTTGCATGTGTTTGGTGGTCTAAACATTGTAGATTATATCCTGTTCCAGCTACTTGGGCTGCTTTGAAAACTGTTATGCGTACTCGTTGGGTTCCACCATATTATCAACGTGAATTACTTCAAAAATTGCAGCGCTTAAGACAAGGAAAAAATTCTGTACAAGAATATTATCAGGAATTACAAACTGGCTTGATTAGATGTGGTACTGTTGAGGAGAATGAAGCTATGCTTGCATGTTTTATGGGTGGATTAAATAGAGAGATTCAGACCATTCTAGAGTATAAGGATTATAATAATATGACTCGTTTATTCCATCTTGCTTGTAAAGCTGAATGTGAAGTGCAGGATCGACAGGGATTGGCATGGACTAACTTTTCTGCAGGTCGACCTTCATCATGGACACCACGTGCATCCTCTACTTCCACACATTCTACTGCACTGACACCTCCATCAGCTGTTACCTCCAGCCATGATACAAGGAAGCAGGCACAACCACCATTATCTGCCAAGAGCACACCTATCGGGCCTGCATAGAGTTCGTCTTCTTACATGGCATTAACAGGGCACACTAGTGATATTATTTGTCGTCGTTGTAAGGGAAGAGGACATTTTGCGAGAGAATGCAAATCTCAGCATGTGATGATTGCTACTGAGGATGGTGGGTATGAGTCCGCTAGTGACTATGATGAGGAGACTTTGGCTCTTATTACACATGAAGAACACGATGGAGACGATTGTGATCATGAGACGCAATACATGGCTCCTGAAGATGCTGACAGGTATGAATGTTTAGTTACTCAACGTGTTTTGAGTGTGCAGGTTACACAAGCTGAGCAAAATCAGAGGCATAATTTGTTCCATACAAAGGGACTTGTGAAGGAACGTTTTGTTCGCGTAATCATACATGAAGGGAGTTGCAACAACTTGGTTAGCATGGAGATGGTGGAGAAGCTATCTCTCACCACAAGACCACATCCACATCCTTACTACATCCAATGGTTCAACAACAGCGACAAGGTTAAGGTAACATGTACTGTTCGTGTGCATTTTAGTATCTCCAGATATGCTGATTATGTTGATTGTGATGTGGTACCTATGCAAGCATGTTCCTTATTACTTGGTAGACCTTGGCAATTTGATAAAAAAAATTGTACACCATGGTAGAAACAATCAGTATACTCTTGTTCATAAGGATAAAAATATTACTTTGCTTCCTATGACTCATGATTCCATTTTGAAAGATGATATTAATAGGGCTAATAAAGCAAAGCAGGAGAAAAATAAGAGTGAAAATCAGATTGTGGCAAAAGAATTTGAGCAACAAATGAAGCCTCATAATAAACCATCTATTGTTGCTTCTGAAATTAAATTGAAAAGTGCATGTTTACTTGCCACCAAATCTGATATTGATGTGCTAGATTTTAGCAAATCTGTTTGCTATGCTTTTGTGTGCAAAGAGGCATTATTTTCATTCGAGGATGTGCCTTCCTCTTTGCCCCCTGCTGTTACTAACATTTTGCAGGAGTTCGCTGACGTCTTTCCACAAGACGTGCCACCGGGATTACCACCTATTCGAGGGATTGAGCATCAAATTGACTTAATTCCCGGTGCATCGCTACCCAACCGTGCACCATTGATAGAGGCGGAGGTGTCCCGTCTTTCGATGAGATGATGGATTTTGCTTTGGTGGAAGTCGACTTTGACGATCCGACTACGAACGTGCGAGGACGTCGCGCCTTAGCAATCGCTAAACCAACTCCGAGAGGTTATTGACCACGCCGGAGCACGATCAACCTGACCACGAGGGTCTGTTTCCTGCGAGCAAACAGAGAACAAGCAAGAAACTGAGATTGCAATCTGGATATTGCGAATATAAGATGAAAGCTTTATTGATCAAAGTGGGGTTCTGTGACGCCTTTGTCTGGTCGTTGAACACAAACGAAGTACGCGAAGTTGCAGCTATGGCGAACTTTTAATCTAAACAAAACCCAAAGTCTAAACGATGCCCTAAGGGCTGTATATATGGAGGAAGAGGGGGGGAATTTCGTGGCCCTTGGTGGAGGGGTCCGAAATCAACCCTATCTCTTGTTTCCCCACACATACGGACTCTAAAAATAGCCTATACTTATGTATTTCGAAATTACATGGGCCTGGCCCAATAATAAGGTGACGCAGCACCTAAAATAGCCTCGGGACGAAATTTGTGAAGTGGCATCTTGTATATTTCGTCCAAGGCTTCACGCACCCATTATGGTGGCTTCAAAGTCCTGAAATCATCACTTGTAACTCCGTTCTTGTTTCCCTTGCGCATGCCATCATCTCCATGCTTGTTCTTGCTCCAATGTTCATCCTTCTCCAAGCTAGGCCCTTCATTTGTAAGCAAAACAAATGTATCCAATTTAGGCAATATCATATTCTCATGAACATTAGAATCATTACCAAGAAACGAAAGTACCTGGTAATTTAGTTGGCGTGCACGAGCTCTAGTAATTGGTCCAGTATGTATAGCAGCAGGGGCTGTGGGTGTAACAATTGTATTGATGTCCTCATCATCCTCCCCTTCTTGAAATGAAGTCGTCCTCGACGAAAGTTCATCTTCCTCACCCAAATAAGGCTTCAAATCTGCAATGTTAAAAGTGGGACTAACCCCAAAATCTGCAGGCAGCTCAAGTTTATATGCATTATCATTTATTTTCTCTAACACCTTAAAGGGACCATCAGCACGTGGCATTAACTTTGATTTGCGCAAATCAGGAAATCTATCCTTACGCAAATGTAACCAAACAAGATCTCCAGGTGCAAACACAACATGTTTTCTACCCTTATCTCCAGCAAGTTTATATTTAGCATTCATGCGCTCAATGTTTTCCTTAGTTAACTCATGCATTTTTAAAATCAATTCAGCACGTTGTTTAGCATCAAAATTAACCTTCTCCGAAGATGGAAGAGGCAACAAATCAATAGGTGCACGAGGTAGGAAACCATACACAACTTCAAAAGGGCACATCTTAGTAGTAGAATGCAATGAACGATTATAAGCAAATTCAATATGAGGCAAGCATTCCTCCCACATTTTCTTATTATTCTTCAAAACAGCCCTAAGCATAGTAGACAACGTTCTATTGACTACTTCAGTTTGTCCATCAGTTTGGGGGTGACAAGTAGTACTAAAAAGCAGTTTAGTCCCCAACTTAGCCCATAAACATCTCCAAAAGTGGCTAAGAAATTTAGTATCACGATCTGAAACAATAGTATTTGGCACACCATGCAAGCGAATAATTTCACGAAAGAACAAATCAGCAACATTAACAGCATCATCGCTTTTATGACATGGTATAAAGTGTGCCATTTTCGAGAATCTATCCACGACAACAAATATGCTATCCCTCCCCTTCTTTGTTCGAGGTAAACCTAAAACAAAGTCCATAGATATATCCTCCCAAGGAACACTAGGTACAGGCAAAGGCATATATAAACCATGAGGATTGAGTCGTGACTTAGCTTTTTGACATGTAGTGCATCGAGCAATAAAACGCTCAACATCCCGTCTCATCTTTGGCCAAAAGAAATGTGTAGCAAGTACGTCCTCCGTCTTCTTCACGCCAAAGTGTCCCATTAATCCTCCTCCATGCGCCTCCTGCAACAACAAAAGACGAACGGAACTAGCTGGAATGCATAGCTTGTTAGCACGAAACACAAATCCATCATTAACGACAAACTTGTTCCACATTCTTCCTTCTTTACAATTCTGCATTACATCTTTAAAATCAGCATCATGCACATATTGATCTTTGATGGTCTCCAAACCAAATATTTTGAAGTCAAGTTGTGAAAGCATAGTATAGCGACGAGACAATGCATCAGCAATAACATTTTCTTTTCCCTTCTTGTGTTTAATGACATAAGGGAAAGTCTCAATGAATTCAACCCATTTAGCGTGTCTACGATTCAGTTTAGCTTGACTTTTAATATGTTTCAAAGATTCATGATCAGAATGTATAACAAATTCTTTGGGCCATAAATAATGTTGCCATGTTTCTAAAGTCCGAACAAGAGCATATAATTCTTTATCATAAGTAGAATAATTCAGACTAGGCCCACTCAATTTTTCAGAAAAGTATGCAACAGGTTTGCCATCTTGTAATAACACACCTCCTAATCCAATTCCACTAGCATCACATTCAAGCTCAAAAGTCTTATTAAAATCAGGAAGTTGGAGTAAAGGAGCATGTGTCAACTTATCTTTCAATACCGTGAAGGTTTCTTCCTGTGCGGTACCCCAAACAAAAGGCACATCCTTCTTTGTAAGCTCGTTGAGAGGTGCAGCAATGGTGCTGAAATCTCTCACAAAACGCCTATAGAATCCAGCGAGGCCAAGAAAACTCCTCACTTGTGTGACCGTTTTGGGGGCTGCGGCCAACTCTCAATAGCTTCAATCTCTGCTTTGTCAACTTCAATTCCCTGTGGAGTAACAACATAGCCAAGAAAAGATACTCGGTCGGTGCAAAAGGTGCACTTCCCAAGGTTACCAAACAAACGTGCATCACGTAGAGCAATAAAAACAGCACGTAAATGTTCCAAATGTTCTTCCAAAGATCTGCTATAAATCAATATGTCATCAAAGTAAACTACCACAAATCGTTCAATCAAAGCACGTAAAACTTCGTTCATTAATCTCATGAAAGTACTAGGTGCATTAGTTAACCCAAAAGGCATGACTAGCCACTCATATAATCCAAACTTAGTTTTAAATGCTGTTTTCCATTCATCTCCCAATTTCATACGATTTTGATGGTATCCACTACGCAAATCAACTTTGGAGAATATTGTAGAGCCACTCAATTCATCAAGCATATCATCTAGCCTAGGAATAGGATGACGATAACGAATAGTAATATTATTAATGCCTCTACAATCAACACACATACGTGATGTACCATCCTTTTTCGGCACTAGAATAATAGGAACAGCACAAGTACTAAGGGATTCGCGTATATAACCTTTGTCGAGAAGCTCTTGTACTTGACGCATAATCTCTTTCGTCTCCTCTGGATTGGTACGGTATGGCGCACGGTTTGGCAGTGAAGCACCGGGTATTAAGTCAATCTGATGCTCAATCCCTCGAATAGGCGGTAATCTCGATGGCACGTCTTGTGGAAAGACGTCAGCAAACTCCTGCAAAATGTTAGTGACAGCAGGAGGCAAAGAGGAAGGCACGTCCTCGAATGAAAATAATGCCTCTTTGCACACAAAAGCATAGCAAACAGATTTGCTGAAATCTAGCTCATCAATATCAGATTTGGTGGCAAATAAACATGCACTTTTCAATTTAATTTCAGAAGCAACACTAGATGGTTTATTATTAGGATTCATTTGTTGCTCAAATTCTTTTGCCACAATCTGATTTTCACTCTTATTCGTCTCCTGTTTTGCTTTATTAGCTCTATTAATATCATCTTTCACAATGGAATCAGGAGTCATAGGAAGCAAAGTAATATTTTTATCCTTATGAACAAGAGTATAGTGATTGTTTCTACCATGGTGTACAGAATTTTTATCAAATTGCCATGGTCTACCAAGTAATAAGGAACATGCTTGCATAGGAACCACATCACAATCAACATAATCAGCATATGTAGAGATACTAAAATGCACACGAACAGTACGTGTTACCTTAACCTTGCCGCTGTTGTTGAACCATTGGATGTAGTAAGGATGTGGATGTGGTCTTGTGGTGAGAGAAAGCTTCTCCACCATCTCCATGCTAGCCAAGTTGTTGCAGCTCCCTCCGTCTATTATGACGCGCACAGAACGTTCCTTCACAACTCCCTTGGTATGGAACAAATTGTGCCTCTGATTTTGCTCAGCTTGTGTGACCTGCACACTGAAAACACGTTGAGCAACTAAACATTCATACCTGTCAGCGTCTTCAGGAGCCATGTATTGCGTCTCATGATCAGAATCATCTCCACCATGTTCTTCACGTGTAATAAGAGCCAATGTCTCCTCATCATAGTCACTAGCGGACTCATATCCACCATCCGCGGTAGCAATCATCACACGCGGAGATTTGCATTCCCTCGCATAATGACCTCCTCCCTTACAACGACGACAAATAATATCACTTGTGTGCCCTGTTGATGCCATGGAAGAAGAAGAACGCTGTGCAGGCCCCGCAGGTGCGCTCTTGGCAGATAATGGTGGTTGTGCCTGTTTTTTTGTATCACGGCTGGAGGTGGCACCGGATGGAGGTGCTGGTGCAGTTGAAGTAGAAGATGCACGTGGTGTCCATGATGAAGGTCGGCCTGCAGAAAAGTTAGTTCGCCCCAATGCTTGTCGATCCTGCACTTCACGTTCAGCTTTACAAGCAAGATGGAATAAACGAGTGATATTAGTATACTCCTTATAGTCTAGAATGGTCTGAATCTCTCTATTTAATCCACCCAGAAAACGTGCAAGCATAGCTTCATTCTCCTCAACAATACCACATCTAATCATGCCAGTTTGTAATTCCTGATAATATTCTTCTACAGAATTTTTTCCTTGTCTTAAGCGCTGTAATTTTTGAAGCAATTCACGTTGATAATATGGTGGAACCCAACGCGTACGCATAGCAGTTTTCAAAGCAGCCCAAGTAGTTGGAATAGGATACAATCTACAATGTTCAGACCACCATACACATGCAAAACTAGTGAAAGCACAAACAGCAGCAGCAACTCTTCTCTCCTCAGGATATTGTAAACATGCAAATCGTTGTTCAGTTTCTAACTCCCAAGTAAGATATATATCAGGAACATATCTACCCTCAAATGGTGGAATATTCAATTTCAGTTTAGGAATATGGACATCATCTCATACCTGAGGTGGTGGTGCAGGCCTACCATTACGAATATATACCTGAGGTCGACCTGCTGGTGGTGGTGCTGGTGGCTGCTCGTAGATCTGATTTTGATCAACCTCATCCTCATAATCGCCCGCATACTCATCATCCTCCTGGGTACCAGCAACAGCAGTAGCAGGAGACACAGAAGTATCAACAGCAGCACCAACAGTTTGGCCAAACGCAAGAGGAACACGGCTCGCTCGGCGAAGGTCTATTTCGCGACGTGGAGGTAGTCGTTGTTGTTGTTGTTGGAGAGGTGCGTTAGGTGCAGCGGGTGGTGGTGGTGGAAGACGCGCGAGCAATTCATTAAATCTGTTATCGAGCTTTGTTTCAAACGTCTTCTCAAGGCCAGTGATCTTCTCCATGGCCTCTTCAAAATTGTTCAGCACATCTTGCACCTGTTCAGTCATCATTTGCTGAAACTTATCATGAAGCTCCTTGTTCGATAAATTCTCCCAGTCAATCTCGTCGGCTTGTGATCCTGGCATGGTTAGCAGCAATAGAAACACACAAGAATATGATCCTACAGACTACGAACAAGTGGTGGTGGTGGGTGTCACAAATCCGTCAAGCAAAACTCAAATTCTTACCAGTTCTTACCCAGCAACAGGCGGTGATCGGCAACCGTTGTAGTCAAAACTCTCAAAACTTGGATAGAGGATTACCAGGGAGAGTCAAACGCACGACGTAGATGTATGTGGAGCTGGGAAGGCTTATACTATGGTAGCAAAAAGGGTCAGCAATAATCAATTCAGAGATGCAAAGTTGAATAAACGCTCAACGACGGTACTGTGCTGGTCCTAGGCTAGACTGTGCTAGAGACGCGAGCCTAGAACACCAACAAAATCACGGCGCGGCACGTAAACAAGGGAAAAGCACACTCTGAACTTTTTTTTTCGCTCTTTTTTTTTTGCGCTCTTTTTTTTTGCGCTGCTTTTTTTTTTGCGAAAAATCACTATAATGGCGAGTGTCTCAAAACTCTTCCTAGCTCAAACTGGCAGGATGGGCACGAAATTTTTCGACCAAATTTTTTTTTTTCGACTGCCCGGACCCAAAAACTGGAAACGGGTCAAAAAAAACTTCCTATAATGGCACCTGTCTCAAAACACTCAGAAACACCTAAAAATAGGATAGCCAGAAATTTTTTCGAAAAATGCGTTTTCGAAAAATTTTGGGCCTAAACGGAGCGTGGCTACCCGGCTCCGGCAAGGAAACACGAATCGGAATCTAGATGGATCTCGAAAACAACCCTAATAAGCAAGGAACTCGGATTGGTGGTGGATATATGGTGGTGGTATATGGCAGCGGTGGTGGTAGCGGTGGTAGTATATGGATATGGATCGGTGGTGGTATATTGACACGGATTGGTGGTGGTATATGGATACGAATTCGGAGCGGTGGTGGTAGATGGCAGGGGCGATGATGATGGTGCGGCAGCGGCGTGACAACTTATGACCAGAACTCGAAACTCTAAAAGACTAGACTCTAAGACCAGCAACTAGACATGACGATGCAACCGCAAATTCAACAAAGCAAAACCCTAAAAAGATTAGGCAAAGGCTCAGATTGGTTCGGATATGATGAACTAACCCTAATTTTTTTTGTGGCTTTTTCGTGGACTGTAGGTATGAAGAACAGACTCGATCTAAACTACGAAAAACTGTAAAATCTCACCGAGCAACCTGGAAATCTGATACCACTTGATAGAGGCGGAGGTGTCCCGTCTTTCGATGAGATGATGGATTTCGCTTTGGTGGAAGTCGACTTTGACGATCCGACTACGAACGTGCGAGGACGTCGCGCCTTAGCAATCGCTAAACCAACTCCGAGAGGTTATTGACCACGCCGGAGCACGATCAACCTGACCACGAGGGTCTGTTTCCTGCGAGCAAACGGAGAACAAGCAAGAAACTGAGATTGCAATCTGGATATTGCGAATATAAGATGAAAGCTTTATTGATCAAAGTGGGGTTCTGTGACGCCTTTGTCTGGTCGTTGAACACAAACGAAGTACGCGAAGTTGCAGCTATGGCGAACTTTTAATCTAAACAAAACCCAAAGTCTAAACGATGCCCTAAGGGCTGTATATATGGAGGAAGAGGGGGGGAATTTCGTGGCCCTTGGTGGAGGGGTCCGAAATCAACCCTATCTCTTGTTTCCCCACACATACGGACTCTAAAAATAGCCTATACTTATGTATTTCGAAATTACATGGGCCTGGCCCAATAATAAGGTGACGCAGCACCTAAAATAGCCTCGGGACGAAATTTGTGAAGTGGCATCTTGTATATTTCGTCCAAGGCTTCACGCACCCATTATGGTGGCTTCAAAGTCCTGAAATCATCACTTGTAACTCCGTTCTTGTTTCCCTTGCGCATGCCATCATCTCCATGCTTTTTCTTGCTCCAATGTTCATCCTTCTCCAAGCTAGGCCCTTCATTTGTAAGCAAAACAAATGTATCCAATTTAGGCAGCATCATATTCTCATGAACATTAGAATCATTACCAAGAAACGAAAGTACCTGGTAATTTAGTTGGCGTGCACGAGCTCTAGTAATTGGTCCAGTATGTATAGCAGCAGGGGCTGTGGGTGTAACAATTGTATTGATGTCCTCATCAACCATACCGTACCAATCCAGAGGAGACGAAGGAGATTGTGCATCAAGTACAGGAGCTGCTCGACAAAGGTTATATACGCGAATCTCTTAGTCCTTGTGATGTTCTTATTATACTAGTGCCTAAAAAGGATGGTACGTCGAGTATGTGTGTTGATTGTAGAGGCATTAATAATATTACTATTTGTTATCGTCATCCTATTCCTAGGCTAGATGATATGCTTGATGAATTGAGTGGCTCTACAATATTCTCCAAAGTTGATTTGCGTAGTGGATACCATCAAATTCGTATGAAATTGGGTGATGAATGGAAAACAACATTTAAAACTAAGTTTGGTTTATATGAGTGGTTAGTCATGCCTTTTGGGTTAACTAATGCGCCTAGTACTTTCATGAGACTAATGAACGAAGTTTTGCGTGCTTTCATTGGACGATTTGTGGTAGTCTATTTTGATGATATACTGATTTATAGAAAATCATTGCAAGAACATTTGGAACATTTACGTGCTGTTTTTATTCCTCTATGTGATGCACGTTTGTTTGGTAACCTTGGGAAGTGCACCTTTTGCACCGACCGAGTATCTTTTCTTGGCTATGTTGTTACTCCACAGGGAATTAAAGTTGATAAAGCAAAGATTGAAGCTATTGAGAGTTGGCTGCAGGCCAAAATGGTTACACAAGTGAGGAGTTTCCTTGGCCTCGCTGGTTTCTATAGGCGTTTTGTGAGAGATTTCAGCACCATTGCTGCACCTCTCAACGAGCTTACAAAGAAGGATGTATCTTTTGTTTGGGGTACTGCACAGGAAGAAGCCTTCACGGTATTGAAAGATAAGTTGACACATGCTCCTTTCCTCCAACTTCCTGATTTTAATAAGACTTTTGAGCTTGAATGTGATGCTAGTGGAATTGGATTAGGAGGTGTGTTATTACAAGATGGCAAACCTGTTGCATACTTTTCTGAAAAATTGAGTGGGCCTAGTCTGAACTATTCTACTTATGATAAAGAATTATATGCTCTTGTTCGGACTTTAGAGACATGGCAACCTTATTTATGGCCCAAAGTATTTGTTATACATTCTGATCATGAATCTTTGAAACATATTAAAAGTCAAGCTAAACTAAATCGTAGACATGCTAAATGGGTGGAATTCATTGAGACATTCCCTTATGTCATTAAACACAAGAAGGGTAAAGAAAATGTTATTGTTGATGCTTTGTCTCGTCGCTATACTATGCTTTCACAACTTCACTTCAAAATATTTGGTTTGGAGACCATCAAAGATCAATTTGTGCATGATGCTGATTTTAAAGATGTAATGCAGAATTGTAAAGAAGGAAGAACATGGAACATGTTCGTTATTAATGATGGCTTTGTGTTCCATGCTAAAAAGCTATGCATTCCTGCTAGCTCTGTTCGTCTTTTGTTGTTGCGGGAGGTGCATGGAGGAGGATTAATGGGACACTTTGGCGTGAAGAAGAGGGAGGACGTACTTGCTACACATTTCTTTTGGCCAAAGATGAGACGGGATGTTGAGCGCTTTGTTGCTCGCTGCACTACATGTCAAAAAGCTAAGTCACGACTCAATCGTCATGGTTTATATATGCCTTTGCCTGTACCCAGTGTTCCTTGGGAGGATATAGCTATGGATTTTGTTTTGGGATTACCTTGAACAAAGAAGGGGAGGGATAGCATATTGTTGTCGTGGACAGATTTTCAAAAATGGCACACTTCATACCATGTCATAAAAGCGATGATGTTGTTAATGTTGCTGATTTGTTCTTTCGTGAAATTATTCGCTTGCATGGTGTGCCAAATACTATTGTTTTAGATCGTGGTACTAAATTCCTTAGCCACTTTTGGAGATGTTTATGGGCTAAGTTGGGGAATAAACTGCTTTTTAGTACTACTTGTCACCCCCAAGCTGATGGACAAACTGAAGTAGTCAATAGAACATTGTCTACTATGATTAGGGTTGTTTTGAAGAATAATAAGAAAATGTGGGAAGAATGCTTGCCTCATATTGAATTTTCTTATAATCGTTCATTGCATTCTACTACTAAGATGTGCCCTTTTGAAGTTGTGTATGGTTTCCTACCTCATGCACCTATTGATTTGTTGCCTCTTCCATCTTCGGAGAAAGTTAAATTTGATGCTAAACAACGTGTTGAATTGATTTTAAAAATGCATGAGTTAACCAAGGAAAACATTGAGCGTATGAATGCTAAATATAAACTTGCTGGAGATAAGGGTAGAAAACATGTTGTGTTTGCACCTGGAGATCTTGTTTTGGTTACATTTGCGTAAGGATAGATTTCCTAATTTGCGCAAATCAAAGCTAATGCCACGTGCTAATGGTCCTTTTAAGGTGTTAGAGAAAATAAATGATAATGCATATAAACTTGAGCTACCTGCAGATTTTGGGGTTAGTCCCACTTTTAACATTGCAGATTTGAAGCCTTATTTGGGTGAGGAAGATGAGCTTCTGTCGAGGACGACTTCATTTCAAGAAGGGGAGGATGAAGAGACATCAATACCATTGTTACACCCACAGCCCCTACTGTTACATATACTGGACCAATTACTAGAGCTCGCGCACGCCAATTAAATTACCAGGTACTTACATTTCTTGGTAATGATTCTAATGTTCATGAGAATATGATGCTGCCTAAATTGGATACATTTGTTTTGCTTACGAATGAAGGGCCTAGCTTGGAGAAGGATGAACATTGGAGCAAGAACACGCATGGAGTTGATGACATGTGCAAGGGGGTCAAGAACGGAGTTACAAGTGATGATGTCAGGACTTTGAAGCCACCATAAGGAGTGCATGAAGCCTTGGATGAAATATACAAGATGCCACTTCATAAATTTCGTCTAGAGGCTATTCTAGGTGTTGTGTCACCTTATTATTGGGCCAGGCCCATGTATTTTCGAAATACTTACGTATAGGTTGCTTTTAGAGTCCGTATGTGTGGGGAAACAAGAGTTAGGTTTGGTTTTGGACCCCTCCTCCAAGGGCCAACGAAATTGCCCCCTCTTCCTCCATATATACAACCCTTAGGGCGTCGTTTAGACTTTGTGTTTTGTTTAGATTAAAAGTTCGCCATAGTTGCAACTTCGCGTACTTCATTTGTGTTCAACGACCAGACCAAGGCGTCACAGAACCCCACCTTCATTAATAAAGCTTTCCTCTTTTATTCGCAATATCCAGCTTGCAATCTTAGTTTCTTGCTTGTTCTTCGTTTGCTCGCAAGAAATAGACCCTCGTGGTCAGGTTGATCGTGCTCCGGCGTGGTCAATAACCCCTCGGAAGTTAGTTTAGCGATTGCTAAGGCGCGGCGTCTTCGCACGTTCATAGTCGGATCGTCAAAGTCGACTCCCATAGAAAATGATTGTTATCTCATCGAAACATCGGGACACCTTTGCCCCTATCATTCATTGTGATGCAAGAGGTACCGGAATTGGCGAAGTTTGGTGCGAGAAAAACGAGTCATTGCATATTTTAGTGAAAAATTCTCTGGTGCTAAACTTAACTATCCCATATATGTCAAAGAATTGTATGCTTTAGTGCGTGTGCTACATGTTTGGGAACATTATCTTAGACCTCTTGAGTTTGTCAAACATACCGATCATGAAACGCTTAAGTACTTAAAAGGTCAAACTAAGTTGAACAAGCGTCATGCCAAATGGAGTGAATTTATTGAATCTTTCCCCTATGTGATCAAGTACATTAAGGGTAAGGAAAATGCAGTTGTCGATGCACTTTCATGCATATGCACGCTTGTCACTAAGCTTGAGTTGAATGTTATTGGTTTTGAGCACATCAAACACTTGTATGCTAATGATCCATCTTTTGCTATTCGTTATGCTAAGTGTTTGACGCATACTTCTTGGGAACAATATTATATCAAGGATGCTTATCTTATGAAAGCTAACAAACTATGCATTCCCGAGTCTTCTCTTCGTTTGCTACTTTTGCAAGAGGCTCATGGAGGCGGACCCATGGGACATTTTGGACGAGATAAGACATTCTCCACGCTCTCCAAGAACTACTTTTGGCCCAAGATGTTTCGAGACGTCTCACGCTTCACCAACCGATGCTCTACATGTCGCAAAGCTAAGTCTAAAGCTCAATCTCATGGTCTTTACATGCCTCTTCCTATTCCTTAGCAACCTTGGGAAGACATTAGCATAGATTTTGTACTTGGTTTGCCTAGAATTCAAAATGGAAAGGATTTCGTGTTTGGTGTTGTGGACCGATTTTCTAAGATGGCACATTTCATTCCTCGCAACAAGATAGACGATGCTTCACACATTGCAAATCTCTTTTGTAGGGAAATCTTGCGACTCCATGGAGTACCAAAGACAATCGTCTCCGGTCGTGACGTCAAGTTCTTGAGTTACTTTTGGAAGACCCTATGCGCCAAGCTCCGAATCAAGCTCTTGTTCTCATCCGCATACCATCCTCAAACCGACGGCCAAATGGAGGTGACGAACCGGACTCTCTCCACTCTACTTCGCGTGTTGATTAAGAAGAACATAAAGGAGTGGGAAGCATGTTTACCCATTGCCGGGTACGCCTACAGCCGTGCAAGACATTCGACTACTGGCAAGTCCCCTTTCGAGGTCGTCTACGGCTTCAACCCGTTGTCACCATTGGACATTCTACCTCTTCCTCTACAAGAGCGCATGGACATGGATGCGCGTGCACGAGCAAGCTACATCAAGAAGATGCATGAGGATACAAGGCACGCCATTGAGCGCCAAGCACAACGACTAGCGACCAAGCTCAACGTCAACAAGCAACCCATGATCTTCAACATTGGAGATCTCATGTGGCTACACCTTCGCAAGGACGGCTTCCCCAACGAACGTAAGTCCAAACTTCTCCCTCGAGCCGATGGACCCTTCAAGGTGCTAGCACGCTACAACGACAACGCCTACAAGATTGACCTACCACGAGGCAAGTACAACGTGAGCGACATCTTCAACGTCAAAGACCTCGTGCCATACCATGGAGATGAAGCTTTTGATCCGAGGTCGGATCTTTCCCAAGGGGGGAGATGATGCAGAGCATCCCTCGCTCATCCCCATGGACATACCTACATCTCCCTCAACACCACTTTGACCCATGACAAGAGCTAGAGCAAAGGCTATCGAAGATAAGGTGAAGTCGCTCCTCTCCGAACTCCCTCTCTCTACTCACGAGACTTGGCTACTACCTCATACGGACACTCTGTGTGATCAGGTACTTGGAGGAGAGCCACGGGACAGCTACACCCAATGGCGAAGGTGGCAAGGACACCAAGCATGGACATCAAGAGGAAAAGCCATTTGGGAAGCTACAGGCACCGGACGACCGGCCGGGCTCGGAGGTCCGACCCCTGGGAGATGCTACAGCCGAGAGAAGGAAGGCAGGACAGAGCTACAGGCCACGGATGACCGGCCCAGCCCGGACGTCCGACGACTCCCAGGCCACGGACGACCGACGCCCTCCAGACGTCTGGCAGCTGGGCACCCGGGAGGAAATTAGCGAAAGACCGAAGCCACCGGACGACCAGCACCCGAGCCAAAACTACGGAAGTCCGACATCTACGGACGTCCGGACCGTCCCGAAGCTCCGGACGACCGACGTCTTCCGGATGTCCGACACCTGAGTAACTGCAGCCACGGGCCGATGCCCTTGTACCCCTTCACTTTGACCCCCATTTGCACTACGACTATAAATAGGTCTCTCCCACCTCCTAGCTCGGGTTAGCATTGTGATAGCTCGTTTGAGATAGAGCATTGCTCATCCATACGAGATCTACTCCACGTGAGGGACCGTGCCTCTTCGGAGAAGATCCATTCGGATTCAAGGCCTCCATCCGGAGAAGACAATCAAGACCTCCTCACGGAGAAGAACGGTTACTCTTGTATCTTTCCTTGTTGACTTTGTATCATGTGTTACCTTATGCTTTCGGTGATCTAGCCCTTGTGTGATCAATCACTTGTCGATTGAGTGTTTCTCTCGTTCATCCCCGTGATTTTCCTTGTGTTCTTCCGTGTGTTGTTCGTGTTTCCCCGTAGGATCCATTCCAAAAACGTGAAAGATCAGCCCCATAGGGTTCCGCCCTACATCACATAACACTAACACTGGCTCCAAGATCACATAAAGCAGTTTTAACATAGTTTCTTTTAATGGAGCATGGTATAGTTGGTACTCCTGGATCTCCAAGTTTCTTTGGTATTCCACCCTTAAAAGTATAATTAGCAAGCATGGTCGAAATTTCAGCTTCTAGTATCTTTCTTTTATTTGTAATAGTATCCTTCATGTATTTAGCATAAGGATTTACTTTAAGCATGCCAGTTAAGCGCATACGTAGGAAGATAGGTCTAATCATTTCAGCAAAGCGCTCAAAATCCTCATCATCCTTTTTCTTGGATGGCTTAGGAGGGAAAGGCATGGGTTTCTGAACCCATGGTTCTCTTTCTTTACCGTGCTTCCTAGTAACAAAGTCTCTCTTATCATAACGTTGATTCTTTGATTGTTGGTTATCAAGATCAATAGCAGGTTCAATCTCTACATCAATATTATTGCTAGGTTGAGCATCAACATGAACATTATCATTAACATTATCACTAGGTTCATGTTCATCACCAGATTGTGTTTCAGCATCAAAAATAGAAGTATCATTGGGATTCTCAGGTGTGTCTACAATAGGTTCACTAGAAGCATGCAAAGTCCTATCATTCTTCTTTTTCTTCTTTTTAGAAGGACTAGGTGTATCGAAACTATTTCTCTGAGAATATTGCTCAATTCTCTTAGGGTGGCCTTCAGGATACAAAGGTTCCTGAGTCATTTTACCAGTTCTAGTAGCCACTCTAACAGCAAAATCATGTTTATTATTTAATTCATCAAGCAAATCACTTTGAGCTTTAAGTACTTGTTCTGCTTGAGTGGTAACCATAGAAGCATATTTGCTAATGAGTTTAAGTTCACCTTTAACTCTAGCCATATAATCACTCAAGCGTCCAATCATGTAAACATTACTTTTTAATTCTCTACCAACATAAGCATTGAAACTTTCTTGTCTAGCCATAAAGTCATCAAATTCATCTAAACATTGGCTAGGAAACTTAGTAGACGGGATTTCAACTTTATCATATCTATTGAAAGAATTTACCTTTACTACCTGTGTCGGGTTATCAAGACAATGTGTTTCTTCAATAGGTGGTATATTAAGACCTGTATTTCTTCATCGGGAGGTAAATTCTTAACATCTTCAGCTTTAATACCTTTTTCTTTCATAGATTTCTTTGCCTCTTGCATATCTTCAGGACCGAGAAATAGAACTCCCCTCTTCTTTGGAGTTGGTTTAGGAATAGGCTCAGGGGTTGGCTCAATTGGATCAGGAAATGGCTCAGGAAGAGTCCAATTATTTTCATTAGTCAACATATTATTCAATAACAATTCAGCTTGATCGACTGTTCTTTCCCTGAAAACACAACCAACACAACTATCCAAGTGGTCCTTGGAAGCATCGGTTAGTCCATTATAAAAGACATCAAGTATTTCATTTTTCTTAAGAGGATGATCAGGCAAAGCATTAAGTAATCGGAGAAGCCTCCCCCATGCTTGTGGGAGACTCTCTTCTTCAATTTGCACAAAAATATATATTTCCCTCAAGGCAGCTTGTTTCTTATGAGCAGGGACATATTTGGCAGAGAAATAATAAATCATATCCTAGGGACTACGCACACAACCAGAATCAAGAGAATTAAACCAAGTTTTAGCATCACCCTTTAATGAGAACGGAAATATCTTAAGGATATAATAGTAGCGAGATTTCTCATCATTTGTGAACAGGGTGGCTATATCATTTAATTTAGTAAGATGTGCCACAACAGTTTCAGATTCGTTGCCATAAAAAGGATCAGATTCAACCAAAGTAATTATCTCAGGATTAACAGAGAATTCATAATCCTTATCAGTAACAAAGAAGGTGAAGTAGCAAAAGCAGGGTCATGTTTCATTCTAGCATTTAGAGATTTCTGTTTCCATTTAGCTAGTAACTTTTTAAGATCAGATCTATCATTGCAAGCAAGAATAGCTCTAGTAGTTTCTTCATCCATAACATAAGCCTTAGGAACAACAGGCAATTCATACTTAGGTGGAGTACCTTCAAAATCACTATCTACAATAATATCATCTTCAATAATTTCATTCTCTCTAACCCTAGCAAGTTGTTCATCAAGATATTCACCTAATGGCACAGTAGTATCAAGCATAGAAGTAGTTTCATCATAAGTATCATGCATAGCAGAAGTGGCATCATCAATAACATGCGACATATCAGAATTCATAGCAGTAGCAGGTTTAGTGATAGAGGCGAGGGTCCCGATCTTTCGATGAGATGATGGATATCGCTTTGGTGGAAGTCGACTTTGACGATCCGACTACGAACGTGCGAGGACGTCGCGCCTTAGCAATCGCTAAACCAACTCCGAGAGGTTATTGACCACGCCGGAGCACGATCAACCTGACCACGAGGGTCTGTTTCCTGCGAGCAAACGAAGAACAAGCAAGAAACTAAGATTGCAATCTGGATATTGCGAATATAAGATGAAAGCTTTATTGATCAAGGTGGGGTTCTGAGACGCCTTTGTCTGGTCGTTGAACACAAACGAAGTACGCGAAGTTGCAGCTATGGCGAACTTTTAATCTAAACAAAACCCAAAGTCTAAACGATGCCCTAAGGGCTGTATATATGGAGGAAGAGGGGGGGGAATTTCGTGGCCCTTGGTGGAGGGATCCGAAATCAACCCTATCTCTTGTTTCCCCACACATACGGACTCTAAAAATAGCCTATACTTATGTATTTCGAAATTACATGGGCCTGGCCCAATAATAAGGTGACGCAGCACCTAAAATAGCCTCGGGACGAAATTTATGAAGTGGCATCTTGTATATTTCGTCCAAGGCTTCATGCACCCATTATGGTGGCTTCAAAGTCCTGAAATCATCACTTGTAACTCCGTTCTTGTTCCCCTTGCGCATGCCATCATCTCCATGCTTGTTCTTGCTCCAATGTTCATCCTTCTCCAAGCTAGGCCCTTCATTTGTAAGCAAAACAAATGTATCCAATTTAGGCAGCATCATATTCTCATGAATATTAGAATCATTACCAAGAAACGAAAGTACCTGGCAATTTAGTTGGCGTGCACGAGCTCTAGTAATTGGTCCAGTATGTATAGCAGCAGGGGCTGTGGGTGTAACAATTGTATTGATGTCCTCATCATCCTCCCCTTCTTGAAATGAAGTCGTCCTCGACGGAAGTTCATCTTCCTCACCCAAATAAGGCTTCAAATCTGCAATGTTAAAAGTGGGACTAACCCCAAAATCTGCAGGCAACTCAAGTTTATATGCATTATCATTTATTTTCTCTAACACCTTAAAGGGACCATCAGCACGTGGCATTAACTTTGATTTGCGCAAATCAGGAAATCTATCCTTACGCAAATGTAACCAAACAAGATCTCCAGGTGCAAACACAACATGTTTTCTACCCTTATCTCCAGCAAGTTTATATTTAGCATTCATACGCTCAATGTTTTCCTTAGTTAACTCATGCATTTTTAAAATCAATTCAGCACGTTGTTTAGCATCAAAATTAACCTTCTCCGAAGATGGAAGAGGCAACAAATCAATAGGTGCACGAGGTAGGAAACCATACACAACTTCAAAAGGGCACATCTTAGTAGTAGAATGCAATGAACGATTATAAGCAAATTCAATATGAGGCAAGCATTCCTCCCACATTTTCTTATTATTCTTCAAAACAGCCCTAAGCATAGTAGACAACGTTCTATTGACTACTTCAGTTTGTCCATCAGTTTGGGGGTGACAAGTAGTACTAAAAAGCAGTTTAGTCCCCAACTTAGCCCATAAACATCTCCAAAAGTGGCTAAGAAATTTAGTATCACGATCTGAAACAATAGTATTTGGCACACCATGCAAGCGAATAATTTCACGAAAGAACAAATCAGCAACATTAACAGCATCATCGCTTTTATGACATGGTATAAAGTGTGCCATTTTCGAGAATCTATCCACGACAACAAATATGCTATCCCTCCCCTTCTTTGTTCGAGGTAAACCTAAAACAAAGTCCATAGATATATCCTCCCAAGGAACACTAGGTACAGGCAAAGGCATATATAAACCATGAGGATTGAGTCGTGACTTAGCTTTTTGACATGTAGTGCATCGAGCAATAAAACGCTCAACATCCCGTCTCATCTTTGGCCAAAAGAAATGTGTAGCAAGTACGTCCTCCGTCTTCTTCACGCCAAAGTGTCCCATTAATCCTCCTCCATGCGCCTCCTGCAACAACAAAAGACGAACGGAGCTAGCTGGAATGCATAGCTTGTTAGCACGAAACACAAATCCATCGTTAACGAGAAACTTGTTCCACATTCTTCCTTCTTTACAATTCTGCATTACATCTTTAAAATCAGCATCATGCACATATTGATCTTTGATGGTCTCCAAACCAAATATTTTGAAGTCAAGTTGTGAAAGCATAGTATAGCGGCGAGACAATGCATCAGCAATAACATTTTCTTTTCCCTTCTTGTGTTTAATGACATAAGGGAAAGTCTCAATGAATTCAACCCATTTAGCATGTCTACGATTCAGTTTAGCTTGACTTTTAATATGTTTCAAAGATTCATGATCAGAATGTATAACAAATTCTTTGGGCCATAAATAATGTTGCCATGTTTCTAAAGTCCGAACAAGAGCATATAATTCTTTATCATAAGTAGAATAATTCAGACTAGGCCCACTCAATTTTTCAGAAAAGTATGCAACAGGTTTGCCATCTTGTAATAACACACCTCCTAATCCAATTCCACTAGCATCACATTCAAGCTCAAAAGTCTTATTAAAATCAGGAAGTTGGAGTAAAGGAGCATGTGTCAACTTATCTTTCAATACCGTGAAGGCTTCTTCCTGTGCGGTACCCCAAACAAAAGGCACATCCTTCTTTGTAAGCTCGTTGAGAGGTGCAGCAATGGTGCTGAAATCTCTCACAAAACGCCTATAGAATCCAGCGAGGCCAAGAAAACTCCTCACTTGTGTGACCGTTTTGGGCTGCGGCCAACTCTCAATAGCTTCAATCTTGGCTTTATCAACTTCAATTCCCTGTGGAGTAACAACATAGCCAAGAAAATATACTCGGTCGGTGCAAAAGGTGCACTTCCCAAGGTTACCAAACAAACGTGCATCACGTAGAGCAATAAAAACAGCACGTAAATGTTCCAAATGTTCCTCCAAAGATCTGCTATAAATCAATATGTCATCAAAGTAAACTACCACAAATCGTCCAATGAAAGCACGTAAAACTTCGTTCATTAATCTCATGAAAGTACTAGGTGCATTAGTTAACCCAAAAGGCATGACTAACCACTCATATAATCCAAACTTAGTTTTAAATGCTGTTTTCCATTCATCTCCCAATTTCATACGAATTTGATGGTAGCCACTACGCAAATCAACTTTGGAGAATATTGTAGAGCCACTCAATTCATCAAGCATATCATCTAGCCTAGGAATAGGATGACGATAACGAATAGTAATATTATTAATGCCTCTACAATCAACACACATACGTGATGTACCATCCTTTTTCGGCACTAGAATAATAGGAACAGCACAAGGACTAAGGGATTCACGTATATAACCTTTGTCGAGAAGCTCTTGTACTTGACGCATAATCTCCTTCGTCTCCTCTGGATTGGTACGGTATGGTGCACGGTTTGGCAGTGAAGCACCGGGAATTAAGTCGATCTGATGCTCAATCCCTCGAATAGGCGGTAATCCCGGTGGCACGTCTTGTGGAAAAACGTCAGCGAACTCCTGCAAAATGTTAGTGACAGCAGGAGGCAAAGAGGAAGGCACGTCCTCGAATGAAAATAATGCCTCTTTGCACACAAAAGCATAGCAAACAGATTTGCTGAAATCTAGCTCATCAATATCAGATTTGGTGGCAAATAAACATGCACTTTTCAATTTAATTTCAGAAGCAACACTAGATGGTTTATTATTAGGCTTCATTTGTTGCTCAAATTCTTTTGCCACAATCTGATTTTCACTCTTATTCTTCTCCTGTTGTGCTTTATTAGCTCTATTAATATCATCTTTCAAAATGGAATCAGGGGTCATAGGAAGCAAAGTAATATTTTTATCCTTATGAACAAGAGTATAGTGATTGTTTCTACCATGGTGTACAGAATTTTTATCAAATTGCCATGGTCTACCAAGTAATAAGGAACATGCTTGCATAGGTACCACATCACAATCAACATAATCAGCATATGTAGAGATACTAAAATGCACACGAACAGTACGTGTTACCTTAACCTTGCCGCTGTTGTTGAACCATTGGATGTAGTAAGGATGTGGATGTGGTCTTGTGGTGAGAGAAAGCTTCTCCACCATCTCCATGCTAGCCAAGTTGTTGCAGCTCCCTCCGTCTATGATGACGCGCACAGAACGTTCCTTCACAACTCCCTTGGTATGGAACAAATTGTGCCTCTGATTTTGCTCAGCTTGTGTGACCTGCACACTCAAAACACGTTGAGCAACTAAACATTCAAACCTGTCAGCGTCTTCAGGAGCCATGTATTGCGTCTCATGATCAGAATCATCTCCACCATGTTCTTCACGTGTAATAAGAGCCAAAGTCTCCTCATCATAGTCACTAGCGGACTCATATCCACCATCCGCGGTAGCAATCATCACACGCGGAGATTTGCATTCTCTCGCATAATGACCTCCTCCCTTACAACGACGACAAATAATATCACTTGTGTGCCCTGTTGATGCCATGGAAGAAGAAGAACGCTGTGCAGGCCCCGCAGGTGCGCTCTTGGCAGATAATGGTGGTTGTGCCTGTTTTCTTGTATCACGGTTGGAGGTGGCACCGGATGGAGGTGCTGGTGCAGTTGAAGTAGAAGATGCACGTGGTGTCCATGATGAAGGTCGGCCTGCAGAAAAGTTAGTTCGCCCCAATGCTTGTCGATCCTGCACTTCACGTTCAGCTTTACAAGCAAGATGGAATAAACGAGTGATATTAGTATACTCCTTATAGTCTAGAATGGTCTGAATCTCTCTATTTAATCCACCTAGAAAACGTGCAAGCATAGCTTCATTCTCCTCAACAATACCACATCTAATCATGCCAGTTTGTAATTCCTGATAATATTCTTCTACAGAATTTTTCCCTTGTCTTAAACGCTGCAATTTTTGAAGCAATTCACGTTGATAATATGGTGGAACCCAACGCGTACGCATAGCAGTTTTCAAAGCAGCCCAAGTGGTTGGAATAGGATATAATCTACAATGTTCAGACCACCATACACATGCAAAACTAGTGAAAGCACAAACGGCAGCAGCAACTCGTCTCTCCTCAGGATATTGTAAACATGTAAATCGTTGTTCAGTTTCTAACTCCCAAGTAAGATATATATCAGGAACATATCTACCCTCAAATGGTGGAATATTCAATTTCAATTTAGGAATATGGACATCATCTCGTACCTGAGGTGGTGGTGCAGGCCTACCATTACGAAGATATACCTGAGGTCGACCTGCTGGTGGTGGTACAGGTGGCTGCACGTAGTGTTGATTTTGATCAACCTCATCCTCATAGTCTCCCACATAATCATCCTCCTCCGCATCAGCAGCAGGAGCCACAGAAGTATCAACAGCAGCACCAACAGTTTGGCCAAACGCAAGAGGAACACGGCTTGCTCGGCGGAGGTCTGCTTCGCGACGTGGAGGTAGTCGTTGTTGTTGTTGTTGTTGGAGAGGTGCGTTAGCTGCAGCGGGTGGTGGTGGTGGAAGACGCGCGAGCAATTCATTAAACTTGTTATCGAGCTTTGTTTCGAACGTCTTCTCAAAGCCAGTGATCTTCTCCATGGCTTCTTCAAAATTGTTCAGCACATCTTGCACCTGTTCAGTCATCATTTGCTGAAACTTATCATGAAGCTCCTTGTTCGATAAATTCTCCCAGTCAATCTCGTCGGCTTGTGATCCTGGCATGGTTAACAGCAATAGAAACACACAAGAATATGATCCTACAGACTACGAACAAGTGGTGGTGGTGGGTGTCACAAATCCGTCAAGCAAATCTCAAATTCTTACCAGTTCTTACCCAGCAGCAGGCGGTGATCGGCAACCGTTGTAGTCAAAAACTCTCAAAGCTTGGATAGAGCGATTACCAGGGAGAGTCAAACACACGACGTAGATGTATGTGGAGCTGGGAAGGCTTATAATATGGTAGCAAAAAGGGTCAGCAATAATCAATTCAGAGATGCAAAGTTGAATAAACGCTCAACGACGGTACTGTGCTGGTCCTAGGCTAGACTGTGCTAGAGACGCGAGCCTAGAACACCAACAAAATCACGGCGCGGCACGGAAACAAGGGAAAAGCACACTCTGAATTTTTTTTTTTCGCTCTTTTTTTTTTTTGCGCTCTTTTTTTTTTGCGCTGCTTCTTTTTTTTTTTTTTTTTTGCGAAAAATCACTATAATGGCGAGTGTCTCAAAACTCTTCTTAGCTCAAACTGACAGGATGGGCACGAAATTTTTTTGACCAATTTTTTTTTTTTTTTTGACTGCCCGGACCCAAAAACTGGAAACGGGTCAAAAAAAACTTCCTATAATGGCACCTGTCTCAAAACACTCAGAAACACCTAAAAATAGGATAGCCAGAAATTTTTTCGAAAAATGCGTTTTCGAAAAATTTTGGGCCTAAACGGAGCGTGGCTACCCGACTCCGGCAAGGAAACACGAATCGGAATCTAGATGGATCCCGAAAACAAACCTAATAAGCAAGGAACTCGGATTGGTGGTGGATATATGGTGGTGGTATATGGCAGCGGATTGGTGGTGGTATATGGATACGGATTCGGAGCGGTGGTGGTAGATGGCAGGGGCGATGATGATGGTGCGGCGACGGCGTGACAACTTGTGAACAGAACTCGAAACTCTAAAAGACTAGACGCTAAGACCAGCAACTGAACACGACGATGCAACCGCAAATTCAACAAAGCAAATACAGAAAAGATTATGCAAGGCTCAGATTGGTTCGGATGGGACGAACTAACCCTAATTTTTTTTTGGCTTTTTCGTGGACTATAGGTATGAAGAACAGACTCGATCTAAACTACGAAAAACTGTAAAATCTCACCGAGCAACCTGGAAATCTGATACCACTTGATAGAGGCGAGGGTCCCGATCTTTCGATGAGATGATGGATATCGCTTTGGTGGAAGTCGACTTTGACGATCCGACTACGAACGTGCGAGGACGTCGCGCCTTAGCAATCGCTAAACCAACTCCGAGAGGTTATTGACCACGCCGGAGCACGATCAACCTGACCACGAGGGTCTGTTTCCTGCGAGCAAACGAAGAACAAGCAAGAAACTAAGATTGCAATCTGGATATTGCGAATATAAGATGAAAGCTTTATTGATCAAGGTGGGGTTCTGAGACGCCTTTGTCTGGTCGTTGAACACAAACGAAGTACGCGAAGTTGCAGCTATGGCGAACTTTTAATCTAAACAAAACCCAAAGTCTAAACGATGCCCTAAGGGCTGTATATATGGAGGAAGAGGGGGGGAATTTCGTGGCCCTTGGTGGAGGGATCCGAAATCAACCCTATCTCTTGTTTCCCCACACATACGGACTCTAAAAATAGCCTATACTTATGTATTTCGAAATTACATGGGCCTGGCCCAATAATAAGGTGACGCAGCACCTAAAATAGCCTCGGGACGAAATTTATGAAGTGGCATCTTGTATATTTCGTCCAAGGCTTCATGCACCCATTATGGTGGCTTCAAAGTCCTGAAATCATCACTTGTAACTCCGTTCTTGTTCCCCTTGCGCATGCCATCATCTCCATGCTTGTTCTTGCTCCAATGTTCATCCTTCTCCAAGCTAGGCCCTTCATTTGTAAGCAAAACAAATGTATCCAATTTAGGCAGCATCATATTCTCATGAATATTAGAATCATTACCAAGAAACGAAAGTACCTGGCAATTTAGTTGGCGTGCACGAGCTCTAGTAATTGGTCCAGTATGTATAGCAGCAGGGGCTGTGGGTGTAACAATTGTATTGATGTCCTCATCATTTAGGTGTCGCAAGCTTACTCAAAACAAAAGGAGAATCTAGTGCAGAGCTAGATGGCAGTTCCTTACCTCCTAATAAGGACATCAATACCATTGTTACACCCACAGCCCCTGCTGCTATACATAGTGGACCAATTACTAGAGCTCGCGCACGCCAACTAAATTACCAGGTACTTTTGTTTCTTGGTAATGATTCTAATGTTCATGAGAATATGATGCTGCCTAAATTGGATACATTTGTTTTGCTTACAAATGAAGGTTATTGGCTTTGAGCACATAAAAGACTTGTATGCTAATGATCCATCTTTTGCAACTCATTATGCTAAATGTTTGACGCATACATCTTGGGAACAATATTACATCAAGGATGGTTATCTTATGAGAGCTAACAAACTATGCATTCCCGAGTCGTCTCTTCATTTGCTCCTTTTGCAACAGGCTCATGGAGGTGGACTCATGGGACGCTTCAGACGCGACAAGACTTTCGCCACGCTCTCCAAGAACTACTTTTCGCCCAAGATGTTCTGCGACGTCTGACGCTTCACCACCCGATGCTCTACATGTCGCCAAGCTAAGTCTAAAGCTCAATCCCATGGTCTTTACATGCCTCTTCCTATTCCTTATCATCCTTGGGAAGACATTAGCATGGATTTTGTACTTGGTTTGCCTAGAACTCAAAATGGAAAGGATTCCGTGTTTGTTGTTGTGGACCAATTTTCTAAGATGGCACATTTCATTCCTTGCAACAAGATAGACGATGCTTCACACGTTACAAATCTCTTTTGTAGGGAAATCTTGCATCTCCATGGAGTACCAAAGACAATCGTCACCGACCGTGACGTCAAGTTCTTGAGTTACTTTTGGAAGACGATATGCGCCAAGCTCGGAATCAAGCTCTTGTTCTCATCCGCATACCATCCTCAAACCGACGGCCAAACGGAGGTGACGAACCGGACACTATCCACTCTACTTCGCGTGTTGATCAAGAAGAACATCAAGGAGTGAGAGGCGTGTCTACCCATCGCCGAGCATGCCTACAACCGTGCAAGACATTCGACTACCGGTAAGACCCCCTTCGAGGTCGTCTATGGCTTCAACCCGTTGTCACCATTGGACATTCTACCTCTTCCTCTACAAGAGCGCACCAACATGGATGCGAGTGCACGGGCAAGCTACATCAAGAAGATGCATGAGGATACAAGGCACACCATCGAGCGCCAAGTACAACGACTAGCGTCCAAGCTCAACGTCAACAAGCAACCCAAGACATTCAACATTGGAGACCTCGTGTGGCTAAACCTTCGCAAGGACCGCTTCCCCAATGAACGCAAGTCCAAGCTTCTCCCTCGAGCCGATGGACCCTTCAAGGTGCTATCACGCTACAACAACAACGCTTACAAGATCAACCTCCCACGCGACAAGTACAACGTGAGCGACATCTTCAACGTCTCCGATCTCTCCCCGTACCATGGTGATGAGGATTTTGATCCGAGGTCGGATCTTTCCCAAGGGAGGGGAGATGATGCGGAGCATCCTACGGTCATCCCCATGGGTACTACTTCGACTACTCAAGCTCCAAGTGGACCCATGACGAGAGCTTGAGCACGTGCTATTCAATCCGAGGTTAACTCTCTCCTTGTTGAACTTCCCTTTGACCCACTTGAGACATGGCTACTACCTCAAACGGAGATGCTTTGTGTGCTTAGGTACCAAGAAAGTAACCAAGGAGAAGTTACGATGCAAGATGAACATCAAGAGCATGTAGACGATCTGCCCAGCCCAGAAGGACCGGAACAACCGCCCAACCACCGCCCGGGCGGAACAACCGGCCAGCTACCGCCCAACAACCGGCCTACCTTCTGTGATCGAGCGGAGCAAGGCCGGTGATGCACCGGTTTTACCGGTTTCTGCCCAAAGACCAGAACAACCGCCCCAACAACCGGTACAACCGCTGGCTCCTTCGACGTCCATCTCCAGAAGCCAGCGCCTGACCTCCCAGCGGTAGTACCACCTTCCTTGTTCGGAACTACCGCCCCGCAAGAGCTCTCAGCGGAACTACCGGCCCCATGACCGGTACTACCGGCCTGCTTTCGCGCAGTACAAGGGGTTTTCGCCCCATGTATCCTCTCCCACTTACCCCTTCGTAGCTTAGCATTATATATACTCATATCCTAGCTTCGTATTAGGGTTAGTGATACGGGGCTAACCCGGTGTAGGCCGATCTTTCACGTTTGGAGTGGGATCCCTCGAAGAACACGATGAACACGGGGAAGAACGGAGAGAAATCACAAGAGGAAACACTCAAGAACAAGTCCGATCACACATCCACTAGACAATCAAACACACAAGATCCACAAGGTACATGAACAACAAACGGAAAGATACAAGGTAAGGTTCATCTCCAGGAGGAGGTCTTGATGATATCCTAGACGGATCTTCCCACAAGGGGGTCTTGATGATATCCCGCAGGATCTTCTCACATGGAGGTCTTGAACTCCATGGGAGTGGTAGTCTCTCTCTCTCTCAAGAGTAGAGGTAGGAGCAAAGCTCACCTAAGAATGAGCTATCATATTTGCTAACCCTAGAAAGGAGGTGGAGGTGGTCTATTTATAGTCTAAGCCACGAAGGGGTAAGTGGGAGAGGGATACAAGGCCAAAGGCCCGCGGCTGCGTACAGGCAGGGCGGTAGTACCGGGCACATAAGCGCTAGTACCGCTTCCTTTGGGCGGTAGTACCGCCCTTTTTAGACTGGGCAGGTCCTTCTTCTTCCGTCTTCGCTTCCATGCTTCCCTCGCGGATGGTGTAGGCGTTCCTTGGCGCTTACACTCCTCCTTGTCATTCGTGAAGCTCCGACAATACCTATGCATGCACATGAGTGGAGTGTCAAGTAGTATACCATCCTCGAAGGGGTCAAGTGAACACATGTAAAGGAGAAGATTCACCTTTATGTATGAGAAGTAGAGGTCGCACGTGTCACTTGCCAAACAAACTCTTGACATGGTGATGTTCGTAGGATGCTCCGCATCATCCCCTCCCCCTTGGGAAAGATCTGACCTCGGATCAAAAACCAAATCACCATGGGAAAGAGATGGCGTCGCCGTGTAGGAGTGGTCAATCACCAAGTTCTCGTCATCTTGAAGCTCGAAATGGGCACTCTCCAATGTCGCACCATCTTGTGATTCCTTCAAAAGGAGCAAATAGAGCAAACACTTGGAAAAACAAATGTGGTTAGCGTTAGTGCAAAACCAGGCATTCAAGAGGTGATTCACCAAACAAGTGTTGTCATCAAGAATAGCATAGGGTGTGACAAAGGATTGTGACATGGCATGTAATCATATCAATCGAGCACAAGCAAAAATATCATGGGAACAAGCATGTAAATGTGAGGTAGAGATGCAAATGTGTGTGACAAGAGCATAAGCATCTACCTCGAGGTCATAGCAAGCATTCACAAATTGCTCAATGAAAGGTCTATGGTAGGCATAGGAAAGATTCACAACACCAAATAAAATGAAGTGTCTAAACACATGGGTCAAGTGCAAGACAATCCAAGCATAACATGCATAGGGTGTAGTGAATATAGTGTGGCACTCAACACAATAGAAAGAGCAAATGTTCATCATGTGTGAGGCAGTCAAGTCAAGCATGAGACAAGCAATGGGACATGCATATGTGAAGAAATGACATTGGTGCAACCAAGCATATCATAGGGGCAAGTAATCCAAGAATTGGATGCAACACACAAGACATATATATCATGATGCATGGGAATGTGATAATGGCAAGTCAAAGCAAGATCTCTAGCAAGTGCGCAATCAAGTGGTCCAAGATGACCAATAAGTCTCACGGTGCAAGCAACACAAGTAGTATGATCCGCAATATCCATGCTCAAGAAAGATGTCACCTTGAAGGCATGTCCTTGTGCATTCTTCACAATGCCGAAGCGCAAGCAAACGCGGTGTAGAAGCGAGTCGTGGTAGAATGTATGAGGCTCGCTCTCAGGTGCTCGAATGGTTAACTCACGTGAAGTGGAAGTCGAAACAAAGTCCAAGTATCCTACACATGCACACAACAAAACAAAGAATGTATGCACATGGTAGATAAACACATCATCCATCATGATGGTTCTCATCTTTTGCACATAACCATTAGAAGCACAAGTGTTTGAATAATATGATGCAACAATGTCGATATTCATGGCACTAGGTATATGGTGCAAAGAAGTAAGGCATGCATGATTCACAAGAATTATATCAAAAACTCCAAATATATGCGAGAATGCTATGGGGACAATCTCATGAGCAAGATTAAGACCATTGTTGCACTCCATACATGGCAAATCATTTAGCACGGGAGAGGCAACACATGGAGATATATGACAAGAAGCAATATCAATCATGTGCAAAGCATATAGATGGTTGTCATCAACCGCATGAGATGAGCAAGTATGAATCATGGGTGATGGAACATAAGCAAGCATAGTAATCAAATCGTGCAAACTAGTGGAGCGAAGATGCAACACACTAGAGTAAATCATGGCAATCATGTCATGTGAGCAAATAGGCATAGGTAATGCACATGACATATCGCAATCACGAGAACAAAGCAAGATCATAGTATCATCATAGGAATGGGTCATAAATGGAACATGGCAATAACAAGCAATGTCTCCACCAAGCTTGCAAATGCACATACAAATGCTATAGTCAATCAACATGTGTAATGCAAAGCATGGGTCACAAATGCATGGAAAAGGTATAGGAATGAGCATAACATGCAAAGTGAACATGGCAAGATGGGCATATGATATGTAATGAACAATAACCAAGTGAGGGCCATGTAGAATGAATGCGCGACGTCTTTGCGCGAAGAGAGTGGTGGGAAAGACAATCCATGGGATCCCAAGTCATCATTGCTCTCTAGAGCTCGTTTTGTCAACTCGTGGGATTGCGAGGTTGACACGTATTCATGGGTACCTACACAAAAGAGACACAAACCAAAGAAATTGTGTGTGTGGTAAATGTACACATCATCCATCATGATTTGTATGTGCACGTGTGAGTTACCACAAGATAAGCATCGCTCAAACAAATTTGATGCATGGTATAAGAACATGTCATCCATCATGAAAGAATAGTTGTTATGTATGACACGATGGGGATACAAATTGAGAATGCAACTATATGGCACATCAATAGCATGTTTGTTCATTGGGAGCATATGGTGCACACAAGTATTGGGATCATGCAATGAATTTGATGTATCAAAATCTCCTAAAATGTATGAGGAAACTATGGGGGTCTCCTCATGAACAACATTGGAAACATCATATGGAGAAAATGGATAACATCCAAAACAATGCATATCCAAAGCTAGGTGGTCATGGCATGGCATATGAGATAAATGATGCAAAGGGAGCATATCAATATCATCACAAGAAAAACAAATGCCAATAACCATGGGCTTGTCATCTATGCCATATGTGCAAATTGGGTTTATTTTAAAGGCATATGCATAGTCACTATGCAAAGATTGAAAATAAGACATGTGATGGATCTCATGCATAGCATATGACAAGTCAAGCGGATTAGCAAACATGATGTGACCTAAAGAATTGTCACAAGAAATCCTATGTAATATGGCATCACAACTAATAGACTCCACATGAGAATCATTGTACTCATCATAAATGGGCAAATCATCACATGGGGAAATCATACTAGACTGAAGCAAGGTACTAGGTGGATCAACATGATGCAAGTAATCAATGTCAAGAATGTCCACTAGTGGGACTAGAGCATCACCTTCACATATGTTACCTTTTTCATTCCACTCAAGTGGTGTTGGTGAGGTGGGAAAGACCAAATTGTGGTCAATATCATCATCTTGATGGAACCATGTGGGGGGTGCATCATATTTCACCATGGCCATCGTCTTGTACAAAGGGAGGACAAAGTCGTCGAGGTTCGGCGCGTCATCAAAAATGGGACCTAGCACCAAATGAGAAGACACAATAGAGGTAGAGGTCAAGTTGTTAGAAATGCAAATGGCCTCACAAGACCTATCAACTATCTCACTCTCTCTATGTGGTGGTTCACTCACTCCCTCAAAGTAGGTGCACTCAACGTCACATATGGTGGAGTCACTCATCTCACTTAAGTGGTGGGGGTTGTGGCTCTCCTCACATGGGATTTGTGGCAACACATCATATATGGGGCTAGTGGTGAAGTCACTCTCACTCTCAATATGGTGGCACAAGTCACTCAAGCCATCATACGTCACCGTGGTCGAAGGGAAAATCCCATGCTCAACCATCTCGTCATTGTCGCCGTGGATGAAGGCCGAAGATGGCACATCATCACTCTCCTCCATGACTGAAGGGAAAATCCCATTGAGGGAGTCCTGGACTAGGGGGTGTCCGGATAGCCGAACTATCATCATCGGCCGGACTCCAAGATTATGAAGATACAAGATTGAAGACTTCGTCCCGTGTCTGGATGGGACTTTCCTTGGCGTGGAAGGCAAGCTTGGAGATACGGATATGTAGATCTCCTACCATTGTAACCGACTCTATGTAACCCTAGCCCTCTCCGGTGTCTATATAAACCGGAGGGTTTTAGTCCATAGGACAGAAGAACAATCATACCATAGGCTAGCTTCTAGGGTTTAGCCTCCTTGATCTCATGGTAGATCCACTCTTGTACTACCCATATCATCAATATCAATCAAGTAGGAGTAGAGTTTTACCTCCATCGAGAGGGCCCGAACCTGGGTAAAAACATCGTGTCCCTTGTCTCTTGTTACCATCCGCCTAGACGCACAGTTCGAGACCCCCTACCCGAGATCCGCCGGTTTTGACACTGACATTGGTGCTTTCATTGAGAGTTCCTCTGTGTCGTCACCAATAGGCTCGATGGCTCCTTCGATCATCAACAACAATGATGCAGTCCAGGGTGAGACTTTTCTCCCTGGACAGATCTTCGTATTCGGCGGCTTTGCACTGCGGGCCACGCTTGGCCATCTGGAGCAGATCGAAAGCTACGCCCCTGGCCGACAGGTCAAATTTGGAAGTCTGAACTTCACGGCTGACATCCCCGGAGACTTGATCTTCGATGGATTCGAGCCACAGCTGAGCGCGCCGCACTGTCACGATGGGCATGATTTAGCTCTGTTGCCGGACAGTGCCCTGGAGGCCGCACACGAGTCCGCTCCGACCCTCAATTCGGAGTCGGCTGCGCAGATCGAGGACGGGTGGCTAGACACCGCCTCGGGGGCTGCAACCTCTACGGCGATGGAGCCGAATACTGACCTTGTCCCTTGTGAAGCTTGTGACTCCGAGGTTCCGGACTCCTCGCCGGACTCCGAACCCCTCGCGCCCCTACCAATTGAATCCGGTTGGGCGCCTGTCATGGAGTTCACCGCTGCGGACATCTTTCAGCACTCACCTTTTGGCGACATCCTGAATTCGCTAAAGTATCTCTCGTTATCAGGAGAGCCCTGGCCGGATCACGGTCAGGACGGTTGGGATGCGGACGACGAAGATATTCAAAACCCACCCACCACCCACTTCGTAGCCACTGTCGACGACCTAAACGATGTGCTAGACTTCGACTCCGAAGACATCGATGGTATGGACGACGATGCCGGAGACGACCAAGAACCAGTGCCTACTAGGCACTAGAAAGCCACCTCAACTCACGACGTATACATGGTGGATACACCAAAAGGAAGCGATAACGAGGAACAACGGGACGCAGCGAAGGATAATTCCCCCGTAAAACAACCAAAACGGCGACGCAAGCGCCGCCCGAAGTCCAGCCTCGATAACAATAGCACCCATACTGACCCAGCCGTAGAGCAGGGCGAACCAGTGGACGACGAACATGCCACCAAGCAACCAGCCGAACAGGATGAATTGGACGAGCAACCCATCCCCGGCGAAAACAACAGTCCAGACGATCTCACGCCGGACACATCACCGGAGCACAAGAACCTTCACAAAAGGCTAGTCGCCACTGCAAGAAGTTTGAAGAAGCAGAAGTGGAAGCTCAAAACAGCGGAAAACATACTCAGAATGAGATGGAGCAAAGTACTCAAGACCGCAGATAAATACGGCGATAGTCACCAAGCAAAGAGCTACCCGAAGCGCAAGCTGTTGCCCGAATTTGACGAGGAGGCCATAAAGCCCCCACAGTCAAAAAACAAAGAGGCCGCCTGGCCGGATAGACGACCAGATGACAGGCTAAGAGCGGCAAGCGGCGCCGCACACAAGCCGGCACACGATCCACATAAGGATCCTCACAAAAAGGATGGCCCGGTCAGGTCCATCTATGGGCCAAAAAAGAAGGCTCTAGGAAGCAACACAACACGCCGAGTATTCAAAGATAACGGCACACCTAAATACAGGGGCGCCGCACACCCACTATGTTTCACCGATGAGGTACTGGATCATGAATTTCCAGCGGGATTCAGACCCGTAAACATAGAGGCATTTGACGGAACAACAGACCCCGGAGTCTGGATTGAGGATTATATCCTACACATACATATGGCTAGAGGAGACGATCTCCACGCCATAAAATACCTACCCCTCAAGCTCAAAGGGCCAGCTCGGCATTGGCTCAAAAGCCTCCCAGAAAATACCATCGGAAGTTGGGAAGAGCTCGAGGATGCGTTTCGAGCAAATTTTCAGGGAACTTATGTCCGCCCTCCGGATGCAGACAATTTAAGTAACATAACTCAACAGCCCGGAGAGTCAGCACGTAAATTTTGGAACAGGTTCCTCACCAAAAAGAACCAAATAGTCGACTGTCCGGATGCCGAAGCCTTAGCAGCCTTTAAAAATAACATCCGAGACGAATGGCTCGCCAAACACCTCGGCCAGGAAAAACCAAGAACAATGGCCGCACTAACAAGCCTCATGACCCGCTTTTGCGCGGGGGAAGACAACTGGCTGGCAAGATGCAGCACCAGCGACCCGAGTACAACGCAGAAAAGATCTGTGCCGGAATAAGGAAAATGGCCCAAATAGGACGGCGGTCAACGCCGGGTTCAAAAGCTCTCGGTCGAATAACAAAACACTGCCTCTTAAGGACAACAGTGACAAGCTATCCAGCCTAAACAAAATCTTGGATAGGATATGTCAAATCCACAGTACCCCCGGGAAGCCTGCAAACCATACCCACAGAGATTGTTGGGTCTTCAAGCAGTCCGGCCGACTTAACGCCGAACACAAGGGGCTCGACACACCAAGCGAAGACGATGACAAACCCCACAAGCAGCACGCCGGAAAACAGAAGACTTTCCCACTAGAAGTCAAAACAGTGAACTCACTTCATGTGATAACAAGGAAAAATAGTGCGGCACCTGCTAAAGCACGCACCGCACGGTCCACCCTAGCGGAGTCCCGAAATTGGATGTCAAAACCAATTACTTTCGACCATCAGGATTACTCCAGAAGTATTCGAAACGCAGGAGGGACTGCTTTGATATTGGATCCCATAATCGACGGACTACAATTCACACAAGTCCTAATGGATGGCGGCAGTGATATAAACCTGCTATACCAGGACACCATCCGCAGAATGGGGATAGACCCTACAAAAATTCGCCATAGCAGCACTTCCTTCAAAGGAGTGACACCAGGCCTTTATGCCAATTGTACAGGCTCTGTACTACTAGAGGTTGTGTTCGGTTCATCCGACAACTTCCGTCGCGAAAAGCTAATCTTCCATATCGCCCCATTCAAAAGTAGCCATCAAGCACTACTGGGACGCGAAGCTTTCGCCCGCTTTAACGCAATATCGCATTACGCGTCTCTTACACTTAAAATGACCAGTCCACGCGGCATAATCTAATTAAGGGGTAACTCCGAGTGTTCCTCGACCACGGAAAACGTGAGACTGCCTTGACAGCCACACACTAATCTGGCCCTGCTGATCAAAGCCCCTAAAATAGGTCATTCAGACCTCGAACACGGTTAGGCGAGTCCGGTATAAATAAACAAGGGGCTTCCCAGCCGCATACCTCTTTACAAGGGGCTGCACCTATGAACGATGAGAGCCAATAAAGCTCAACTATATTCATCTTGCAAATCATACTCTGTCTTAAATACATTTTTTGCATGATATTTTTTCCAAACTAAGTTCTTTTCTTTTACAGATGAACCACATGCTACACCCGTCCAGGATACAGCACAATGGAGACACAGGCGCAGACGTGCAGCAGGGACCCGTTGCAAGGATTCTTTTCAGATTAAGACCCTGCGTAAACCTTTCTTATTGTCTCTTGTTGATACACATCCCCCGGTTTCCTACCATAACCGAGGAGGAGGCCAGCATTTTCGCATCGGCCGCGTCAGCAGTTCTCGCCCATACCTGGACACTAGGGGCTTAGGGCATTATTCTGCCCGTTATCATAAAGACCGAATACCTCAGGGAGTATTCGGCGTCTCGAGTTAGACCTTATATGCATCAGCTCCGAATCATGTCTTTGGTCAAATGTTGGGTTTGCCCGGCTCCAGTGTTTTGCTGCCTTACGTTCCGCTCCATCGGCTAACGCGGCACCAGGAGAACTACTGCGATTGTGTCCCGGTTCGGCCGGGCGAGCACCTCAGTAGAGAAAGCCGAAAACTGACTGTCATGATATAGCGAGAGACTGGTCAACCACTCGATCGACTACTGGAATGTTTAGAATTCCTCTGCTTTGACGAAGGACCGCTTCCCGGTCAGGCACACACGCGCCCCGAGTTCGGAGAGCGCGGTGCCTCTAGGGGCTATATAGTAGCCCCACCATCGAGCTCCTATGGCTAAGTGAAAGTGATAAAGCATTATAGTCCAGTTGCCTAGTTTGCTACGCTATCACCTCCTTCACAGGACCAAGACGTTGGATTAAGTGTGAAAATGCGCTTTTTTGCAAACACCCCCGCACCATGTGCGTGGGGGCTGAAGCCGAAGACTGCCATCTTTCAGGTTATATATATATATATATATATATATATATATATATATATATATATATATATATAGACACACACACACACACACACACACACACACACACACACACACACATTAACGGCCGCACATCAGATATTTCAATACTTGAACGCACAAGTATAAAAAGCCCTTATATTATAAATATGGTTTTACAAATCATACATGTCATTTGAACATAATGTTTTTCGAGCACTGCAACTCTATTAAACGAGCGCCCGACAGGACTTCCTCAAAATAGTGTTCGGCGGGTAATCGGCTTCTGTCCGAAACTCGGGAGGCAACGTCGGTGGCATCCATCTCTGCCCAGCATGTTTTGACACGGGCGAGAGCCATCCGTTCTCTATGCATGCCGACCGCTTCATAGCCTTGATATGCGGCACCGCATCAAGGAACTGCTGCACCAAGCCAAAATAACTCTTCGGCTTGGCCTGTCCGGCCACAGATGAGCCACGACATCCTTCATGGCAAGTCTGGACAACCTGTTCAGCTCAGCCCACTCAGCCAACCGATCGGTTAACGGAAGTGGACGCTCCGGACTATGGAATTGAGACCAAAAAATCTCTTCCATTTCGTGATCCTTTTGGCTTCGGAAGTGCACGACTACATCCGCCGCACTCGCCGCCAAATTCAGATAAGGATCCTCCGCACCCCACAACTAGCCCAACTGAGCAAACTTCTGATCCATGAACTTCCCACACAGCAGAAAGGGCTTTCCAGCCGCAGTGTCTCCGGCCTGACACAGCTCCTCCTTTATAGCCCTCATTGCAGAACGGGCATCCTTGGCTTCGGCAGTGGCCTTCTTCAGGTCCTCTTGCCCCGCTCGGCGTTCTCTTTCAAGAAACTCATAGCGGTCGGTAGCATCCTTCAGCTTTACGGCCACTCCGACCATCTCCTCCCTGCTTCGACAGTGAGCAGCCTTTTCGGCTTTTAGCTCTTCGGCTGCCTTCGAGGCAGCCGCACCACTCCTTCTGGCTTGCTCCTTGGCTCGAGCAAGATCTGCCCGAAGGCCCTCCGTAGCAGTGGCGCCATCTGCAACAAGCATACATGTTGTAAGACATGGGCATCAGCTCCTTACTAGGTGACCATGGAGAAACCACCTACCTTGTGACTCGTCAAGTCGCTTATGGACCAGCGCGATGTCCTCATCCGCAACGTCCAGTTGCCGCTTCAGTTCGGCAACTCTATCAGTCCGGCTGGCCACCGAACGCTCCGCCCCCTAAATAGGAACGGTGACATCTTAACACTGAGATTATGATCCTCGGCACGCCGTCACTTCTGACAACGTACCGAGTCTCAGGGGCTACAATCTATACAGGGCGCACTCTATGTGCAAAACTGTCAAAAGGTATGTCATTTTTACGTACCTCAAACCCCGTTAGTAAACTTCTGACGGCCACATGCAACCCGCTCTCAGCGGATGAAATCCTCTCAATCACTGTACTCATTAATGTACGGTGATCTTCTAAGATAGACGCCCTCTCGAGCAGATCCTTCAGCTCCCCCGACCGCACACCAGTTGGTGCAGCACTCTCTGGCCCCGCCGGACTCGGGGAGACCCTCCACGACGACACCTCAGGGTCGTCCGCCCCGCCTGACAGCGCGGCAGATGGAGGCGTCTCGCTCTCCATCATCTCCGGACGAAGATCCCCCGAAGATGAGCTTAGCTAAGAAGGGCTGAGATCCAAACTACAAGGTAAAAACTTCGGTTATCCTCAGAAATAAAAATGGGGATGTCCCTTATTACAAAACCCCCCTTTTTCTACTTACGGCTTGCTGGAGGGCTGATTCCTTTGGGGAGATAGTGCGGCCGAGGCTTCTCCTGGCGCAGGACCCTCCGGTGAAGATTTCTTCCCCCGCTTTGAGGCCTTAGCCTCCGGATCTTCATAAGCGATCCTCTTATCCCCCTGGAAAGCGGGATTCTCGATCCCCCCTTTCTTGAAAGCCTCCTTAGTGGTGGAGGTAGTTTTTATGTTTTTCCCTTTGCCCTATTATGAAGGCGCAACCTCCAGCATCTTGACTAACACGGGATCCGACGTGGTATCCGGGAGGGGGGCCGGACACCGTATCAGTTTTGCTGGCACTATCCACTCCTGTTCAAAGGATGGTCGGTTAAAAGGCAAATCCATGATATACAAATGAACGGTATGTCCGGACACAACACTACTTACTTGAGTATCCGGGTGATTGCAGCTTAGGCCAGCGTCCTCGGTCAAGTCTGGACACATCTCTTGTGATCCGAAGAATAATTTATACATCTCCACGGGTGTCGTACCAATGAAGTGTTGAAGAGCTCGAGGCCCCTCCGGATTGAATTCCCACAAACGGAGGGGGCAGCATTTGCAGGGCAGAAGGCGCCGAATCAGCATAACCTGCGTCACTACGACCAGATTGATCTCCCTCTCTTGGAGGTCTCGAATCCGGCCCTGCAATATTGGTACGTCCTTGGACGGCCCCCAGTCAAGCCCTTTATTGACCCATGATGCCAGCCGTTGTGGAGGGCCCGAGCGAAAGGCGGCTGGCAGCACCTGCCTGCTGCCCCTGGGAGCGGTGATATAGAACCACTCCTGTTGCCGCAAGCCGAGCTCCTCTTGAAAAGAGCCCTCGGACCATGGAGCATCGGCCCTCTTACTTATAACTGCCCCTCCGCACTCTGCCTGTCGCCCCTCGATCATCTTCGGCTCCACGTTGAAGGTCTTAAGCCACAAACCGAAGTGAGGGGTAGTGCGGAGGAAGGCTTCGCAGACAACAATGAACAATGAGATCTGGAGGATGGACTCCGGAGCCAAGTCATGGAGTTCCAGCCCATAGTAAAACATGAGCCCTCTCACAAAGGGATCCATCGGGAAGCCTAAACCCCGACGGAGGTGAGACACGAACACAACGCTCTCACCAGGCTCGGGAGTGGGAATGACTTGCCCTTGGGCGGGGAACCTATGAGAAATCTCGTAGGTTCGGTACCTGGCTTCTTTCAGCTTTAGCACGTCCCCTTCCGTGACGGAAGAGGGCACCCACCGGCCCTGAAGGCCAGAGCCGGACATTGTCGAAGGTCCGAAGCACCCGAATCTGGAGCCTTGGGTGTTGGAACTCGGGGCGAGGGTCGGATTTGATTGAGGATCGAAGAAAAGGAACAGGCCTTGGTCTCATTATAAAGGGGTAGAATACCAAGAGCCGTCCCCGTGACCATTTGGAACTCGCCTTCGATGGAGGAGGCATGGCAACGGGCGCGGTTGGGTTACGCACGTCCGTATTGATGAGAATCCCGGAATAAGGGGGACACGATCTCTGCTTCGACAAGACGTGCCAAGGAAACCGCTTCGCTAAACGCGCTGAGGTGGGATAATAAAAACGATTCGAGTAAAGGCTTGGCCGTGGGTAACGTCACGCCACGAAATACGTTAGCAGATTGAACTTGTGTAAATATTATTCTCTCTACGATGGTATGTGGAATTTATTTTACAGAGCCGGACACTATCCTGGTGTTCACAATCTTCTATAAATTATTCGGAGGAGGAACCCGCCTTGCAATGCCGAAGACAATATGCGCGCCGGACTCGTTGTCATTGAAGCCGGGTTCAGGGGCTACTGAGGGAGTCCTGGACTAGGGGTGTCCGGATAGCCGAACTATCATCATTGGCCGGACTCCAAGATTATGAAGATACAAGATTTAAGACTTCATCCCGTGTCCGGATGGGACTTTCCTTGGCGTGGAAGGCAAGCTTGGCGATATGGATATGTAGATCTCCTACCATTGTAACCAACTCTATGTAATCCTAGCCCTCTCCGGTGTCTATATAAACCGGAGGGTTTTAGTCCATAGGACAGAAGAACAATCATACCATAGGCTAGCTTCTAGGGTTTAGCCTCCTTGATCTCGTGGTAGATCCACTCTTGTACTACCCATATCATCAATATCAATCAAGCAGGAGTAGGGTTTTACCTCCATCGAGAGGGCCCAAACCTGGGTAAAAACATCATGTCCCTTGTCTCCTGTTACCATCCGCCTAGACGCACAGTTCGGGACCCCCTACTCGAGATCCGCCGGTTTTGACACCGACACCCATGCTCGATCATCTCGTCACCGTCGCCGTGGATGAAGGCCGAAGATGGCGCATTATCACTCTTGCCTCCTAAGATGGAAGCATCATCCTTGCTCGCCACCTTGTTGCTTGCCTCCAAAGCTTGGTCCTTGAAGGTCTCCGTAGTCGTACTTGTCGCCGCACCATCTTGAAAAAGAGTCAAGGTAGACTCGGCATCATCAATGCCACAAAGAGGGATGGCAGTGAAGTCGCACTTGGGAGCATCGTCTTGGAGCTTGTCGGGCTTGGACATCATGGTGGTACTAGCCTCATGCTTGTCGTAGAGCTTGGTCACCGCGAAGTTTGCTTGGGGTGGAGATGCCTTGGCCTTCATGAGTTCTTGTTCCGCCTTGAGAGCACCAATGTAGTAGTCGTTGATGGACTTGTAGTTCTCGAGGAAGATAGTCTTGGAGATGTCGTTGTTCAATCCCATCATGAAGTGGAAATTCATCGTAATGGGGTCATCCACGCCAGCTCGTCACAAGGCAATCTTCATCTCCTTAAAGTACGCGTCGATGGACTTGGATCCTTGGATGGTGTTCTCCAATTGGCGTCGAAGTTGTTCCGTGTATGTTGGAGGCACAAACTCTCGCCACAAAGCTATCTTCGTCTTGGGCCAAATCATGTCGTAGTACTCCGAAGGTGTGTGAAGCCACCATGCCAATGCGTAGTCGTGGAAGTTTCTTGTGGCGCACTTCACTTGATCTTCGGGACGAACTTGATGTAGCTTGAGGTAGTCGTCCATCAAATGCTCCCACTCGAGATACTCCTCGGGTTCTTGAGTCCCATAGAAAGGAATAACATGGTCGATGTCGAGGTCATAGTAGCTCGGTGAAGTCGTAGACTTGAGGTTGGGGAGCTTCTCTTAAGCGTAGCCTTGAGGTTCTTGTTGGCGAAGATGCCGTATGTCCGTAGGCGAAGATGCCTTGAAGTCGCTTGGCGAAGATGCCAAGGGAGATGGTGAAGTCATTGAGCGGTTGTTGATGTAGAGCTCTTGACCTTCACGTTCTTGTTGGTGATGGTGTCGATGCCGATGTGATCTTGCCGGAGATGGTAGCTCGGAAGCATGTGCTCTTGAGCGTCTTCTCGAAGATGAGGAAGATCGCTTGTAGGACTTGATGAGGGCTTTCATCTCCTCCATTTGAGCTTGCATCTTGGCGTCGGAGTTGTTGTTCGTGGCATCGAACTCGTCGTTGTTGTTGTAGACCGAAGGTGAAATGCCTTGCCTATCCATCACAAGACTCGAGTAGAGGTGAGTAGGAAATGAGATAAACAATACCAAGTTACCTTTTCCCAAAGTTGAGGATGTATCCCGTTTCACTCAATGTGAGATGAAAGAATAGTGGAATTGGTACCGGACTTGTTCACTCACACCTATCAAGTAAAGCTTATGGTAGAGCTGGGTGAGGATAGTGGCACAAAAATTTGATGCAAAATGTTAGCAAGAGTCAATAATGTTGAAACAGATTCACAAATTCGCAAGCGAAACAAGTAGACCAATAGCAATATGTGGCACACAGAAACACACACACGGATAGATAAATGGGGTCGTGCAACCAAGGAATGAGCACAAAATGTGGAATCCACGGAAAATGCTCGTGTTGCACAACTCAAGAGAGACGCTAGCACGATTGCTCAATAGGCGGATATGACACTTGTGCACAACCTATAAGATGCAAAATGGCTAACTTTCTATCCCAAGTATGCTATATATGTATGGTTCCCGGTGTTTCTCACACAATGATCCAAGATGATCAAATATGATACCATATGATATATTTTGATGCTATGGCTATTTCTTACAAGCTTCTTTGCTCTCTCTTTTTCTTTGCTTAAAAGCTTATTCTCTTTTTTTTTGTATGGCCACTTTTGCACAATGCACAAACCAAGATAGCAATTGTGTATATGCGGGAACAAAGTTGTGACACAAGATATGATACCAATATATGCACCATGATGATATGGTATGTATGCTATGGGAAGTATGATCACTAATGTGCACAAGTAACGTTGCCGGCAATACTCAAATGGCTAGTCTTGATAGGCAAGTAACGCAAAATGGGCTAGGGGTTAACAATGCAATGGCAAGGGGAATATACAATGGAGGGATACCACGATACCAAGATGATATGGAGGTTACCGTTCGGCGATTATGAGTAGCGGCGTTCTGATGTAGATACCAAGATGATGGAGACTCGTCCCTAAGTAGCCGAAACACCTTAGGAAACGAAAAAACCGCGAACTCAAAATCTCACACGTCAAATGTCAAAATGGTGGTAGCGGAAAGCGATGGTGGTTTGCACTTGGCAATGCGGAAGTGGGATGATGGGCTATACACGGTGTAAGAGTTGGAAGCACACGGTCCCTAAGTAGCCGAAACACCTTAGGAGACACAAGCCACAACTCGAAAAAGCTCAAACAACAATTGGGTTAAGTTGGGTTGTCGGAAGTGTATGGTGGGCAAGGTTATGTGGAAGTAGTGGTGGTGGTGGTTGATGAAGAAGCAACCGTCCCTAAGTAGCCTAAACACCTTAAGAGACTCAAATCACAACTCAAACAACCACTAATGCTATAAGGAACAAAATGGGTTAGGTTGCGGAAGTCGGTGGTGGTTATGCGGATGTTGTGGTGGGAGCCCTAGGTAAATATGCCAAAATTCACCAAATGTGATGGAGTCAAATGATTCCGGTAGTATTTTTGTGGTATGGGGGATGTCAATAGCTTCAAAATGAGCTAAAGAACGCCAAAAACGGACTCCAAATGAATTAGTTATGGGAAAAACGGTGAAACTCGGAACGGTGAAACTGGGAGGGGCGGTAGTACCACTCGGATGGGCGGTAGTACTGCTTGTGGTACTCAGCGGTAGTACCACTTGGAAGGCCTGTAGTACTGCTCGTGTCGGGATTTTTCACAGATCGAATTGGGGCGCGATTTTGGGGCGGAAAAGGATGATTTCGGGGGCAAAATTTGACGAATTTCATGGATGGAAGGTGGGGAAACTTGGGGAGATGCTAGATCCACTCAAAACCAAGCAAATCCATGGATCAAAATCAACAAAACATCATCAAACCAACAAATCACAAAAAATTGGGGGCTCTTTTTGGTTGGGATTTTCGGATTTAGGACGAAATCAACAAAATCAAGCTAGAAAACAAAGGGTAGGGGCTCCAAAAACGTGATCAACGTGGATCATGATACCATATGATACGGGGCTAACCCGGTGTAGGCCGATCTTTCACGTTTGGAGTGGGATCCCTCGAAGAACACGATGTACACGGGGAAGAATGGAGAGAAATCAGAAAGGGAAACACTCAAGAACAAGTCCGATCACACATCCACTAGACAATCAAACACACAAGATCCACAAGGTACATGAACAACAAAGGGAATGATACAAGGTAAGGTTCATCTCCAGGAGGAGGTCTTGATGATATCCTAGACGGATCTTCCCACAAGGGGGTCTTGATGATATCCCGCAGGATCTTCTCACATGGAGGTCTTGAACTCCATGGGAGTGGTAGTCTCTCTCTCTCTCAAGAGTAGAGGTAGGAGCAAAGCTCACCTAAGAATGAGCTATCATATTTGCTAACCCTAGAAAGGAGGTGGAGGTGGTCTATTTATAGTCTAAGCCACAAAGGGGTAAGTGGGAGAGGGATACCAGGCCAAAGGCCCGCGGCTGCGCACAGGCAGGGCGGTAGTACCAGACACATAGGCGGTAGTACCGCTTCCTTTGGGCGGTAGTACCGCCCTTTTTGGACTGGGCAGGTCCTTCTTCTTCCGTCTTTGCTTCCATGCTTCCCTCGCGGATGGTGTAGGCATTCCTTGGCACATACACTCCTCCTCGTCATTCGTGAAGCTCCGACAATACCTATGCATGCACATGAGGGGAGTGTTAAGTAGTATACCATCCTCGAATGGGTCAAGTGAACACGTGTAAAGGAGAAGATTCACCTTTATGTATGAGAAGTAGAGGTCGCACGTGTCACTTGCCAAACAAACTCTTGACATGGTGATGTTCGTAGGATGCTCCGCATCATTTAGCATTGGTTTAGCTCATATTTTGTGTGAGAGCCTTGCTCATCCACTTGGTTACTTCTCCTCGGAGCTCACGACCTCTTGGGAGAAGATCCCCCAAGCGGATTCAAGACTCCTTTTAGGGAATACCATCAAGACCTCCTCACGGAGAAGAACGAATACTCGTGTATCTTTCGTTTGCTGATTTTTAATCTTGTGCTACCTTATGTGTTCGGTGATCTAGACCTTGTGTGATCGATTACTTGTCGGTTTAGTGAGTTTCTCTCATTCCTCCCCGTGTTCTTCCTCGTGTTCTTCCGCTCGTTCATCGCGTTTCCCCGTAGGATCCACTCCAAACGTGAAAGATCGTCCACATAGGACACCGCCCTACATCACTTGTGTGACCGTTTTGGGTTGCGGCCAACTCTCAATAGCTTCAATCTTGGCTTTATCAACTTCAATTCCCTGTGGAGTAACAACATAGCCAAGAAAAGACACTCGGTCGGTGCAAAAGGTGCACTTCCCAAGGTTACCAAACAAACATGCATCACGTAGAGCAATAAAAACAGCACGTAAATGTTCCAAATGTTCCTCCAAAGATCTTCTATAAATCAATATGTCATCAAAGTAAACTACCACAAATCGTCCAATGAAAGCACGTAAAACTTCGTTCATTAATCTCATGAAAGTACTAGGTGCATTAGTTAACCCAAAGGCATGACTAACCACTCATATAAACCAAACTTAGTTTTAAATAATATTTTCCATTCATCTCCCAATTTCATACGAATTTGATGGTATCCACTACGCAAATCAACTTTGGAGAATATTGTAGAGCCACTCAATTCATCAAGCATATCATCTAGCCTAGGAATAGGATGACGATAACGAATAGTAATATTATTAATGCCTCTACAATCAACACACATACGTGATGTACCATCCTTTTTCGGCACTAGAATAATTGGACTGCACAAGGACTAAGGGATTCGCGTATATAACCTTTGTCAAGCCGCTCCTGTACTTGACGCATAATCTCCTTCGTCTCCTCTGGATTGGTACGGTATGGTGCACGGTTGGGTAAAGATGCACCGGGAATTAAGTCAATCTAATGCTCAATCCCTCGAATGGGAGGTAATCCCGGTGGCACGTCTTGTGGAAAGACGTCAGCGAACTCCTGCAAAATGTTAGTGACAGCAGGAGGCAAAGATGAAGGCACGTCCTCGAATGAAAATAATGCCTCTTTGCACACAAAAGCATAGCAAACAGATTTACTAAAATCTAGCTCATCAATATCAGATTTAGTGGCAAGTAAACTTGCACTTTTCAATTTAATTTCAGAAGCAACACAAGATGGTTTACTATTAGGCTTCATTTGTTGCTCAAATTCTTTTGCCACAATCTGATTTTCACTCTTATTTTTCTCCTATTTTGCTTTATTAGCTCTATTAATATCATCTTTCAAAATGGACTCAGGAGTCATAGGAAGCAAAGTAATATTTTTATCCTTATAAACAAGAGTACACTGATTGTCTCTACCATGGTGTACAGAATTTTTATCAAATTGCCATGGTCGACCAAGTAATAAGGAACATGCTTGCATAGGTACCACATCACAATCAACATAATCAGCATATGTAGAGATACTAAAATGCACACGACCAGTACGTGTTACCTTAACCTTGCCGCTGTTGTTGAACCATTGTATGAAGTAAGGATGTGGATGTGGTCTTGTGGTGAGAGATAGCTTCTCCACCATCTCCATGCTAGCCAAGTTGTTGCAGCTCCCTCCATCTATGATGACGCGCACAGAACGTTCCTTCACAACTCCCTTTTTTTTCAAATCCTACTCAGGCAAGGAAACACGAATCGGAAATTAGATGGATCTCAGAAACAAACCTACTACGAAAAGAACTCGGATTGGTGGTGGATATATGGTGGTAGGATATGGCAACGGTGGTGGTATATGATAGTGGTGGTGGTATATGGATATGGATCGGTGGTATATGGCAGCGTTGGTGGAATATGGCAGCGGTGGTGGTACATGGCAGCGGTGGTGGTATAAGGCAGCGTTAGTGGGATATGGCAGCGGTGGTGGTATATGGCAACAACGATGAAGATTGTGCGGCGGCGGTGTGACAAACTATGATAGAACTCGAAACTCTAAAGGACTAGACGCTAAGACCAGCAACTAGACACGATGATGCAACCGCAAATTCAACAAAGCAAAACCCTAAAAAGATTATGCAAAGGCTCAGATTGGTTCGGATATGATGAACTAACCCTAATTTTTTTTTGGCTTTTTCGTGGACAATAGGTATGAAGAAGACTCGATCCAAACTACGAAAAACTGTAATATCTCACCGAGCAACCTAGAAATCTAATACCACTTGATAGAGGCAAAGGTGTCCCGTCTTTCGATGAGATGGTGGCTATCGCTTTGGAGGAAGTCGACTTTGACGATCCGACTACGAACATGCGAGGACGTCGCGCCTTAGCAATCGCTAAACCAACTCCGAGAGGTTATTGACCACGCCGGAGAATGATCAACCTGACCACGAGGATCTGTTTCCTACAGGCAAATGAAGAACAAGCCAGAAACTGAGATTGCAATCTAGATATTGCGAATATAAGATGAAAGCTTTATTGGTCAAGGTGGGGTTCTGTGACATCTTTGTCTGGTCATTGAACACAAACGAAGTGCGCGAAGTTGCAGCTATGGCGAACTTTTATCTAAACAAAACCCAAAGTCTAGACGGTGCCCTAAGGGCTGTATATATGGAGGAAGAGGGGGTGAATTTTGTGGCCCTTGGTGGAGGGGTCCGAAACTAACCCTATCTCTTGTTTCCCCGCACACACGGACTCTAAAAATAGCCTATACTTATGTATTTCGAAATTACATGGGCCTGGCTCAATAATAAGGTGACGCAGCACCTAGAATAGCCTCGAGACGAAATTTAAGAAGTGGCATCTTGTATATTTCGTCCAAGGCTTCATTCACCCATTATGGTGGCTTCAAAGTCCTGAAATCATCACTAGTAACTCCGTTCTTGTTCCCCTTGCGCATGCCATCATCTCCATGCTTGTTCTTGCTCCAACGTTCATCCTTCTCCAAGCTAGGCCCTTCATTTGTAAGCAAAACAAATGTATCCAATTTAGGCAGCATCATATTCTCATGAACATTAGAATCATTACCAAGAAACGAAAGTACCTGGTAATTTAGTTGACATGCGCGAGCTCTAGTAATTGGTCCAGTATGTATAGCAGCAGGGGCTGTGGGTGTAATAATGGTATTGATGTCCTCATCAACATAGCCAAGAAAAGAAACTCGGTCGATGCAAAAGGTGCACTTCCCAAGGTTACCAAACAAACGTGCATCACGTAAAGCAACAAAAACAACACGTACATGCTCCAAATGTTCCTCTAAATATCTGCTATAAATCAGTATATCATCAAAAATAGACTACCACAAATCGTCCAATAAAAGCACGTAAAACTTCGTTCATTAATCTCATGAAAGTACTAGGTGCATTAGTTAACCCAAAAGGCATGACTAACCACTCATATAATCCAAACTTAGTTTTAAATGCCATTTTCCATTCATCTCACAATTTCGTATGAATTTGATGGTATCCACTACGCAAATCAACTTTGGAGAATATTGTAGAGCCAATCAATTCATCAAGCATATCATCTAGCCTAGGAATAGGATGACAATAACGAATAGTAATATTATTAATGCCTCTACAATCAACACACATACGTGATGTACCATCCTTTTTCGGCACTAGAATAATAGGAACAACACAAGGACTAAGGGATTCACGTATATAACCTTTGTCGAGCAGCTCCTATACTCGACGCATAATCTCCTTCGTCTCCTCTGGATTGGTATGGTATGGTGCACGGTTGGGTAATGATGCACCGGGAATTAAGTCAATCTGATGATCAATCCCTCGAATGGGAGGTAATCCCGGTGGCACGTCTTGTGGAAAGACGTCAGCGAACTCCTGCAAAATGTTAGTGATAGCAGGAGGCCATCCTCAAATGAAAATTATGCATCTTTGCACACAAAAGCATAGCAAACAGATTTTCTGAAATCTAGCTCATCAATATCAGATTTAGTGGCAAGTAAACATGCACTTTTCAATTTAATTTCAGAAGCAACACTAGATGGTTTTTTATTAGGCTTCATTTGTTGCTCAAATTCTTTTGCCACAATATGATTTTCACTCTTATTTTTCTCTTGTTTTGCTTTATTAGCTCTATTAATATCATCTTTCAAAATGGAATCAGGAGTCATAGGAAGCAAAGTAATATTTTTATCCTTATGAACAAGTGTATAGTGATTGTTTCTACCATGGTGTACATAATTTTTATCAAATTGCCATGGTCGACCAAGTAACAAGGAACATGCTTGCATAGGTACCACATCGCAATCAACATAATCAACATATGTAGAGATACTAAAATGCACACGAACAATACATGTTACCTTAACCTTGCCGCTGTTGTTGAACCATTGGATGTAGTAAGGATGTGGATGTGGTCTTGTGGTGAGAGATAGCTTCTCCACCATCGACATGCTAGCCAAGTTGTTGCGGCTCCCTCCGTCTATGATGACACGCACAGAACGTTCCTTCACAACTCCCTTTGTATGGAACAAATTGTGCCTCTGATTTTGCTCAGCTTGTGTGACCTCGTGGTCAGGTTGATCGTGCTCCGGCGTGGTCAATAACCTCTCGGAGTTGGTTTAGCGATTGCTAAGGCGCGACGTCCTCGCACGTTCGTAGTCGGATCGTCAAAGTCGACTTCCACCAAAGCGACATCCATCATCTCATTGAAAGACGGGACACCTTTGCCTCTATCAAGTGGTATCAGATTTCCACGTTGCTCGATGAGATTTTACAGTTTATCGTAGTTTAGATCGAGTCTGTTCTTCATACCTATAGTCCACGAAAAAGCAAAAAAAAAGTTAGGGTTAGTTCATCCTACCCGAACCAGTCTGAGCCTTTGCATAGTCTTTTCTGTATTTTGCTTTGTTGAATTTGCGGTTGCATCGTCGCGTCAAGTTGATGGTCTTAGCGTCTAGTCTTTTAGAGTTTCGAGTTCTGGTCATAAGTTCTCACGCCGCCATCGCATCATCATCATCTCCCCTGTCACCTACCACCACCGCTCCGAATACATATCCATATACCACCACCAATCCGTATCCATATACCACCACCGATCCATATCCATATACTACCACCGCTACCACCACCGCTGCCATATACCACCACCATATATCCACCACCAGTCCGAGTTCCTTGCATATTAGGTTTGTTTTCGAGATCCATCTAATTTCCATTCGTGTTTCCTTACCTGAGTAGGTTTCGGAAAAAAAAATCGGCGACCGATTTTTTTCCCTATCCTATTTTTAGGTCCCACAGAGTGTTTTGAGACACTCGCCATCATAGTGATTTTTTGTTGCACTTTTTCGTCGTCGCTGCCCTGATTTCCAAAAAAAATTGTAAAAAAAAATTTGTGCCCATCCTGTCAGTTTGACCTGGGAAGACTTTTGAGACACTCGCCATTATAGTGATTTTTCGCAAAAAAAAGAGGAGCGCAAAAAAAGAGGGAAAATAATTCCAGAGTGTGCTTCTCCCTTGTTTACGTGCAGCGCCGTGATTTTGTTAGTGTTCTAGGCTCGCGTCTCTAGCACAGTCTAGCATAGGACCAGCACAGTACCATCATTGAGCATTTATTCAACTTTGCATCTCTGAATTGATTATTATTGATCCTTTTTGCTACCATATTATAAGCCTTCCCAGCTCCACATACATCTACGTCGTGTGTTTGACTCTCCCTGGTAATCGCTCTATCCAAGCTTTGAGAGTTTTGACTACAACGGTTGCCGATCACGGCCTGCTGCTGGGTAAGAACTGGTAAGAATTTGAGTTTTGCTTGACGGATTTGTGACACCCACCACCACCACTTGTTAGTAGTCTGTAGGATCATATTCTTGTGTGTTTCTATTGCTGCTAACCATGCCAGGATCACAAGCCGACGAGATTGACTGGGAGAGCTTAACGAACAATGAGCTTCATGATAAGTTTTAGCAAATGATGACTGAACAGGTGCAAGATGTGTTGAACAATTTTGAAGAGGCCATGGAGAAGATCACTGGCCTCGAGAAGATGTTCGAAACAAAGCTCGATAACAGATTCAATGAACTGCTTGCGCGTCTTCCATCGGCTGCACTTGCCGCACCTCTGCAACAACAACAACAACAACTACCTCCACGTCGCGAAACAACCCTCCGCCGAGCGAGCCGTGTCCTTCTTCAGCCTGGCCAAACTGTTGGTGCTGCTGTTGATACTTCTGTGGCTCCTGCTGCTGATGCGGAGGATGATTATGCGGGAGATTATGAGGATGAGGTTGATCAAAATCAGAACTACGTGCAACCACCAGCACCACAACCACCAGGTCGTCCACATACAAATAATCATAATGGTAGGGCTCTCCCTCAGGTACGAGATAATGACCATGTTCCTAAACTGAAATTGAATATTCCACCATTTGAGGGTAGATATGTTCCTGATATATGTCTTACTTGGGAGTTAGAAACTGAACAACGATTTACATGTTTACAATATCCAGAGGAGAGACGTGTTCCTACTACTGTTTGTGCTTTCACTAGCTTTGCATGTGTTTGGTGGTCTGAACATTGTAGATTATATCCTATTCCAGCTACTTGGGCTGCTTTGAAAACTGCTATGCGTACTCGTTGGGTTCCACCATATTATCAACGTGAATTGCTTCAAAAATTGCAGCATTTGAGACAAGGAAAAAGTTATGTAGAAGAATATTATCAGGAATTACAAACTGGCATGATTAGATGTGGTATTGTTGAGGAGAATGAACCTATGCTTGCACGTTTTATGGGTGGATTAAATAGAGAGATTCAGACCATTCTAGAGTATAAGGAGTATACTAATATTACTCGTTTATTCCATCTTGCATGTAAAGCTGAACGTGAAGTGCAGGATCGACAAGCATTGGCGCGAACTAACTTTTCTGCAGGTCGACCTTCATCATGGACACCGCGTGCATCTTCTACTTCCACTGCACCAACATCTCCATTAGGTGCCACCTCCAGCCGTGATATAAGAAAGCAGGCACAACCACCACTATCTGCCAAGAGCGCACCTGCCAGGCCTGCATAGAGCTCTTCTTCTTCCATGGCATCAACTGGGCATACAAGTGATATTATTTGTCGTCGTTGTAAGGGAAGAGGCAATTATGCGAGAGAGTGCAAATCTCAGCGTGTGATGATTGCTACTGAGGATGGTGGGTATGAGTCCTCTAGTGACTATGATGAGGAGACTTTGGCTCTTATTACACGTGAAGAACACGGTGGAGATGATTCTGATCATCAGACGCAATACATGGCTCATGAAGACGCTGACAGGTATGAATTTTTAGTTGCTCAACGTGTTTTGAGTTTGCAGGTCACACAAGCTGAGCAAAATCAGAGGCATAATTTGTTCCATACAAAGGGAGTTGTGAAGGAACGTTCTGTGCGCGTCATCATAGACGGAGGGAGCTGCAACAACATGGCTAGCATGGAGATGGTGGAGAAGCTCTCTCTCACCACAAGACCACATCCACATCCTTACTACATCCAATGGTTCAACAACAGCGAAAAGTTTAAGGTAACAAGTATTGTTCGTGTGCATTTTAGTATCTCTACATATGCTGATAATGTTGATTGTGATGTGGTACCTATGCAAGCATGTTCCTTATTACTTGGTAGACCATGGCAATTTGAAAAAAAATATGTACACCATGGTAGAAACAATCAGTATACTCTTGTTTATAAGGATAAACATATTACTTTGCTTCCTATGTCTCCTGATTCCATTTTGAAAGATGATATTAATAGAGCTAATAAAGCAAAATAGGAGAAAAATAAGAGTGAAATCAGATTGTGGCAAAATAATTTGAGCAACAAATGAAGCCTAATAATAAACCATCTAGTGTTGCTTCGGAAATTAAATTGAAAAGTGCATGTTTATTTGCCACCAAATCTGATATTGATGAGCTAGATTACAACAAATCTGTTTGCTATGCTTTTGTGTGCAAAGAGGAATTATTTTCATTCGAGAACGCGCCTTCGTCTTTGCCTCCTGCTGTCACTAACATTTTGCAGGAGTTTGCTGATGTCTTTCCACAAGACGTGCCACCGGGATTACCGCCTATTTGAGGGATTGAGCATCAGATTGACTTAATTCCCGGTGCATCATTACCCAACCATGCACCATACCGTAACAATCCAGAGGAGACAAAGGAGATTATGCGTCAAGTACAGGAGCTGCTCGACAAAGGTTATATATGTGAATCCCTTAGTGATGAGGACATCAATACCATTGTTACACCCACAACCCCTACTGCTACATATACTGGACCAATTACTAGAGCTCGCGCACGCCAATTACATTATCAGGTACTTTCGTTTCTTGGTAATGATTCTAATGTTCATGAGAATATGATGCTGCCTAAATTGAATACATTGGTTTTGCTTACAAATGAAGGGCCTAGCTTGGAGAAGGATGAACATTGGAGCAAGAATAAGCATGGAGATGATGGCATGCGCAAGGGGAACAAGAACGGAGTTACAAGTGATGATTTCAGGACTTTGAAGCCACCATATTGAGTGCATGAAGCCTTGGACGAAATATACAAGATGCCACTTCATAAATTTCGTCCAGAGGCTACTCTAGGTGCTGCATCACCTTATTATTGGGCCAGGCCCATGTAATTTCGAAATACATGAGTATAGGCTATTTTTAGAGTCCGTATGTGTGGGGAAACAAGAGATAGGGTTAGTTTCGGACCCCTCCACCAAGGGCCACAAAATTCACCACCTCTTCCTCCATATATACAACCCTTAGGGCACCGTTTAGACTTTGGGGGGGGGGGTTGTTTAGATTAAAGTTCGTCGTAGCTGCAACTTCGCGTACTTCATTTGTGTTCAAGGACCAGACAAAGACGTCTCAGAACCCCACCTTGATCAATAAAGCTTTCATCTTAAATTCGCAATATCCAGATTGCAACCTCAGTTTCTTTGATGCGGAGCATCCTTCCATCATCCCCATGGACTCTACATCGACACATCCAACCCCACGAGGACCCATGACGTGAGCTTGACCACGTGCTATTCAATCCGAGGTTAACTCTCTCCTTGTTGAACTTCCCTTTGACCCACTTGAGACATGGCTACTACCTGAAACGGAGATGCTTTGTGTGCTTAGGTACCAAGAAAGTAACCAAGGAGAAGTTACGATGCAAGATGAACATCAAGAGCACGTAGACGATCTGCCCAGCCCAGAAGGACCGGAACAACCGCCAAACCACCACCCGGGCGGAACAACCGGCCAGCTACCGCCCAACAACCGGCCCACCTTCTGTGATCGAGCGGAGCAAGGCCGATGTTGCACCGGTTTTACCGGTTTCTGCCCAAACACCGGAACAACCGCCCCGACAACCAGTACAACCACTGGCTCCTTCAACGTTCATCTCCAGAAGCCAGCGCCTGACCTCCCAGCGGTAGTACCGCCTTCCTCGTCCGGAACTACCGCCCCGCATGAGCTCTCAGCGGAACTACCGGCCCCATGACCGGTACTACCGGTCTGCCTGCGCGCAGTGCAAGGGGTTTTTGCCCCATGTATCCTCTCCCACTTACCCCTTCGTGGCTTAGCACTATATATACTCGTCTCCTAGCTTCGTATTAGGGTTAGCATTGGTTTAGCTCATATTTTGTGTGAGAGCCTTGCTCATCCACTATGTTACTTCTCCTCGGAGCTCACGACCTCTTCGGAGAAGATCCCCCAAGCGGATTCAAGACCCCTTCAAGGGAAGACAATCAAGACCTCCTTATGGAGAAGATCGGCTACCCTTGTATCTTTCCTTTTGTTGATTTTGAATCTTGTGCTACCTTATGTGTTCGGTGATCTAGCCCTTGTGTGATCAACTACTTGTCGGTTTAGTGATTCTCTCGTTCCTCCCCGTGTTTCCCCTTTGTGTTTTCCGCGCGTTTCTTCGTGTTCCCCCGTAGGATCCACTCCAAATGTGAAAGATCGGCCCCTAGCGTTCCGCCCTAATCATCTTGGTATCATGAGCCACGTTGATCACGTTTTTGGAGCCCCTACCCCGTGTCTTCTAGCATGATTTTGTTGTTTTCGTCCTAAATCCGAAAATCCCCACCAAAAATAGCCGCCAAATTTTTTTGTGATTTGTTAGTTTGATGATGTTTTGTTTATTTTGATCCGTGGATTTGCTTGGTTTCAAGTGGATCTAGCATTCCCCCAAGTTTCCCCTCTTCCCATCCATGAAATCCATCCAATTTGGCCCCCGAAATCATCCATTTCCGCCCCAAAATCACGCCCCGATTCGATCTGTGACGAATCCGGACACGAGCGGTATAACCGCCCCTCCGAGCGGTACCACCGCTGAGTACCACAAGTGGTACTACTGCCCATCCGAGCGGTACTATCGCCCATGCCAGTTTCAGCATTCAGAGTCTCACCATTGTCATCATAACTTCCACATCCGGAGTCTGATTTTCGCGTTCTTTAGCTCATTGAGAAGCTATTGACATCCCCCATCCACCTAGATAGTCTACAACATCATTGGACACCATCTAATTTTCTGAACATTGGCATCTTTGCCTAAGTCTTTCACCACATCATCCGCTCTGCCAACTCCGTTTTCCGCTACCACCATTGTTGCTTTTGGTCTTTGAGAATTTGAGTTGTGGTTCTCGTGTCCTATTGTGTTTCGGCTATATAGGTACGGTTTGACGTCAACATCACCATCGCTCATCTTCGCCAAGGACTCATCATCGCCAAGGACGGTAACATCGATGACACCTTTGTCATCTCTCGCAATTGCATTGATAACCATCATAGCCCATCTTTTGCGTTGCTTACCCATCGAGACTAGCCATTGAGTATTGCCGGCAACGTGACTTGTGCACATTAGTGATTATACTCCATAGCATACATACCATACCAAAGTGGTGCATATCTTGGCATCGACTTGTGTGTCACAAAGTTATCATCGCATACACAATTGCTATCTTGGTTCGTGAAGTTTTGCATGAGAAAAGAGCTCAAAAGTGAAAGAGCCACCCAAGCCTTTAAGCAAACAAGAAAGATAAGCAACGAGCTTATAAGCAAGAACCATAGCATCATACTACATTAAGATTGTCATATAAGATCATCTTGGATCATAGCACCAAAATACCATACATATAGCATACTTGGGATAGAGATAGTTGCATTTTTGCCTAGTAGGTTGTGCACAAGCTCCGTATCCGCCTATTGTGGAATCGTGCTAGCGTCTCTCTAGTATTGTGCAACAAGAGCATTTTCGCGGATTCAACAGTTTGGCTCACTTTTGGTTTGCACAATCCCACTTATCTATTTGTGTGTGTGTTTCCGTGCGAATTTGCGAATCTTTTTCAACATCTTTGAGTCAAACTAATGATTGCAATCAATTTTGTGCCACCATCCTAACCAAGCTCCACCATAAGATTTTACTTGTGTAGGTGTGAGAACCGACAAGAATTGGTACCAATAGTGCTATTTCATTGCCCGCATTTGAGTGAACTTGATTCATCATCAACATCGGTCAAAGGTACATTGGTATAAGTTCTTCTCCTTCTACCTCTCACATTTTGCTTGAAATGATGGATAGGCCAAGTACTTCTACCAACCCACTCTTCATCGAGCAAGACGATGACATGTCATCATGCGTCACCAAGAGCCACCTCTTTGGTGCACAACGAGCGTTACATCAAGAGCAACAAGCAATGAACGACCGCATCGAAAACCTCGCCACCGAATTGCGACTATCCGAGCAACGTACACGAGACTACTTCGATAACAAGCTCGACGCACACAAGCAAGAGAATGATGCAAGAACGGACGAGATCCATGCCTTGTTGGTAAACCGTCCTCCTTCAACTTCTTCATATTTAAGACGGAGCCATTCAAGCCGACACTCCGACGACTCCTTCTCTGGCTCAAGTACATCGTTATCGAACACTCTTCGACGAGCCGCGCGTCAAGACCGTCATGCATCTCACAACCCGCTACACGTCAAGCATTCACAAGAGCAAGTTGATGAGCAAGTCCCTCGTCCTCACTCAAACCAAGTCACCTTTGCTCAAGCTCAAGAACGACAACGTCTTTGTCACCAAGAAGAAGAAGAACGAGCACGTCTACACCAAGAGCAACAAGACGCCGAGGCTCAACGTCTTCAACAACAACAATGAGAAGCACAAGCTCTTGAGGCGGAATGTGCCCTTCAAGAATCAAGTCGAGCCATCGCCAACCGCAATCGCGAATGGCGCAATCAAGAGGAAGCCCTTCGAGAAGAAATCCAAGAGAGGAACTACCAACCTCGCGTGCAACGTCAAGTTCCTCAAGCTCCTTCACAAGCTCATCAAGCTCCACCTCAACCTCAAGTTCAACAAGAGCAAGTTGATCATGGTCTTCCTCCACGACAAGAGCATCATGAGGATGATTACCCTCCACGTCAAGGGCGTCATCATCACCATCGCCAACAACACAACAAAGAGCAACGCTATGGCAAGCTCAAATTCACAATGCCCAAGTTCAATGGAAGCAATGATCCCGAAGAATACCTCTCATGGGCATTGAAGGTTGACAAAATCTTTCGTTTGCACAACTATGAGGAAGAGAAGAAGATCGCTATGGCATCATTTGAGTTCCAAGACTATGTGCTCATATGGTGGGAACAAGTCCTTGAGCGCCGTCAAGCAAGAGGTGAACCTCCAATCACCACTTGGGCTCAAATGAAGGATGTCATGCGAGCACGTTTTGTGCCAACCTACTACAACCGCGATCTCTTCAAGAAGCTACAACTCCTCAAGCAAGGAACAAAGAGTGTTGAAGAATACTACAAGGAAATGGAGATAGCCATGATTCGAGCCAATGTCACGGAAGATGACGAGCAAACAATGGCACGATTCTTGAATGGACTCAATCATCCCATCAAGAAGATCACCGACTTCCAACCCTACTCCAACCTCATTGAGCTAGTGCATCAAGCGACCAAGGCGGAACGTCAAGTGCAAGATGACTTCAAATACGCCAAGTACTCATCCAAGACCTACAGCTTCTCCAATAACCAAGCTTCAACAACTACTCCAACTTCGACATCAACCAAGCCTTCTCCAAGCAACAACGACAAGTCAAGTTACAAGAAACATTCGTCAAGTTCAAGTCGTCCTCCTCCTACTACAAGCAACTCCAGGCCGCGTGCTTCTTCATCTATGCCGACCGATGAGACCGTCAAGACAAGTTCCTTCAAGTGTTTCACTTGCAGCGACCGAGGCCACAAGTCCTATGAATGCACAAACAAGCGCACCATGATCCTCAGCGACGATGGCACCTACGACTCAATGAGTGAAGATGAAATGGAAGCTATTGAGCAAGTGGCCATGCAGAGGCGAGTGAATGAAGATGAAGATGACCAAGTCCTTTGTGATGAAGATACGAGCCCCGCTCTTGTTGTCTCCAAGGTCTTGACTCTTCAACATCAACAAGAAGAAGACCAATGATGCCACATCTTCCACACAAAGGCCGGCATCAATGGAAAGGTCCGTCAAGGTCATCATAGAGGGAGGTAGTTGCCACAACTTGGCAAGTGAAGAACTATGCTCCAAACTTCAATTGGTCAAGAAGAAGTACCCGCACCCCTACAAGGTTCAATGGCTAAGTGACTCCGGCACCATACGAGTTGAGCATACGGTCCAAGTATCCTTCAAAATTGGTGCATATGAGGACACTTTGGAGTGTGATGTGGTCCCAATGATCGTTTTCCACCTCCTTCTTGGTCGACCATGGCAATTCGCCCGTGGTGTCTTCCACAACAGGCATATCAACCACTATAGCTTCAAGATGAAAGGGAAGGAATATGTGCTACGACCTATGTCTCCTAGTCAAGTGATAGCCGACAAGCAAGCCAACCACCATAGAGAGAAGAATCAAAAAGAGATCCACCAAAAAGTGAGTGAGAGCCACAAGCCAAACTTGAGCGCCTCTTCGCCTAGAGAGAAAAACCTCATACTATTTGCCACAAAAAGTGAGATGAGGGAAGTGTGTGAGAACCCATCGAGTGTGATGCACTTTGTCCTAGTGTGCAAGGATGGGGAACCTAACACTAACACCCCTAACGAGCTACCTTTAGTGTTTGAATCTCTTTTGCAGGAATTTCAAGATGTTTTCCCCGATGAGCTACCTCCGGGTCTACCTCCTCTACGAGACATTGAGCATCGAATCGACCTCATCCCCGGAGCGCCACTTCCAAACAAAGCTCCATACCGTGTCAATCTCGAAGAAACCTAGGAGATTCAACGGCAAGTACAACAACTAATTGACAACGGTCATGTACGTGAAAGCTTAAGCCCTTGTGTCGTTCCCGTTATACTTGTGCCTAAGCCCGATGGAAGTTTCGGCTTGTGTTCCGATTGTAGACCCATAAATGCTATCACCGTTTGCTATAGGCATCCCCTTCCTCGCTTAGATGAAATGCTTGATAAACTTAGTGGAGCCAACTTTTTCTCAAAAATTGATCTTAAAAGGGGCTATTATCAAATCCGCATACAAGAGGGTGATGAATGGAAATTGCTTTCAAAACCAAATTTGGCTTATATGAGTGGTTAGTTATGCCTATGGGTTTATCGGAGGCTCCCGGTACTTTTGTGCATCTCATGCATCATGTACTTCGGCCTTATATTGGAGTCTTTGTTGTGGTTTACTTCGATGATATTCTTGTGTTTAGCAAAACCATGAAAGAGCATCTTAATCATGTTAGGGCTGTTTTACAAACACTTCGCAAGGAAAGTCTTAATGCCAACATGAAAAAGTGCACATTTGGTGTTGACAAAGTGGTTTCCTTGGGTTTCGTTGTATCTTCCAAGGGTGTCCATGTTGATGAAACTAAAATTGAAGCAATTAACACTTGGCCCCAACCCACCAATTTGCAACAAGTGCATAGTTTTCTTGGTCTTCGGGTTTTTATCGTCGCTTTGTGAAAGATTTTAGCACAATTGCCGCTCCTTTGCATGCCTTGAGTAAGAAGAATGCTCCTTTTGTTTGGGGATCTTTGCAATCCACCGCTTTTGATGAGCTCAAGTCTTTGCTTACTCATGCTCCGATTCTTGCTTTGCCCAATTTTGACAAAACTTTTGAGGTTCATTTTGATGCAAGTGGTACCGGAATTGGCGAAGTTTTGATGCAAGAAAAACGAGCCATTGCATCTTTTAGTGAAAAACACTCCGGTGCTCAACTTAACTATCCCACATATGACAAAGAATTGTATACTTTAGTGCGTGTACTACATGTTTGGGAACATTATCTTAGATCTCATGAGTTTGTTGTCCATACTGATCATGAAACGCTTAAGTACTTAAAAGGTCAAACTAAGTTGAACAAGCGTCATGCCAAATGGAGTGAATTTATTGAATCTTTCCCCTATGTGATCAAGTACATTAAGTGTAAGGAAAATGTAGTTGCGGATGCGCTTTCACTAAACTTGAGTTCAATGTTATTGGTTTTGAGCACATCAAAGTCTTGTATGCTAATAATCCATCTTTTGCTATTCCTTATGCTAAGTGTTTGACGCATACTTCTTGGGAACAATATTATATCAGGGATGCTTATCTTATGAAAGCTAACAAACTTTGCATTCCCGAGTCTTCCCTTCGTTTGCTACTTTTGCAAGAGGCTCGTGGAGGCGGACTCATGGGACACTTTGGAAGAGATAAGACATTAGCCACACTCTCCAAGAACTACTTTTGGCCCAAGATGTTTCTAGACGTCTCACGCTTCACCACCCGATGCTCTACATGTCGCAAAGTTAAGTCTAAAGCTCAATCTCATGGTCTTTACGTGCCTCTTCCTATTCCTTATCAACCTTGGGAAGACATTAGCATGGATTTTGTACTTGGTTTGTGATAGAGGCAAAGGTGTCCCGTCTTTCAATGAGATGATGGATATCGCTTTGGTGGAAGTCAACTTTGACGATCCGACTACGAACGTGCGAGGACGTTGCACCTTAGCAATCGCTAAACCAACTCCGAGAGGTTATTGACCACACCGGAGCATGATCAACCTGACCACGAGGGTCTGTTTCCTGCGAGCAAACGAAGAATAAGCAAGAAACTGAGATTGCAATCTGGATATTGCGAATATAAGATGAAAGCTTTATTGATCAAGGTGGGGTTCTGTGACGCCTTTGTCTGGTCGTTGAACACAAAGAAGTACGCTAAGTTGCAGCTATGGCAAACTTTAATCTAAATAAAACCCAAAGTCTAAACGATGCCCTAAGGGCTGTATATATGGAGGAAGAGGGGGGAATTTCGTGGCCCTTGGTGGAGGGGTCCAAAATCAACCCTATCTCTTGTTTCCCCACACATATAGACTCTAAAAATAGCCTATACTTATGTATTTCAAAATTACATGGGCCTGGCCCAATAATAAGGTGACGCAGCACCTAGAATAGACTCGGGACGAAATTTATGAAGTGGCATCTTGTATATTTCATCCAAGGCTTCATGCACCCATTATGGTGGCTTCAAAGACCTGAAATCATCACTTGTAACTCCGTTCTTGTTTCCCTTGCGCATGCCATCATCTCCATGCTTGTTCTTGCTCCAATGTTCATCCTTCTCCAAGCTAGGCCCTTCATTTGTAAGCAAAACAAATGTATCCAATTTAGGCAGCATCATATTCTCATGAACATTAGAATCATTACCAAGAAACGAAAGTACCTGGTAATTTAGTTGGCGTGCGCGAGCTCTAGTAATTGGTCCAGTATGTATAGCAGCAGGGGTTGTGGGTGTAACAATTGTATTGATGTCCTCATCAGTTTGCCTAGAACTCAAAATGGAAAAGATTCCGTGTTTGTTGTTGTGGACCGATTTTCTAAGATGTCACATTTCATCCCTTGCAACAAGATAGACGATGCTTCGCACGTTGCAAATCTCTTTTGTAGGGAAATCTTGCGCCTCCATGGAGTACTAAAGACAATTGTCTCCGACCATGACGTCAAGTTCTTGAGTTACTTTTGGAAGACGCTATGCGCCAAGCTCAGAATCAAGCTCTTGTTCTCATCCGCATACCATCCTCAAACTGACGGCCAAACGGAGGTGACAAACCGGACACTATCCACTCTACTTCGCGTGTTGATCAAGAAGAACATCAAGGAGTGGGAGGCGTGTCTACCCATCACCGACTACGCCTACAACCGTGCAAGACATTCGACTACCGGCAAGTCCTCCTTCGAGGTCGTCTACGGCTTCAACCCCTTTGGACATTCTACCTCTACCTCTACAAGAGCGCACCAACATGGATGCGAGTGCACGAGCAAGCTACATCAAGAAGATGCATGAAGATACAAGGAACATCATCGAGCGCCAAGTACAACGACTAGCAACCAAGCTCAACGTCAACAAGCAACCCATGATCTTCAACATAGGCGATCTCGTGTGGCTACACCTTCGCAAGGACCGCTTCCGCAACGAACGCAAGTCCAAACTTCTCCCTCGATCCGATGGACCATTCAAAGTGCTAGCACGCTACAACGACGACGCCTACAAGATTGAACTCCCACGAGACAAGTACAACGTGAGCGACATCTTCAACGTCAAAGACCTCTCGCCTTTCCATGGTGATGAAGATTTTGATCCGAGGTCGGATCTTTACCAAGGGAGGGGATATGATGCGGAGCATCCTTCCATCATCCCCATGGACTCTACATCGACACAGCCAACCCCACGAGGACCCATGACGAGAGCTCGAGCATGTGCTATTCAATCCAAGGTTAACTCTATCCTTGTTGAACTTCCCTTTGACCCACTTGAGACATGGCTACTACCTCAAACGGAGATGCTTTGTGTGCTTAGGTACCAAGAAAGTAACCAAGTAGAAGTTGCGATGCAAGACAAACATCAAGAGCACGTAGACGATCTGCCCAGCCCAGAAGGACCGGAACAACCGCCCAACCACCGCCCGGGCGGAACAACTGGACAGCTACCACCCAACAATCGGCCCACCTTCTGTGATCGACCGGAGCAAGGCCGGTGCTGCACCGGTTTTACCGGTTTCTGCCCAAAGACCGAAACAACCACCCCGACAACCGGTACAACCGCTAGCTCCTTCGACGTCCATCTCCAGAAGCCAGCGCCTGACCTTCCAGCGGTAGTACCGCCTTCCTCGTCCGGAACTACCGCCCCGCATGAGCTCTCAGCGGAACTACCGGCCCCATGACCAGTACTACCGGTCTGCCTGCGCACAGTGCAAGGGGTTTTCGCCCCATGTATCCTCTCCCACTTACCCCTTCGTGGCTTAGCACTGTATATACTCGTCTCCTAGCTTCGTATTAGGGTTAGCATTGGTTTAGCTCATATTTTGTGTGAGAGCCTTGCTCATCCACTTGGTTACTTCTCCTCGGAGCTCACGACCTCTTCGGAGAAGATCCCCCAAGCGGATTCAAGACCCCTTCAAGGGAAGACAATCAAGACCTCCTTACGGAGAAGAACGGCTACCCTTGTATCTTTCCTTTGTTGATTTTTAATCTTGTGCTACCTTCTGTGTTCGGTGATCTAGCCCTTGTGTGATCAATTACTTGTCAGTTTAGTGATTCTCTCGTTCCTCCCCGTGTTTTCCCCTTTGTATTTTCCGCGCGTTCTTCGTGTTCCCCCGTAGGATCCACTTCAAACGTGAAAGATCGGCCCCTAGGGTTCCGCCCTACATCATTCTTGCTTGTTCTTCGTTTGCTCACAGGAAACAGACCCTCGTGGCCAGGTTGATCGTGCTCCGACGTGGTCAATAACCTCTCGGAGTTGGTTTAGCGATTGGTAAGGCGAGACGTCCTCGCACGTTCGTAGTCGGATCGTCAAAGTCGACTTCCACCAAAGCGATATCCATCATCTCATCGAAAGACGGGACACCTTTGCCTCTATCAAGTGGTATCAGATTTCCAGGTTGCTCGGTGAGATTTTACAGTTTTTCGTAGTTTAGATTGAGTCGGTTCTTCATACCTACAGTCCACGAAAAAGCCACAAAAAATTAGGGTTAGTTCATCATATCCGAACCAATCTGAGCCTTTGCATAATCTTTTTCGGGTTTTGCTTTGTTGAATTTGCGGTTGCATCGTCGTGTCTAGTTGCTGGTCTTAGCGTCTAGTCCTTTAGAGTTTCAAGTTCTGTCACAGTTTGTCACGCCGCCGCCGCACCATCTTCATCGTTGTTTCCATATACCACCATCGCTGCCATATCCCACCAACGCTGCCATATACCACCACCGCTGCCATATACCACCACCGCTGCCATATCCTATAAACGCTGCCATATACCACCAATCCATATCCATATACCACCACCGCTATCATATACCACCACCGCTGCCATATCCTACCACCATATATCCACCACCAATCTGAGTTCCTTGCATATTAGGTTTGTTTTCGAGATCCATCTAATTTCCGATTCGTCTTTCCATGCTTGAGTAGGTTTCGGAAAAAAAATGCCTGGAGACCCCCTGGCAATTTTTAGGCCAAAATTTCAGCGACCAAAACTATTTTTTCCCTATCCTATTTTTAGGTCCCTAGGAGTTTTTTGAGACATTTGCCATCATAGTGATTTTTTGTCGCACTTTTTCGTTGTCGCTGCCCTAATTTTCGAAAAAAATGTCAAAAAATTTCATGCCCATCTTGTCAGTTTGACCTGGGAAGAGTTTTGAGACACTCGCCATTATAGTGATTTTTCGCAAAAAAAAGCAGCGCAAAAAAAGAGCGAAAAAATATATTCCAGAGTGTGCTTTTCCCTTGTTTAAGTGCAGCGCCATGATTTTGTTAGTGTTCTAGGCTCGCTTCTCTAGCACGGTCTAGCCTAGGACCAGCACAATACCATCGTTGAGCGTTTATTCAACTTTGCATCTCTGATTGATTATTGCTGATCCTTTTTGCTACCATATTATAAGCCTTCCCAGCTCCACATACATCTACGTCGTGCGTTTGACTCTCCCTGGTAATTGATGTATCCAAGCTTTGAGAGTTTTGACTACATCGGTTGCCGATCACCGCCTGATGCTGGGTAAGAACTGGTAAGAATTTGAGTTTTGCTTGACGGATTTGTGACACCCACCACCACCACCACTTGTTAGTACTCTATAGGATCATATTCTTGTGTGTTTCTATTGCTGCTAACCATGCCAGGATCACAAGCCGACGAGATTGACTGGGAGAAGTTAACGAACGAGGAGCTTCATGATAAGTTTCAGCAAATGACGACTGAACAGGTGCAAGATGTGCTGAACAATTTTGAAGAGGCCATGGAGAAGATCACTGGCCTTGAGAAGACGTTCGAAACAAAGCTCGATAACAGATTTAATGAACTGCTTGCGCGTCTTCCACCACCGGCTGCACCCGCCGCACCTCGGCAACAACAACAACAACGACTACCTCCACATCGCGAAACAGCCCTCCGCCGAGCGAGCCGTGTTCCTCTTCAGCCTGGCCAAACTGTTGGTGCTGCTGTTGATAATTCTATGGCTCCTGCTGCTGATGGGGAGGAGGATGATTATGCGGGAGATTACAAGGATGAGGTTGATCAAAATCAGAACTACGTACAACCACCAGCACCACAACCACCAGCTCGTCCACATGCAAATAATGGCAATGTTAGGGCTCCCCCTCAGGTACGAGATCATGACCATCTCCCTAAACTGAAATTGAATATTCCACCATTTGAGGGTAGATATGTTCCTGATATATATCTTACTTGGGAGTTAGAAACTGAACAACGATTTACATGTTTACAATATCCTGAGGAGAGACATGTTCCGGCTGCTGTTTGTGCTTCCACTAACTTTGCATGTGTTTGGTGGTCTAAACATTGTAGATTATATCCTGTTCCAGCTACTTGGGCTGCTTTGAAAACTGCTATGCGTACTCGTTGGGTTCCACCATATTACCAACGTGAATTGCTTCAAAAATTGCAGCGTTTGAGACAAGGAAAAAATTCTGTAGAAGAATATTATCAGGAATTACAAACTGGCATGATTAGATGTGGTATTGTTGAGAAGAATGAACCTATGCTTACACGCTTTATGGGTGGATTAAATAGAGAGATTTAGACCATTCTAGAGTATAAGAAGTATACTAATATCACTCGTTTATTCCATCTTGCTTGTAAAGCTGAACGTGAAGTGCAGGATCGACAAGCATTGGCACAAACTAACTTTTCTGCAGGTCGACCTTCATCATGGACACCGCGTGCATCTTCTACTTCCACTGCACCAGCACCTCCATTAGGTGCCACCTCCAGCCGTGATACAAGAAAGCAGGCACAACCACCACTATCCGCCAAGAGCGCACCTGTCAGGCCTACACAGAGCTCTTCTTCTTCCATGGCATCAACTTGGCACACAAGTGATATTATTTGTCGTCGTTGTAAGGGAAGAGGTCATTATGCGAGAGAATGCAAATCTCAGCGTGTGATGATTGCTACCGAGGATGGTGGGTATGAGTCCGCTAGTGACTATGACGAGGAGACGTTGGCTCTTATTACACGTGAAGAACACGGTGGAGATGATTCTGATCATGAGACGCAATACATGGCTCTTGAAGATGCTGACATGTATGAATGTTTAGTTTCTCAACGTGTTTTGAGTGTGCAGGTTACACAAGCTGAGCAAAATCAGAGGCATAATTTGTTCCATACAAAGGGAGTTGTGAAGGAACGTTCTGTGCGTGTCATCATAGATGGAGGGAGCTGCAACAACTTGGCTAGCATGGAGATGGTGGAGAAGCTATCTCTCACCACAAGACCACATTCACATCCTTACTACATCCAATGGTTCAACAACAGCGGCAAGGTTAAGGTAACACGTACTGTTCATGTGCATTTTAGTATCTCTACATATGCTGATTATGTTGATTGTGATGTAGTACCTATGCAAGCATGTTCCTTATTACTTGGTCGACCATGGCAATTTGATAAAAATTCTGTACACCATGGTAGAAACAATCAGTATACTCTTGTTCATAAGGATAAAAATATTACTTTGCTTCCTATGACTCCTGAGTCCATTTTGAAAGACCATATTAATAGAGCTAATAAAGCAAAACAGGAGAAAAATAAGAGTGAAAATCAGATTGTGGCAAAAGAATTTGAGCAACAAATGAAGCCTAATAGTAAACCATCTAGTGTTGCTTCTGAAATTAAATTGAAAAGTGCATGTTTACTTGCCGCTAATTCTGATATTGATGAGCTAGATTTTAGCAAACCTGTTTGCTATGCTTTTGTGTGCAAAGAGGCATTATTTTCATTCGAGGACGTGCCTTCCTCTTTGCCTCCTACTGTCACTAACATTTTACAGGAGTTCGCTGACGTCTTTCCGCAAGACGTGCCACCAGGATTACCTCCCATTCGAGGGATTAAGCGTCAGATTGACTTATTTCCCGGTGCATCATTACCCAACCGTGCACCATACCGTACCAATCCAGAGGAGACGAAGGAGATTATGCGTCAAGTACAAGAGCTTCTCGACAACGGTTATATACGTGAATCCCTTAGTCCTTGTGCTGTTCCTATTATTCTAGTGCCGAAAAAGGATGGTACATCACGTATGTGTGTTGATTGTAGAGGCATTAATAATATTACTATTCGCTGTCGTCATCCTATTCCTAGGCTAGATGATATGCTTGATGAATTGAGTGGCTCTACAATATTCTCCAAAGTTGATTTGCGTAGTGGATACCATCAAATTCGTATGAAATTGGGGGATGAATGGAAAACAGCATTTAAAACTAAGTTTGGATTATATGAGTGGTTAGTCATGCCTTTTGGGTTAACTAATACACCTAGTACTTTCATGAGATTAATTAACAAAGTTTTACGTGCTTTCATTGGACGATTTGTGGTAGTTTACTTTGACGACATACTGATTTATAGCAAATCATTCGAGGAACATTTGGAACATTTACGTGTTGTTTTTATTGCGCTACATGATTCACGTTTGTTTGGTAACCTTGGGAAGTGCAGCTTTTGCACCGACCGAGTGTCTTTTCTTGGCTATGTTGTTACTCCACAGGGAATTGAAGTTGATCAAGCCAATATTGAAGCTATTGAGAGTTGGCCGCATCCCAAAACGGTCACACAAGTGAGGAGTTTTCTTGGCCTCGCTGGATTCTATAGGCGTTTTGTGAGAGATTTCAGCACCATTGCTGCACCTCTCAATGAGCTGACAAAGAAAGATGTGCCTTTTGTTTGGGGTACCGCACAGGAAGAAGCCTTCACGGTATTGAAAGATAAGTTGACACATGCTCCTTTACTCCAACTTCCTGATTTTAATAAGATTTTTGAGCTTGAATGTGATGCTAGTGGAATTGGATTAGGAGGTGTGTTATTACAATATGGCAAACCTGTTGCATACTTTTTTGAAAAATTTAGTGGGCCTAGTCTGAATTATTCTACTCATGATAAAGAATTATATGCTCTTGTTCGGACTTTAGAAACATGGCAACATTATTTATGGCCCAAAGAATTTGTTATACACTCTGATCATGAATCTTTGAAACATACTAAAAGTCAAGCTAAACTGAATCATAGACATGCTAAATGGGTTGAATTCATTGAGACTTTCCCTTGTGTCATTAAACACAAGAAGGGAAAAGAAAATGTTATTGCTGATGCATTGTCTATGCTTTCACAACTTTACTTCAAAATATTTGGTTTGGAGACCATCAAAGATCAATACGTGCATGATGCTGATTTTAAAGATGTAATGCAGAATTGTAAAGAAGGAAGAATGTGGAACAAGTTTGTCTTTAATGATGGATTTGTGTTCCTTGCTAACAAGCTATGCATTCCAGCTAGCTCCGTTCGTCTTTTGTTGTTGCAGGAGGCGCATGGAGGAGGACTAATGGGACACTTTGGCGTGAAGAAGACGGAGGACGTACTTGCCACACATTTCTTTTGGCCAAAGATGAGACGGGATGTTGAGCGCTTTGTTGCTCGCTACACTACATGTCAAAAAGCTAAGTCACGACTCAATCCTCATGGTTTATATATGCATTATCCTGTACTTAGTGTTCCTTGGGAGCATATTTGTTGTCGTGGATAGATTCTCGAAAATGGCACACTTTATACCATGTCATAAAAGCGATGATGTTGTTAATGTTGCTGATTTGTTCTTCCGTGAAATTATTCGCTTGCATGGTGTGCGAAATACTATTGTTTCAGATCGTGATACTAAATTTCTTAGCCACTTTTGGAGATGTTTATGGGCTAAGTTGGGGACTAAACTGCTTTTTAGTACTACTTGTCACCCCAAACTGATGGACAAACTTGAGTAGTCAATAAAACATTGTCTACTATGCTTAGGGCTGTTTTGAAGAATAATAAGAAAATGTGGGAAGAATGCTTGCCTCATATTGAAATTGCTTATAATCGTTCATTGCATTCTACTACTAAGATGTGCCCTTTTGAAATTGTTTATGGTTTCCTACCTCATGCACCTATTGATTTGTTGCCTCTTCCATCTTCGGAGAAGGTTAATTTTGATGCTAAACAACGTGCTGAATTGATTTTAAGGAAAACATTGAGCGTATGAATGCTAAATATAAACTTGCTGGAGATAAAGGTAGAAAACATGTTGTGTTTGCACCTGGAGATCTTGTTTGGTTACATTTGCGTAAGGATAGATTTCCTGATTTGCGGAAATCAAAGCTAATGACATGTGCTGATGGTCCTTTTAAGGTGTTAGAGAAAATAAATGATAATGCATATAAACTTGAGCTGCCTGCAGATTTTTGGGTTAGTCCCACTTTTAACATTGCAGATTTGAAGCCTTGATTGGGTGAGGAAGATGAGCTTCCGTCGAGGACGACTTCATTTCAAGAAGGGGAGGATGATGAGGACATCAATACGATTGTTACACCCACAACCCCTACTGCTATACATACTGGACCAATTACTAGAGCTCACGCGCGCCAATTAAATTACCAGGTACTTTCGTTTCTTGGTAATGATTCTAATGTTCATGAGAATATGATGCTGCCTAAATTGGATACATTTGTTTTGCTTACAAATGAAGGGCCTAGCTTGGAGAAGGATGAACATTGGATCAAGAACAAGCATGGAGATGATGGCATGCGCAAGGGGAACAAGAACGGAGCTACATGTGATGATTTCAGGACGTTAAAGCCACCATAATGAGTGCATGAAGCCTTGGACAAAGTATACAAGATGTTACTTCATAATTTTCGTCCATAGGCTATTCTAGGTGCTGCGTCACCTTTTATTGGGCGAGGCCCATGTAATTTCGAAATACATAAGTATATGCTATTTTTAGAGTCCGTATGTATGGGGAAACAAGAGTGAGGGTTGGTTTCGGACCCCTCCCTCAGGGGCCACGAAATTCCCCCATCTTCCTCCATATATACAGCCCTTAGGGCGTCGTTTAGACTTTGAGTTTTGTTTAGATTAAAGTTCGCCATAGCTGCAACTTCGCGTACTTCGTTTGTTTTCAACGACCAGACAAAGGCGTCACAAAACCCCACCTTGATCAATAAAGCTTTCATCTTATATTCGCAATATCCAGATTGCAATCTCAGTTTCTTGCTTGTTCTTCGTTTGCTCGCAGGAAACAGACCCTCGTGGTCAGGTTGATCGTCCTCCGGCGTGGTCAATAACCTCTCGGAGTTGGTTTAGTGATTGCTAAGGTGCGACGTCCTTGCACGTTCGTAGTCGGATCGTCAAATTCGACTTCCTCCAAAACGAAATCCATGATCTCATCGAAAGACAGGACACCTTTGCCTCTACCAAGAGCGCACCTACCGGGCCTGCACAGAGTTCTTCTTCTTCCATGGCATCAACAGGGCACACAAGTGATATTATTTGTCGTCGTTGTAAGGGAAGAGGTCATTATGCGAGAGAATGCAAATCTCAGTGTGTGATGATTGCTACCGAGGATGGTGGGTATGAGTCCGCTAGTGACTATGATGAGGAGACTTTGGCTCTTATTACACGTGAAGAACATGGTGGAGATGATTCTGATCATGAGACGCAATACATGGCTCCTGAAGACGCTGATAGGTATGAATGTTTAGTTGCTCAACGTGTTTTGAGTGTGCGGGTCACACAAGCTGAGAAAAATCAGAGGCACAATTTGTTCCATACCAAGGGAGTTGTGAAGGAACGTTTTATGCGCGTCATCATAGACGGAGGGAGCTGCAACAACTTGGCTAGCATGGAGATGGTGGAGGAGCTTTCTCTCATCACAAGACCACATCCACATCCTTACTACATCAAATGGTTCAACAACAGTGGCAAGGTTAAGGTAACACGTACTATTCGTGTGCATTTTAGTATCTCTACATATGCTGATTATGTTGATTGTGATGTGGTACCTATGCAAGCATGTTCCTTATTACTTGGTAGACCTTGGCAATTTGATAAAAATTATGTACACCATGGTAGAAACAATCAGTATACTCTTGTTCATAAGGATAAAAATATTACTTTGCTTCCTATGACTCCTGATTCTATTTTGAAAGATGATATTAATAGAGCTAATAAAGCAAAACAGGAGAAGAATAAGAGTGAAAATCAGATTGTGGCAAAAGAATTTGAGCAAAAAATGAAGCCTAATAATAAACCATCTAGTGTTGCTTCTGAAATTAAATTAAAAAGTGCGTGTTTATTTGCCACCAAATCTGATATTGATGAGCTAGATTTCAGCAACTCTGTTTGCTATGCTTTTGTGTGCAAAGAGGCATTATTTTCATTCGAGGACGTGCCTTCCTCTTTGCATCCTGCTGTCACTAACATTTTGCAGGAGTTTGCTGACATTTTTCCATAAGACGTGCCACCGGGATTACCGCCTATTCGAGGGATTGAGCATCAGATTGACTTAATTCCCAGTGCTTCACTGCCAAACCGTGCGCCATACCATACCAATCCAGAGGAGACGAAGGAGATATGCGTCAAGTACAAGAGCTTCTCGACAAAGCTTATATACGCGAATCCCTTAGTCCTTGTGCTGTTCCTATTATTCTAGTGCCGAAAAAGGATGGTACATCATGTATGTGTGTTGATTGTAGCGGCATTAATAATATTACTATTCGTTATCGGCATCCTATTCCTAGGCTAGATGATATGCTTGATGAATTGAGTGGCTCTACAATATTCTCCAAAGTTGATTTGCGTAGTGGATACCATCAAATTCGTATGAAATTGGGAGATGAATGGAAAATAACATTTAAAACTAAGTTTGGATTATATGAGTGGTCAGTCATGCCTTTTGGGTTAACGAATGCACCTAGTACTTTCATGAGATTAATGAACGAAGTTTTACGTGCTTTCATTGGACGATTTGTGGTAGTTTACTTTGATGACATATTGATTTATAGCAAATCTTTGGAAGAACATTTGGAACATTCACGTGCTGTTTTTATTGCTCTACGTGATGCACGTTTGTTTAGTAACCTTGGGAGGTGCACCTTTTGCACCGACCGAGTATCTTTTCTTGGCTATGTTGTTACTCCACAGAGAATTGAAGTTGATAAAGCCAAGATTAACGCTATTGAGAGTTGGCCACAGCCCAAAACGGTCACACAAGTGAGGAGTTTTCTTTGCCTCGCTGGATTCTATAGGCGTTTTGTGAGAGATTTCAGCACCATTGTTGCACCTCTCAATGAGCTTACAAAGAAAGATGTGCCTTTTCTTTGGGGTACCGCACAGGAAGAAGCCTTCACGGTATTGAAAGATAAGTTGACACATGCTCCTTTACTCCAACTTCCTGATTTTAATAAGATTTTTGAGCTTGAATGTGATGCTAGTGGAATTGGATTAGGAGGTGTGTTATTACAATATGGCAAACCTGTTGCATACTTTTTTGAAAAATTGAGTGGGCCTAGTCTGAATTATTCTACTTATGATAAAGAATTATATGCTCTTGTCCGGACTTTAGAAACATGGCAACATTAGTTATGGCCCAAAGAATTTGTTATACATTCTGATCATGAATCTTTGAAACATATTAAAAGTCAAGCTAAACTGAATCGTAGACATGCTAAATGGGTTGAATTCATTGAGACTTTCCCTTATGTCATTAAACACAAGAAGGGAAAAGAAAATGTTATTGCTGATGCATTGTCTCGTCGCTATACTATGCTTTCACAACTTGACTCCAAAATATTTGGTTTGGAGACCATCAAAGATAAATATGTGCATGATGCTGATTTTAAAGATGTAATGCAGAATTGTAAAGAAGGAAGAATGTGGAACAAGTTCATCGTTAACGATGGATTTGTGTTTCGTGCTAACAAGCTATGCATTCCAGCTAGCTCTATTCGTCTTTCGTTGTTGTAGTAGGCGCATGGAGGAGGATTAATGGGACACTTTGGCGTGAAGAATACGGAGGACGTACTTGCTGCACATTTCTTTTGGCCAAAGATGAGACGGGATGTTGAGCATTTTATTGCTCGCTGCACTACATGTCTAAAAGCTAAGTCACGACTCAATCCTCATGGTTTATATATGCCTTTGCATGTACCTAGTGTTCCTTTGGAGGATATATCTATGGACTTTGTTTTAGGTTTGTGGTAGTTTACTTTGACGACATACTGATTTATAGCAAATCATTCGAGGAACATTTGGAACATTTACGTGTTGTTTTTATTGCGCTACATGATTCACGTTTGTTTGGTAACCTTGGGAAGTGCAGCTTTTGCACCGACCGAGTGTCTTTTCTTGGCTATGTTGTTACTCCACATGGAATTGAAGTTGATCAAGCCAATATTGAAGCTATTGAGAGTTGGCCGCATCCCAAAATGGTCACACAAGTGAGGAGTTTTCTTGGCCTCGCTGGATTCTATAGGCGTTTTGTGAGAGATTTCAGCACCATTGCTGCACCTCTCAATGAGCTGACAAAGAAAGATGTGCCTTTTGTTTGGGGTACCGCACAGGAAGAAGCCTTCACGGTATTGAAAGATAAGTTGACACATGCTCCTTTACTCCAACTTCCTGATTTTAATAAGACTTTTGAGCTTGAATGTGATGCTAGTGGAATTGGATTAGGAGGTGTGTTATTACAAGATGGCAAACCTGTTGCATATTTTTCTGAAAAATTGAGTGGGCCTAGTCTGAATTATTCTACTTATGATAAACAATTATATGCTCTTGTTCGGACTTTGGAAACATGGCAACATTATTTATGGCCCAAAGAATTTGTTATACATTCTGATCATGAATCTTTGAAACATATTAAAAGTCAAGCTAAACTGATTCATAGACATGCAAAATGGGTTGAATTCATTGAGACTTTCCCTTATGTCATTAAACACAAGAAGGGAAAAGAAAATGTTATTGCTGATGCATTGTCTCGTCGCTATACTATGCTTTCACAACTTGACTTCAAAATATTTGGTTTGGAGACCATCAAAGATAAATATGTGCATGATGCTGATTTTAAAGATGTAATGCAGAATTGTAAAGAAGGAAGAATGTGGAACAAGTTCGTCGTTAACGATGGATTTGTGTTTCGTGCTAACAATCTATGCATTCCAGCTAGCTCTATTCGTCTTTTGTTGTTGTAGTAGGCGCATGGAGGAGGATTAATGGGACACTTTGGCGTGAAGAATACGGAGGACATACTTGCTGCACATTTCTTTTGGCCAAAGATGAGACGGGATGTTGAGCGTTTTATTGCTCGCTGCACTACATGTCTAAAAGCTAAGTCACGACTCAATCCTCAAGGTTTATATATGCCTTTGCATGTACCTAGTGTTCCTTTGGAGGATATATCTATGGACTTTGTTTTAGGTTTACCTCGAACAAAGAAGGGGAGGGATAGCATATTTGTTGTCGTGGATAGATTCTCGAAAATGGCACACTTTATACCATGTCATAAAAGCGATGATGCTGTTAATGTTGTTGATTTGTTCTTTCGTGAAATTATTCGCTTGCATGGTGTGCCAAATACTAATGTTTTAGATCGTGATACTAAATTTCTTAGCCACTTATGGAGATGTTTATGGGCTAAGTTGGGGAATAAACTGCTTTTTAGTACTACTTGTCACCCCCAAACTGATGGACAAACTGAAGTAGTCAATAGAACATTGTCTACTATGCTTAGGGCTGTTTTGAAGAATAATAAGAAAATGTGGGAGGAATGCTTGCCTCATATTGAATTTGCTTACAATCGTTCATTGCATTCTACTACTAAGATGTGCCCTTTTGAAGTTGTGTATGGTTTCCTACCTCGTGCACCTATTGATTTGTTGCCTCTTCCATCTTCGGAGAAGGTTAATTTTGATGCTAAACAACGTGTTGAATTGATCATAAAAATTCATGAGTTAACTAAGGAAAACATTGAGCGTATGAATGCTAAATATAAACTTGCTGGAGATAAGGGTAGAAAACATGTTGTGTTTGCACCTGGAGATCTTGTTTGGTTACATTTGTGTAAGGATAGATTTCCTGATTTGCGCAAATCAAAGCTACTGCCACGTGCTGATGGTCCCTTTAAGGTGTTAGAGAAAATAAATGATAATGCATATAAACTTGAGGTTCCTGCAAATTTTGGGGTTAGTTCCACTTTTAACATTGCAGATTTGAAGCCTTGTTTGGGTGAGGAAGATGAGCTTCCGTCGAGGACGACTTCATTTCAAGAAGGGGAGGATGATGAGGACATCAATACTATTGTTACACCCACAACCCCTACTGCTATACATACTGGACCAATTACTAGAGCTCACGCACGCTAATTAAATTACCAGGTACTTTCGTTTCTTGGTAATGATTCTAATGTCCATGAGAATATGATGCTTCCTAAATTGGATACATTTGTTTTGCTTACAAATGAAGGGCCTAGCTTGGAGAAGGATGAACATTGGATCAAGAGCAAGCATGGAGATGATGGCATGTGCAAGGGGAACAAGAACGGAACTACAAGTGATGATTTCAGGACGTTGAAGCCACCATAATGAGTGCATGAAGCCTTGGACGAAATATACAAGATGCTACTTCATAATTTTCGTCCACAGACTATTCTAGGTGCTGCGCCACCTTTTTATTGGGCCAGGCCCATGTAATTTCGAAATACATAAGTATAGGCTATTTTTAGAGTCCGTATGTATGGGGAAACAAGAGTTAGCGTTGGTTTCGGACCCCTCCCTCAGGGGCCACGAAATTCCCCCCTCTTCCTCCATATATACAGCCCTTAGGGCGTCGTTTAGACTTTGGGTTTTGTTTAGATTAAAGTTCGCCATAGCTGCAACTTCGCGTACTTCGTTTGTGTTCAACGACCAGACAAAGGTGTCACAGAACCCCACCTTGATCAATAAAGCTTTCATCTTATGTTTGCAATATCCAGATTGCAATCTCAGTTTCTTTCTTGTTGTTCTTTTCCTCGTAGGAAACAGACCCTCGTGGTTAGGTTAATTGTGCTCCGGCGTGTTCAATAACCTCCCGGAGATGGTTTAGCGATTGCTAAGGCGCGACGTCCTCGCACGTTTGTAGTCGGATCATCAAAGTCAACTTCCACCAAAGCGAAATCCATCATCTCATCGAAAGACGGGACACATTTGCCTCTATCAACATCAATACCATTGTTACACCCACAGCCCCTGCTGCTATACATACTGGACGAATTACTAGAGCTCGCGCACGCCAATTAAATTACCAGGTACTTTCGTTTCTTGGTAATGATTCTAATGTTCATGAGAATATGATGCTGCCTAAATTGGATACATTTGTTTTGCTTACAAATGAAGGGCCTAGCTTGGAGAAGGATGAACATTGGAGCAAGAACAAGCATGGAGATGATGGCATGTGCAAGGGGAACAAGAAGGGAGTTACAAGTGATGATTTCAGGATGTTGAAGCCACCATAATGAGTGCATGAAGCCTTGGACGAAATATACAAGATGCTACTTCATAAATTTCGTCCAGAGGCTATTCTAGGTGTTGTGTCACCTTATTATTGGGCCAGACCCATGTATTTTCGAAATACTTGAGTATAGGCTGTTTTTAGAGTCCGTATGTGTGGGGAAACAAGAGATAGGGTTGGTTTCGGACCCCTTCCCCAAGGGCCACGAAATTCCCCCCTCTTCCTCCATATATACAGCCCTTAGGGCGTCGTTTTAGATTTTGGGTTTTGTTTAGATTAATGTTCGCTATAGCTGCAACTTCGCGTACTTCGTTTGTGTTCAACGACCAGACAAAGACGTCACAGAACCCCAACCTTGATCAATAAAGCTTTGATCTTATATTCGCAATATGTAGATTGCAATCTCAGTTTCTTGCTTGTTCTTCGTTTGCTCGCAGGAAATAGACCCTCGTGGTCAGGTTGATCGTGCTCCGGCGTGGTCAATAACCTCTCGGAGTTGGTTTAGCGATTGCTAAGGCGCGACATCCTCGCACGTTCGTAGTCGGATCGTCAGAGTCGACTTCCACCAAAGCAACATCCATCATCTCGTCGAAAGATGGGACACCTTTGCCTCTATCAGGTTATTGACGACGCCAGAGCATGATCAACCTGACCACGAAGGTCTGTTTCCTGCAGGCAAAGGAAGAACAAGCAAGAAACTAAGATTGCAATCTGGATATTGCGAATATAAGAGGAAAGCTTTATTGATCAAGGTGGGGTTCTGTGACGCCTTTGTCTGGTCGTTGAACACAAATGAAGTACGCGAAGTTGCAGCTATGGCAAACTTTAATCTAAACAAAACTCAAAGTCTAAACGGTGCCCTAAGGGCTGTATATATGGAGGAAGAGGGGGGGGGGGGAATTTCATGGCCCTTGGTGGAGGGGTCCGAAATCAACCCTATCTCTTGTTTCCGCACACATACGTTCTCTAAAAGTAACCTATACTTATGTATTTCGAAATTACATGGGCCTGGCCCAATAATAAGGTGACGCAACACCTAGAATAGCCTCGGGACAAAATTTATGAAGTGGCATCTTGTATATTTCGTCCAAGGCTTCATGCACCATTATGGTGGCTTCAAAGTCCTGAAATCATCACTTGTAACTCTGTTCTTTTTCCCCTTGTGCATGCCATCATCTCCATGCTTGTTCTTGCTCCGATGTTCATCCTTGTCCAAGCTAGGACCTTCATTTGTAAGCAAAACGAATGTATACAATTTAGGCAGCATCATATTCTCATGAACATTAGAATCATTACCAAGAAACGAAAGTACCTGATAATTTAATTGGCGTGCACGAGCTCTAGTAATTGGTCCAGTATATGTAACAGTAGGGGCTGTGGGTGTAACAATGGTATTGATGTCCTCATCAATGTGATATATCACTAAGGAGAGAAGTCACCTCGGTCTCGAGAGCTCTAGCTCATGCTCTAGTCATGGGTCCTCTTGGTGCTTGGTAAGACGATGGAAGGTCCATGGGGATGACCGAAGGATGCTCCGCATCAAAACCCCAACAAAACTAACTCGATTACACGGTAAATCTCATCCAACCCATCACCGTCCAGCAAGCCTACAATGGAATTACTCATGCACGGCGGTGAGCATCATGAAATTGGTGATGGAGGATGGTTGATGATGATGACGGCGATGGATTCGCCTCTCCGGAGCCCCGAACGGACTCCAGATTATCTCTCCCGAGAGAGATTATGGCTTGCCGGTGGCTCCGTATCGTAAAACGCGATGAATCTTTCTCTCTGATTTTTTTCTCCCCGAACGTGAATATATGGAGTTGGAGTTGAGGTCAGTGGAGCATCAGGGGGCCCACAAGGAAGGGCGGGCGCGCCCAAGGGGGTACGGCGCGCCCCCACCCTCGTGGACAGGGTGTGGGCCCCTGGTCTTGATTCTTTCGCTAGTAGTTTTTATAAACTCCAAAAATAATCTCAGTGAAGTTTCAGGTCATTCCGAGAAATTTTATTTCTACACAAAAATAACACCATGGCAATTCTGCTGAAAACAACATTAGTCCGGGTGAGTTCCATTTGAATCATGCAAGTTAGAGTCCAAAACAAGGGCAAAAGTGTTTGGAAAAGTAGATACGATGTATACGTACCCACAAGTATAGGGGACCGCAACAGTTTTCGAGGGTAGAGTATTCAACCCAAATTTATTGATTCGACACAAGGGGAGCCAAAGAATATTCTCAAGTATTAGCAGTTGAGTTGTCAATTCAACCACACCTGGATAACTTAATATCTGCAGCAAAGTATTTAGTAGCAAAGTAGTATGGAAGTAACGGTAACGGTAGCAAAAGTAACAGTAGCAGTTTTGTAGTAATTGTAACAGCAGCAACGGTAGAGTAACTAAGCAAAGATCAATATGTGAAAAGCTCGTAGGCATTGAATCAGTGATGGATAATTATGTCGGATGCGATTCCTCATGCAATAGTTATAACATAGGGTGACACAGAACTAGCTCCAGTTCATCAATGTATGTAGGCATGTATTCCGAATATAGTCATACGTGCTTATGGAAAAGAACTTGCATGACATCTTTTGTCCTACCCTCCCGTGGCAGCGGGGTCCTATTGGAAACTAAGGGATATTAAGGCCTCCTTTTAATAGAGTACCGGACCAAAGCATTAACAATTCGTGAATACATGAACTCCTCAAACTACGGTCATCACTGGGAGTGGTCCCGATTATTGTTACTTCGGGGTTGCCGGATCATAACACATAGTAGGTGACTATTGACTTGCAAGATAGGATCAAGAACTCACATATATTCATGAAAAATAATAGGTTCAGATCTGAAATCATGGCACTCGGGCCCTAGTGACAATCATTAAGCATGACAAAGTCATAGCAACATCAATCTTAGAACATAATGGATACTAGGGATCAAACCTTAATAAAACTAACTCAATTACATGGTAAATCTCATCCAACCCATCATCGTCCAGCAAGCCTACGATGGAATTACTCATGCACGGCAGTGTGCATCATGAAATTGGTGATGGAGGATGGTTGATGATGACGACGACGACGGATTCCTCTCTCCGGAGCCCCGAACGAACTCCAGATCATCCTCCCGGGAGAGATTAGGGCTTGGCGGTGGCTCTGTATCGTAAAACGCGATGAATCCTTCTCTCTGATTTTTTTCTCCCCGAACGTGAATATATGGAGTTAGAGTTGAGGTCGGTGGAGCATCAGGGGGCCCATGAGGTAGGGGGGTGCGCCCCCACCCTCGTGGACTGGGTGTGGGCCCCATGGTCTTGATTCTTTCGCTAGTATTTTTTATAAATTCCAAAAATTATCTCCGTGAAGTTTCAGGTCATTCCGAGAACTTTTATGATACGGAGTATCCCTCGACTACCCGCACCGACACTCCATCACCACCACAAGCACCAAGTGGGCCAATGACAAGAGCACGTGCACACAACATCGAGAACAAGGTCACTTCTTTCTTATTCGAGTCTCGTTTGGGTTCATGTGAGAATTGGATTCTACCATCATCGGAAACATAGTGCATGCTTAGGTACCAAGAAGATGATAGTGAGAAGGAGAAGACGGAGACTCAAGTGACCACGAAGCAAGGGAAAGAAGAGAAGGAAGGAGAGAACAAGAAGAATGAAGAAGGAGGAGAAGGGGCAAAACCCCCTGGATACCCCGGGTGCCCGGCCGTGGCAGCCTCGGGTGCCCGGCCTCTACCTGGGCTGCGCCCCAGCCGGCCCCGGGTGCCCGGCCCTCCACCTGGGCTTCGCCGCGCCAGCCCCGGGTGCCCGGCCCATGCCCAGCCGGCCGCTGGGTGCCACCCCGGGTGCCCGGGCTTGGAGCCCCGGGTGCCCGGCCCCTCGCCCGCTAGCTCCTGACTTGGCCGGGGTGCTCGGCCACCGCACCTCCGGGTGCCCGGTCCCGCCTGGGCGCGGCTCCCTAACCGTTTCGGGTGCCCGGCCGGTTCGTCCCCGGGTGCCCGGACACTTCCGTCGAGGCTACGCGTTTTAGGGACATTTTAGTCCTTTGTATCCCCCTTTTCCCTAAGTTTCGTCCCTAGCCTTTATATACTTATCTCCTAGGCCATTTGTAAAGATAGCAAAGATTAGATTAAACATTGTGAGCCTTTGCTCCTTGTATCCCCTCCTCTTTGGAGATCAAGCCCCCACCTAGGGATGAATCCATTGGATTGTCAAGGCCTCCTCTTGGAGAAGATCATCAAGACCTCACCTAGTGGGAAGAACTTACCTAGTGCTACTCTCATTGTATTGATCTTCTAATCTTGTGGATCTCATGTATGCTACTCTAGTGGATGTGATATTTGGGTTTGTTTGAGAGTTTTGTTCTTGGTGTTCTTGAGTGTTTTCCTCCTTTTCGCCCTGCAAGTGTGAAAAGATCCCACCTAGGGTTTGATCCTACAACATCTTGATATCATGAGCAAGGTTTATTCACATCTTGGAGTCCCATCCCCCCATTTGCTAGCTTGATTTTGTTGTTTTTCGTCCAACTCCAAAAATCCCCACAAAAATAGCCCCAAAATTTTTTCTTGCAATTTGTTAGATCTTGTGAGATTTGGTTGTTTTGGTCCATGGATATGATGTTTGTCAAGTGGATCTAGCCCCTCCCCAACAATCCCCACCCTTCCCACCACAAAATTCACGGAATTTTGCTTTTTCCCCAATTTTTCCGCCCATCCCGAAGAACACCGGGTGCCCGCACCTCGAACCACCGGGAACCCGCACCTCGCCCAGCCACCCCCGGGCACTCCACCTCACACCCCCGGGCGCCCGCACCCCCCCCCCCAAATCAGCCCACTACCAACACCATTTTGGCCATAACTTCCACCTCCCAAGTCCGTTTTTCGTGTTCTTGACCTCATTTAGAAGCTCTTGACATCCCCCATCCACTCATCCCACTACCACCACCATTAGCCCCCATCCAAAAAATCATCACAAAAGCACCCACCTTCCGCATTTGATTGCTTTTGTGTTGCCATTTGCATTTCCTAAGGTGTTTCGGCTACTTAGGAGCATGTGACATCTTCGTCACCATCATCGACTCGGAGTCATCTTCATTGCTAACCGTAAGAAAGGACGGTAACCTCAACGACACTTACTCCTTACCTTGCTTTTGCATTGATAGCCCGAGCCACTTTGCGTCGCTTACCCATTGAGACTAGCAAGGTTTGAATTGCCGGGCCACGCTATTATGCACCGTAGTGATCGTGTTATCATCTTTGTGCCATAAGTCTCTCCCGTGCATATCATACATACTTGTCTCATATCATACTCGGCTCGAGCATCAAGCATAGATAAAAAGAAGAAGAAAAGCTTTTAAGCAAAAGAGGAGAAACAAAGAGCTTGTAAGCAATAGAGTTGAGCCATTTGCATACCTATATCATCTAGGTCATCGCATATATACCATAGTTGGGATTGAAGATGGCACAGTTCTCTCTTAGGTAGGTGCACAGGCGTATCTTGCCCATTTGAGCAATTGAGCTAGTGTCTCTCGAGCATTCACACAACAAGAGCATTTTTCGTGATTGCACATTTTGAGCTCACTCCTTGGTTGTGCGGATCCCATCTATCTTCCGTGCGTGTGTACCTAGTGTTTGATCTATTTGCTTTACTTGCATTTTTGTGAACCTTCTCAACCTTATCGATATCTTGACTAACATTTGCTTGAAATTTTTGCCACCATCCTAACCGAGCTACTCCATAAGCCTCTTACTTGTAGGTGTGAGAAACAAACCCGGTTCCAATTCTCCTATTATGGCATTACATTGAGTGACACTTGTTACATCTTCAATCCTCGGAGAAGGTAACTTTGGTATTGTTCTCACATTTTCCTACTCACCACACTTGGTTATGATGGATAGGCCAAACTCGTCATCGAACCCACTTTTCGAGGAGCAAGGTGATGATTCTGGATTCGTCTCCAAGAACCACTTCTTCATCGCGCAACGAGCGCTTCATCAAGAAAACGTCGCATTGGGTGAACGCTTGGAACAACTCGCCTCCGACCTTCATCAAAACATCGACGACAAATTCAACACACAAATGGAAGAGCTCCGCAACATGATCGTTCGACGTCCGTCTTCCTCATCGGCTTCTTCAAGATGGCGCCACTCAAGTCACCGTACAAGTCAGCAATCTTCGGACCACTCCTCTTATGATCCAAGTCCACCACGATCTCTCCTTCCTCAACGTGATCTTCATCAAGATCACCAAGCTCAAGAAAATCCATTCCATGGAAATGGCTTACAAGACCGAGTTCGAGCACGTGAACGGATGCAGCACGAAGTCCCTCATGGAGCAATGGAGCAAGAGCAAATACCTCCACAAGTACCACCCCAAGCCCCTCAAGACGGTGATGCACTTTGACAAGCACAAGAGCAATGTGAAGCACAAGCCCTCGACCGTGAAGCTCAAGCACTTGAAGCACAACAAGCTCTACGCGAGGCCACTAGAGCCGTTGAAGTCCGTAACCGCCAAGTGCGAGAACAAGAGGAAGCTCTTCGTCGCGAGATACAATAAGAAGCCGCCCGATGCGAAGAACAACAAGAAAGGTGCAACCAAGCGCGCATTCCTCGCCCTCCTCCAAGACAAGAGCGACACCAAGTGGAACAAGTGCTTCAAGACCCTCCTCCACGCCAAGAGTGACATCACGAGGAATGAGCATTTGAGGACTTTCCAAGGCAAGAGCGATATCACAACCACTATCAAGATGAAGAACTCCGCTACGGCAAGCTCAAGTTCACCGTGCCAAAATTCTCCGGAAGCAATGATCCCGAAGAATATCTCTCTTGGGCATTGAAGGTGGACAAGATTTTCGCCTCCACAACTACGATGAAGAAAAGAAGATCACCATGGCCTCCCTCGAATTCCAAGACTACGTCCTCATTTGGTGGGAACAAGTGATAGAGCGACGACATACAAGAGGTGAACCACCAATCACAACTTGGGAAGACATGAAGGAAGTCATGAGATCTTTTCAAGAAGTTGCAACTCCTCAAGCAAGGCACCAAGATGGTGGAAGAATACTACCAAGAAATGGAGATTGCCATGATACGAGCCAATGTCAAGGAAGATGACGAGCAAACAATGGCACACTTCTTGAACGACCTCAACCACCCAATCAAGCGGATCGCCGACTTCCAACCATACTCCAACCTTCTTGAGCTAGTTCACCAAGCGACCAAGGCCGAGCGACAAGTGCAAGATGACTTCAAATACGCCAAGTACTCGTCCAATACCTATGGCTCCTACTCTCAAGCTCCCATGACTTCGGCACCTCCTACATCAACTCGAGCATCACCAAGTACCGGTGACAAATCAAGTTCCAAGCAAGTAGCACCTTCCTCGACTTGTCCTCAGGCAAGCACCTACAAATCCAAGACTCATTCATCTTCAGCGCCTCCCGATGATCCCGTCAAGACAAGTTCAATAAAGTGCTTCACATGTGGCGGCCGAGGACACAAGTCCTTCCAATGCACCAACAAGTGAACAATGATCTTCAACGATGACGACACATATGACTCAATGAGTGAAGAAGAAATGGAATCCATTGAGCACGTGGCCATGCACCGGCATGTGAACGAAGATGAATATGACCAAGTCTTTTGTGACAATGATTCAAGTCTCTCTCTCGTGGTCTCCAAGGTCTTGACGCTCCAACACCACCAAGAAGAAGACCAATGGTGCCACATCTTCCACACCAAGGCCGACATCAATGGAAGGTCCATCAAGGTCATCATCGATGGAGGTAGTTGCCACAATTTGGCAAGTGAAGGACTATGCTCCAAGCTTCAATTGGTCAAGAGGAAGCATCCACACCCTTACAAGGTCCAATGGCTAAGTGACTCCGGCACTATCTGAGTTGAGCATACGGTCCAAGTCTCCTTAAAAATTGGTGCATATGAGGACACTTTGGAGTGTGATGTGGTCCCAATGACCGTTTGCCACCTCCTTCTTGGTCGACCATGGCAATTCGACTGTGGTGTCATCCACAATGGGCGTCCCAATCACTGTAGCTTCAAGATGAAGGGGAAGGAATATGTGCTACGACCTATGTCCCCTAGTCAAGTGATAGCCGACAAGCAAGCCACCCATCATGGAGAGAAGAGTGAGAAACTGATCCACCCAAACGTCAGTGAGAGCCACAAGCCATACTTGAGCACCTCTTCGCCTAGAGAGAAAAACCTCATATTATTTGCCACAAAAAGTGAGATGAGAGAAGTGTGTGAGAACCCATGGAGTGTGATGCACTTTGTCCTTGTGTGCAAGGACGGAGAGCCAAAAACTAACACCTCTCACGAGCTACCTTTGGTGTTTCAATCTCTTTTGCAGGAATTTCAAGATGTTTACCCCGATGAGCTACCTTCAGGTCTACCTCCTCTTCGAGGCATTGAGCATCGAATCAACCTCATCCCCGACGCACCTCTTCCAAACAAGGCTCCCTACCGCGCAACCCCGAAGAAGCAAAGGAGATTCAACGGCAAGTACAACAACTCATCGACAATGGTCATGTACGTGAAAGCTTAAGCCCTTGTGCCGTTCCTGTCATACTTGTGCCCAAGCTAGACGGTAGTTTTTGCATGTTCTCGGATTGTAGACCTATCAATGCTATTACCGTTCGTTATAGGCATCCCATTCCTCGCTTAGATGATATGCTTGATGAACTTAGCGGTGCCACCATTTTTTCTCAAAAATTGATCTTAAAAGTGGTTATTATCAAATCCGCATTCAAGAAGGTGATGAATGGAAAACCACTTTCAAAACTAAATTTGGTTTGTACGAGTGGTTGGTTATGCCTATGGGTTTATCGGAAGCTCCCGGTACTTTCATGCGTCTTATGCATTTTGTGCTTCGACCTTACATTGGAGTTTTCGTTGTGGTTTACTTTGATGATATTCTTGTCTTTAGCAAATCAATGAAAGAGCATCTAAGTCATGTTAGGGCTATTTTACAAACTCTTCGCAAGGAACATCTTTATGCCAACATGAAAAAGTGCACGTTTGGTGTTGACAAGCTTGTTTTCTTGGGATTCATTGTTTCTTCCAAGGGTGTACATGTTGATGAATCTAAAATTGAAGCAATTAAAACTTGGCCCCAACCCACCAATTTGTAACAAGTGCGAAGTTTCTTGGCCTTGCGGGTTTTTATCGTTGCTTTGTGAAAGATTTTAGCACTATTGCCGCTCCTTTGCATGCTTTGAGTAAGAAGAACACTGCTTTTGTTTGGGGACCTTTGCAATCAACCGCTTTTGATGAGCTCAAATTTTTGCTTACACATGCTCCGATTCTTAGTGGTACCGGAGTTGGTGGAGTTTTTATGCAAGAAAAACGAGCTATTGCTTATTTTAGTGAAAAACTTTCCGGTGCTCAGCTTAACTATCCCATCTATGACAAAGAATTGTTTGCATTAGTGCGTGTGTTACATGTGTGGGAGCATTATCTTAGACCGCATGAGTTTGTCATACATACCAATCATGAAACACTTAAATACCTCAAAGGTCAAACCAAGTTGAATAAACGGCATGCTAAATGGAGTGAATTCATTGAATCTTTTCCCTATGTGATAAAGTACATTAAAGGCAAAGAAAACGTGGTGGCGGATGCCCTTTCCCGCAAATGCATGTTACTTACTCAACTTGAATTGAATGTAGTTGGATTTGATCATATCAAAGACTTGTATGAGGGTGATGTGACTTTTGCTACTCCTTATGCTAAGTGTGTGACGCATACTTCTTGGGAAAGATATTATATCAAGGATGGTTATCTTATGAGAGCTAACAAACTATGCATTCCCGAGTCTTCTCTCCGTTTGCTCCTTTTGCAAGAGGCTCATGGAGGCGGACTCATGGGTCACTTTGGACGCGACAAGACTTTTGCCACGCTCTCCAAGAACTATTATTGGCCCAAGATGTTTTGCGATATCGCCCGCTTCACCAACCGGTGCTCTACATGTTGCAAAGCTAAGTCACATTCTCAATCCCATGGTTTACATATGCCTTTACCTATTCCACATCAACCTTGGGAAGACATTAGCATGGATTTTGTGCTTGGATTACCTAGGACTCAAAATGGCAAGGACTCTGTTTTTGTTGTTGTGGACCGATTCTCTAAAATGGCTCATTTTATCCCATGCAATAAGATAGACGACGCTTCACATGTTGCCAATCTCTTTTGTAGGGAAATCTTGAGGTTGCACGGCGTGCCAAAGACAATTGTGTCGGATCGAGATGTCAAGTTCTTAAGCTACTTTTGGAAGACGCTATGCACCAAGCTCGGGATCAAGCTACTATTCTCCACGGCGTATCATCCTCAAACCGATGGCCAAACAGAAGTCACCAACCGGACGCTTGCAACTCTTCTACGCATGTTGATCAAGAAGAACATCAAGGAGTGGGAGGAGTGCCTACCCATCGCCGAGTACGTCTACAACCGCGCACAACACTCTACCACCAGCAAGTCCCCCTTCGAGGTCGTCTATAGTTTCAACCCTTTGTCGCCATTGGACATCCTTCCTCTACCGCTTCAAGAACGAACAAACATGGACGCAAGTGCAAGAGCCACCTACCTCAAGAAGATGCATGAAGAAACACGTTCCACAGTCGAGCGCCAAGTACAACGCCTCACCGCCAAGCTAAACAACAACAAGTCTCCAATGGTGTTCCAACTGGGTGATCAAGTATGGATACATCTCCGCAAAGACCGCTTCCCCAAGGAACGCAAGTCCAAGATACTACCACGAGACAACGGACCATTCAAGGTGCTTTCACATTACAACGACAACGCCTACAAGGTCGACATCCCACGCGACAAGTACAATGTTAGCGACATCTTCAACATCAAAGACTTGGCCAAGTACCATGGTGATGAAGAGCACGATCCGTGGACGGATCTCTCCCAAGGGGGGGGATAATACGGAGTATCCCTCGACTACCCGCACCGACACTCCATCACCACCTGTAAGTGCATCTAGTGCCCCTTAGTGATTTTGGTGTATTGAAGACTTATAGGTTAAGGGACTGATGCGTTTGTGAGTGTACACATGTCTATAAGTCTATGAGGAGTTTGATATTTACAGAGAAAGTCGACCCCTAAAAATGAAGTTCTTCAACTGAAGACTTTGGATTTCTGAAGACTTTCTGAAGACTTTGAAAGTGAAGAAATTGGTGTGACCTTGAAGACATGGAAATCATTCGAGGAACATGAAGCGTGAAGACTCTTGTTTTCGTAGTTTCATTTTCTCTTTCTTGAGTCATAGGAAACACCGTACTGTTAAAGGGGGTCGAGGAAATACTAAGGAAACATTTCCATGTGATGCTCAATCCAAAATCCTACACCTACCAATCCCTTCGAGTGAAGCCATTGGAAATCTCATACAGTTCAGTCATATTCATCAGTGACAGAGACGAAGTTCTTCTGGTCTCTGAGGAATTTGTTCTGACTGAGGATTTAGGAATTCGCCAGTGTGAATTGCCTACACAGTGAGGAACATGATAGCCCTGAGGATTTTGATAGTCAAAATTCCGACCGTTGTTGTGCTATGCGCCAGCGGTTCCAAAATATCTACCCACCTAACGGTCATATCAGACAAGGGCATTTATGTCTTATCATGTCGGGTTGCTCCCTAAGCTATAAATAGCCGCCCCCTACAACCACTAGCCGGTTGGCTGCTCCTAGAGAAACTGACACTTGTCATTTGAGAGCATCCCATCCTCCGAGGACTTTGAGCGAAAATCATCAAGTGAGGAAAACCCAAAACCCAACACCTACAAACCCAAAGTGATTGAGCATCACTGAAGAGATTGATCCTGCGTGGATCCAACGCTTGTTTCCTTTGAAAATTGTGCTTCTTACAGACGGTTATGCGTCAAGGTCTAGAGCATCCAAGAGGAATTGTGGATCGCCGAGTGACCGAGTTTGTGAAGGTTCGGAAGTCACCTGAAGAATTACCACGAGTGATTGGGCGAGGTCTGTGTGACCTTAGCTCAAGGAGAATATGGTGAGGACTGTGTGTCCAGGACTGGGTGTCCTCGAGTTTGAATACTCAGCTGCTCCAACCAGATGTACAACTGAGACAGCAGTTGGAACTGGTCTACCAAATCATTGTCTTCACCAAGCTAACTGGTTCTATTTCCTCAACTCTTTCATTTCCTCATGTCTGTTGTTGTGTGCCTGTTCATATCTGTTTGAAGACTTTGACTGAAGACTTTCTCAATTTCCTCAGTTCAATTTCTTCAGTCTGTCTGTCTTCTTTCTTATGTTATCCTGTGTTTACGCTCTCTGTACTTTGTGCTTGTCTTCATTTCATCATGATGACTATGCTTGTGTTCTGTTATGTTTACTTCTGAGTACTTATTCTGCTACAAGTAGTTCTTCATTTAGGAATTTCCTCACCAGCAAATTCCTCAGGGAAGAATTCATAAAAATTGCCTATTCACCCCCCCTCTAGTCGATATAACGCACTTTCAATTGATATCAGAGCAAGGTACTCCCTTGTTCTGTGTGATTTTGGTTTAACCGCCTGGAGTTTTAGTTATGTCGACCGCAGGTATGATCAAGGTCTCTACTGGGTGTCCTACCTTCGATGGAACGGACTAACCCTACTAGAAGAACAAGATGCGAATGCATCTTGAGGCAATTGACAACTGATGAGGACATCAATACCATTGTTACACCCACAGCCCCTACTGCTACATATACTGGACCAATTACTAGAGCTCGCGCACGCCAATTAAATTATCAGGTACTTTCGTTTCTTGGTAATGATCCTAATGTTCATGAGAATATGATGATGCCTAAATTGGATACATTTGTTTTGCTTACAAATGAAGGGCCTAGCTTGGAGAAAGATGAACATTGGAGCACGAACAAGCATGGAGATGATGGCATGCGCAAGGGGAACAAGAACGGAGTTACAAGTGATGATTTTAGGACTTTGAAGCCACCATAATGGGTGAATGAAGCCTTGGACGAAATATACAAGATGCCACTTCTTAAATTTCGTCCCGAGGCTATTCTAGGTGTTGCGTCACCTTATTATTGGGCCAGACCCATGTAATTTCGAAATACATAAGTATAGGCTATTTTTAGAGTCCGTATGTGTGGGGAAATGTTGTAGGGTGGAACCCTGTGGAGAGATCTTTCACGAATTGGAGGGGGAATCCCCAAAAACAAGATGAACAAAAGAGGGAAAACAAGACGAACACTCAAGAACAAGTCAAATCACACATCCACTAGACAATCAAACACATAAGATCCACAAGGTACATGAACAACAAAGGGAAATAAGATACACGGTAGAGTTCATCCCAAATCCTATGAAGGAGATGAGGGCTTGATGATCTAGATAGATCCTTCTCTCAAGGGGGTCTTCATCCACTAGGGATCTTCTCCAATGGAGGCCTTGAACTCCAATGGAGTGGAATCCCACAAGGAGAGGTACATGAGCTAAGCTCTAGTGTTTAGATCTAATCTTAGCTTTATCTAAATGGAGGATATGAAGGAGCATATATAGAACTAGGCAAAGAGAGGGATAAGTGGGGGCGAAATGGTAAAACAAGGGCAAAGCCCCGCAGCATCACACAGGGGGCCCCGTGTGCACGGGGTAAGTGGAGCCCGTGCGCACGGGGTATCCAGGGACCGGACGCAAGGGCCCGTACGCACGGGGTCCGTGAGGCCCGTGGACACGGGGGTCCCGTGGGCACGGTACACGCTCGTGTGCACGGGGTCTTCAGGACCGCCAGCCTGGGAGGCCTGTGGGCACGGGGTCGGAGGGGCCCGTGCGCACGGGGTCGCCTAGGAGCTGCTGCCTTCTTCTTGGCGCTTCCTTCTCCGCTTCCAGGCTTCCCTCTTGGATGGTGTAGATGTTCTCTTCCGCATGAACTCGTCTCGCTATGTTTGAAGCTCCGACGATACCTATGAATGTACACGGAAGGAATGTCAAGTAGTATACCATCCTCAAAGGGGTCAAGTGAACACATGTAAAGGAGATGATTCACCTTTATGTATGTGAAGTAGATGTGGCACGTGTCACTTGCCAAACGAACTCTTGACATGGTGATGTCCATAGGATGCTCCACATCATCCCCTCCCCCTTGGGAAAGATCCGACCTCGGATCGAAATCCAAATCACCATGGGAAAGAGATGATGGCATCGTGTAGAAGTGCACGATCACCAAGCCTTCGTCATCTTGTAGTTCCAAATGGGCACTCTCCAATGTCGCACCGTCTTGTAATTCCTTCAAAAGGAGCAAAGATAACAAGCACTTGGAAAAACAAATGTGGTTTTCGTAAGAGCAAAACCAAGCATTCAAGAGGTGATTCACCCAACAAGTGTTGTCATCAAGCATAGCATATGGTTTGACAAAGAAGTCTGGCATGTCATTTAAGCATATAGGTTTAGCACAAGCAAGGATATCATGGAAACAAGCATGCAAATGGGACATCGAGATGCAAATATGTGTGACAAATGAACAAGTATCTACCGCAAGGTCATAGCAAGAATGCACAAAGTGCTCAATGAATGGTCTATGGTAGGCATAAGAGTCATTCACAACATCAAGTATAGTGGAATGTCTAAACACATGGTTCAAGTGCAAGACAATTCAAGCATAACGTGCATAGGGTGTAGTGAAGATATCGTGGCACTCAACACATTGGAAAGAGCAGTTGTTCAACATGTGTGAGGCAATCAAGTCAAGCATGTGATAAGCAAAGGGACATGGCATATGTGAAGAACTAAATGCAACACATAAGGCATATATGTCATGAGGCATAGCAATGGAGCAAGCAACACATGAGGTATGATCCATAATATGCATGCTCATGGTTTGTGTGTTCTCGAGATAGAATGATATCACCTCGAAAGCATGTCCTTGTGCGTTCTTCACAATGTCGAAGTGGTAGGAAATGTGGTGTAGAAGCGAGTCATGGTCGAATGTATGAGGCTCACTCTCAAGAGCTCGAATGGTCAACTCATATGAAGTGGAAGTCTACATGAAGTCCAAGTATCCTACACATGCACACAACAAAACAAAGAGCGTATGTTCATGGTAGATAAACACATCATCCATCATGATGGTTCTCTTCTCTTGCACATAACCATTATAAGCACAAGTGCATGAATAATATGATGCAACAATGGCAATATTCAAGGCACTAGGTATATGGTTCAAAGAGGTAAGACAAGCATGCTTCACAAGGAATATGTCAAAATCTCCAAACATATGTGAGAGTGCTACGGGGGAAATCTTATGAGCAAGACTATAAGCATTGTTGCACTCAATACATGGCAAGTCATCTAGCATGATAGATGCAACATATGGAGATATGTGACAAGAAGCACTAACAATCATGTGAAAAGCATGTAGATGGTTGTCATCAACCGCATGAAATGAGCAAGTATGAGTCATAGGTGATGCAACATAAGCAAGCCTATCAATCAAGTCGTGCAAACTAGTGGAGCGAAGATGCAACACACTAGAGTAAATCATGGCAATCATGTCAAGTGAGCAAATAGTGGATATAGGCAATGCACATGCCATATCGTAAGCACGAACACAAAGCAAGATCATAGTATCATCATAGGAATGGGTCATAGATGGAATATGGCAATAACAAGCAATATCTCCACCAAGCTTGCAAATACACATACAAGTATGAGAATCAATCATCATGTGTAATGCAAAGCATGGGTCACAAATGCATGGCAAAGGCATAGGAATAAGCATATCATGCAAAGTGAACATGGCAAGATGGGCATATAATATGTAATGGACAACAACCCATAGCCAAGTGAGGGCCATGTAGAAGAAATGCGCTAAGTCTTTGCGAGAAGAGAGCGGTGAGAAAGACAATCCATGGGATCCCAAATTATCGTTGCTCTCTAGAGCTCGTTTTGTCAACTCATGGGATTGCGAGGTTGACAAGTATTCATGGGTACCTACACAAAAGAGACACAAATGAAAGAAATAGTGTGTGTGGTAAATGTACACATCATCCATCATGATGTGTATGTGCACGTGTGAGTTAGTACAAGATAAGCAATGCTCAAAGAAATTTGAGGCATGGTATATGAACATGTCATCCATCATGAAACAATAGTTGTTATGTATGACATGATGGGGACACAAATTGAGCAAACAAGTATATGGCAAGCATGTTTATTCATGGGGAGCATATGGTGCACACAATCATGGAAATCATGCAAATCATAGGATGGATCAAAATCTCCTAATGGGTATGAGGAAACTATGGGGGTCTCCTCATGAGCAATATCGGAAGCATAAGATGGAGAAAATGGACAACAACCAAAACAATGGATATCCAAAGCTAGGTGGTCATGGCATGGCATATTAGCTAAATGATGCAAAGGGAGCATATCAATATCATCACAAGAAAAACGAATGCCAATAACCATGGGCTTGTCATCTATGACATATGTGCAAATTGGGTTTATTTTAATGGCATATGCATAGTCACTATGAAGAGATTGCAAATAATACATATGGTTGATCTCATGCCTAGCATATGACAAGTCAAGCGGATTAGCAAACTTGATGTGACCTAAAGAATTGTCACAAGAAATCCTATGTAACATGGCATCACAACTAGGCAATTCAACATGCTCATCATCATAGTCATCATAAAGTGGGAAGTCATGACTTGAGAAGTCACACTAGCATGAAGCATGGGAATAGGTGGATCAACATCATGCAAGCAATCAATGTCAAGAATGTCCACTAATGGGAAAATAGCATCACCTTCACCTATGTTACCTTTGCTGTTCCACTCAAGTGGTGTAGGTGAGGTGGGGAAGACCAAATCGTGTTCATCTTCATCGTGATGGAACCATGTGGGGGGGTGCATCATATTCCACCATGGCCATTGTTATGTCCAAAGGGAGGACGAAGTCGTCGAGGATCGGCGCGTCATCATATATGGGACCTAGCACCAAATGAGAAGACACAATAGAGGTAGAGGTTAAGTTTTTAGAAACCGAAATGGCCTCATATGCCTCATCAACTATCTCACTCTCTCTATGTGGAGGTGGCTCACTCACTCCCTCAAGGTAGGTGCACTCAATGTCGCATATGGTGGAGGCACTCAAATCACTCAAGTGGTGGTGGTGGTGGCTCTCCTCACATGGGAATTGGGGCGGCTCATCATATATGGGGCTAGTGGTGAAGTCACTCTCACTCTCAATATGGTGGCAAAAGTCACTCAAGTCATCATATGTCGCCGTGGTCAAAGGGAGAATCCCATGCTCAACCATCTCATAGTCGTCATCGTGGATGAAGGACGAAGATGGCACATCATCACTCTCATCATGGATGAAGGCCGAAGATGGCACGTCATCACTCTCGTCATGAATGAAGGCCGAAGATGGCACATCATCACTCCCGCCGTCTTGTAGCGTGGTCATTGTGAAGTGAGCTCAGGGTCGAGTAGACTTGGCCTTCTTGAGTTCTTGCTCCGCCTTGAGAGCACCAAAGTAGTTGTCATCAAGGGACTTGTAGTTCTCGAGGAAGATATTCTTGGAGATGTCGTTGTTTAATCCCATCATGAAGTAGAACTTCATCCAAATGGGGTCGTCCACGCCGGCACGTCGCAAGGCTTCCTTCATGTTCTTGAAGTACCCATCAAGGGACTTGGATCCTTGTATGGTGTTCTCCAATTGGCGTTGAAGATGTTCCATATAGGTTGGAGGCACAAACTCTCGCCGCATCACTTTCTTCGTCTTGGACCAACTCATCTCGTAGATCTTCGAAGGTGTGTGAAGCCACCATGTCGGGGCATAGTCGTGGAAGTTTCTTGTGGCGCACTTCACTTGATCTTCGGAAGGGACTTAATGTAGCTTGAGGTAGTCGTCCATCAAACGCTCCCACTCGAGGTAGTCCTCGGGTTCTTGAGTCACATAGAAAGGAATTGCATGGTCGATGTCCAGGTCTTAGTAGCTCGAGGGAGTAGTGGACTTGAGCTCGTGGAGTAGGAGAAGATGCCGTACATTCAAAGGCGAAGATGCTGTGAAGTCACTTGGCGAAGATGCCAAAGGTGTTGAAGAAGCCGTAGTCTTGTAGTTGATGTCGCGACTCTATATAGCCCATGTGCACGGGGGTACAGGAGGCCGTGTGCACGGGGTCCCATGGGCACGGGGGTTGAGGGCCCGTGTGCACGGGGTTGGCAGAGCAGCCAACACGTGTCCTGAAGCTCGCTCTTCATGGTCATGTCGATGTCGATGCTTGTGTGTACTTGCCGGAGATGGTAGCTCAGGAGTCTTTGCACTTGAACATCTTCGCGAAGATGAGGAAGACCGCTTGTGGTTCTTGATGAGGGCCTTGAGCTCCTCCATGCGTTTGTCCATCTTTGCATCGATGAAGTTCTTCATAGCATCGAGCTTGTCGTCGTTGTTGTAGACCGGAGATGATGTGCTTTGCCTATCCATCACAAGACTCGAGCAAAGGTGAGTAGGAAATGAGATAAACAATAACAAGCTACCTTTTCCCAAAGTTGAGGATGTATCTTGTATCACTCAATGTGAAATGAAAGAATAGTGGAATTGGTACCGGACTTGTTCACTCACACCTACAAAGTAAAGCTTATCGAGTGGCTTGGTTAGGACAAGTGGCACAAATTTCATGCAAATTGAAGTCCAAGATATTGTAAATGGTTAAATAAATCCAAAGGACTCAAAATGCAAAGCAAGTGATCACAAATATAGAGGAGGGCAATAAAGAAACACACACGGTGGGATAATGGCACGTGTGCAACTATAGGGATGAGCAATACAAAATTGCCTAATGAAGACGAAGCTCGTGTTGCACAAACACTAGGAGAGCACAAGCTTGATTGCACACTTGGGCACGATTCACTACTTGGCACCAACCTATATGTATGCAACAAGAATGTTTCCTATTCCATGTATCCTCATGCAGAAGTATCTCTTTTCATGCTCAACTCTTTGCTTATAAGCTTATGATCATTCTCTTTCTTGCTTAAAAGCTTTTTTTTGACTTTCCTCTTCCTTTCCACTATGATTGATGAGCCTCAACCACAATTATGTGACAAGTATCACAAGATATGCACGGGAGTAAACAATGGCACTATATGATATATCCAATGATGCAACAATATGAGATCGTATCACTATGGTGCACAAATTTTCGCGAAACCCGGCAATACTCGGATAGCTAGTCTCAATGGGTATGAAGGTATTCGCAAAGATGGTGGGGCTATCAAGATGTAATGGCAAGGAAGGAGAAGTTTATGACAGAATGGATACCTTCGTCACACTTAACCTTTCACGAAGTCGGGGGTAACCGGCCTTGCTTCCGGTTCAAGACAGTCTCAAAGGATGGATGGTCGTCGTCGAGTGGAAGCTCGTGGTGGATGTAGTCGATGGACCGATACAAGTCACCGGTGGTGGATGAAGATACAACCGTCCCTAAGTAGCCGAAACACCTTAGGAGACTCAAATCACAACTCAAACAACCACAAATACCAAAGGAACCAAAATGGGTTAGTTTGCAGAAGTTTTATGTGGTGGTGCGAAAGTTATGGCGGAGGGCCGATGCAAAAGATGCAAAATGGACAAAATTTGATGGAGTGAAATGGTGTTAAAACCAAGATGAGCAGCTCGGGCACGTCGCTAGCTTTTCAACGAGCCAAATAACACCCAAATCGGAGTTCGGATGCGAGAGTTACGGCCAAAACGGTGAAGTCCGAGCGGCTGGTGTAGGGGGGACGTGCGCACGGGGTCCAGGGCCCGTGGACATGGGGTCCCGTGCGCACGGTGCACGTACCGAGGACACGGGGTCTCCAGGGACTTCGCAGGGGCCCGTGGGCACGGGGTAGGGAGCCCGTGGGCACGGGTTAGGCGGAAATTTCGCGATTTTCTTGTCAAATTTGATGGGGGGAAGAAAAATTGGGGTATGGGGACGCAATAGGGGGTAGATCTACTTGCTATACATCAGATCCACGGATCAAAATCAACAAAAACTCACAGAAACTTCAAATCACAAAAGAATTTGGTGTGGCTCTTTTTGTGGGGAATTTTCGAAATTGGGCAAGAACAAGATAAATTAGGCTAGAAAACAAAGAGGGGGGCTCCAATTTCGTGATCAACGTGGCTCATGATACCAAGATGATGTAGGGTGGAACCCGATGGAGAGATCTTTCATGAATTGGAGGGGGGGATCACAAAGAACAAGATGAACAAAAGAGGGAAAACAAGAGGAACACTCAAGAACAAGTCAAATCACACATCCACTAGACAATCAAACACATAAGATCCACAAAGTACATGAACAACAAAGGGAAATAAGATACATGGTAGAGTTCATCCGAAATCCTATGAAGGAGATGAGGGCTTGATGATCTAGATATATCCTTCCCTCAAGGGGGTCTTCATCCACCAGTGATCTTCTCCAATGGAGGCCTTGAACTCCAATGGAGTGGAATCCCACAAGGGGAGGTACATGAGCTAAGCTCTAGTGTTTAGATCTAATCTTAGCTTTGTCTAAATGGAGGAGATGAAGGAGTATATATAGTCCTAGGCAAAGAGAGGGATAAGTGGGGGCAAAATGGTAAAACAAGGGCAAAGCCCGCAGCATCACACAGGGGGCCCCGTGGGCACGGGGTAAGTGGAGCCCGTGCGCACGGGGTATCCAGGGACTGGATGCAAGGGCCCATGCGCACGTGGTCCATGAGGCCCGTGGACTCGGGGGTCCCGTGGGCACGGTACACGCCCGTGCGCACGGGGTCTTCAGGACCGCCAGCCTGGGAGGCCTGTGGGCATGGGGTCGGAGGGACCCGTGCGCACGGGGTCGCCTGGGAGATGCTGCCTTCTTCTTGGCGCTTACTTCTCCGCTTCCAGGCTTCCCTCTTGGATGGTGTAGATGTTCTCTTCTGCATGAACAAGTCCTCGCTATGTTTGAAGCTCCGACAATACCTATGAATGCACATGGAAGGAATGTCAAGTAGTATACCATCCTCAAAGGGGTCAAGTGAACACGTGTAAAGGAGATGATTCACCTTTATGTATGTGAAGTAGATGTGGCACGTGTCACTTGCCAAACGAACTCTTGACATGGTGATGTCCATAGGATGCTCCGCATCAGGAAACAAGAGATATGGTTGATTTCGGACCCCTCCACCAAGGGCCACGAAATTCCCCCCTCTTCCTCCACATATACAGCCCTTAGGGCACCATTTAGACTTTGGGTTTTGTTTAGATTAAAAGTTCGCCATAGCTGCAACTTCGTGTACTTCGTTTGTGTTCAATGACCAGACAAAGGCGTCACATAACCCCACCTTGATCAATAAAGCTTTCATCTTATATTCGCAATATCTAGATTGCAATCTCAGTTTCTTGCTTGTTCTTCATTTGCTCGCAGGAAACAGACCCTCGTGGTCAGGTTGATCGTGCTCCGGCGTGGTCAATAACCTCTCGGAGTTGGTTTAGCGATTGCTAAGGCGCGACGTCCTCGCACGTTCGTAGTCGGATCGTCAAGGTCGATTTCCACCAAAGCGATATCCATCATCTCTATAGTCCACGAAAAAGCAACAAAAAAATTAGATCGAGTCTGTTCTTCATACCTATAGTCCATGAAAAAGCCACAAAAAAAATTTAGGCTTAGTTCATCTTATCCGAACCAATCTAAGCCTTTGCATAATCTTTTTTGTATTTGCTTTGTTGAATTTGCAGTTGCATCATCATGTCAAGTTGCTGGTCCTAGCGTCTAGTACTTTAGAGTTTCGAGTTCTGTTCACAAGTTGTCACGCCGCCGCCGCACCATCGTCATCACCGCTGCCATATACCACAATCATCATCACAGCTGCCATATACCACCATCATCATCACCGCTGCCATATACCACCATCGCCATCGCCATTACCATATACCACATATCCCTGCCATCACGCTAATCCGAGTCTACCTCCATCGAAGTTCGCCACCAATCCGTGTTCCATCGTCCTGCAAATATCAACCAGCAGTCTGAGTTTCCACCAGATTTATCTCCGCCACCAGGCCTAGTCCGAGTCTAGTAATTGTTGCTTTGTTCTCGATTTCCAGATCACGCGATACTCCGAGTCGTGACAGAATAGGACTCTCCAACTTCCGAACCATCCGCAGAAGAAAAATAGTTCCAGTTTTAAAAAAAAACTAAGTTTGGAAAATTCTGGCTAGGCAGCTTTTAGGATATTTGTAGACTTTTTCGAAAAAAAATGTTGCGGAGCAAAAAAAAGAGGAAAAAAAGTGCAAAAAAAGTGAAAAAAAAGAAAAAAAAATCAGAGTGTGCTCCTCCCTTGTTTACGTCTTGCATCGTGATTTTGTTAGTGTTCTAGGCTCGCTTCTCTAGTACGGTCTAGCCTAGGACCAGCACAGTACCGTCGTTGAGCGTCTATTCAACTTTGCATCTCTGAATTGATTATTGCTGACCCTTTTTGCTACCATACTATAAGCCTTCCCAGCTCCACATACATCTACGTCGTGCGTTTGACTCTCCCTGGCAATCGCTCTAGCCAGGCTTTTGAGAGTTTTGACTACAACGGTTGCGGATCACCGCCTGCTGCTGGGTAAGAACTGGTAAGAATTTGAGATTTGCTTGACGGTTTGTGACACCCACCACCACCACCACTTATTAGTCGTGTATAGGATCATATTCTTGTGTGTTTCTATTGCTGCTAACCATGCTAGGATCACAAGCCGACGAGATTGACTGGGAGAACTTAACGAACAAGGGCTTCATGATAAGTTTCAGCAAATGATGACTGAACAGGTGCAAGATGTGCTAAACAATTTTGAATAGGCCATGGAGAAGATCACTGGCCTTGAGAAGACGTTCGAAACAAAGCTCGATAACAGATTTAATGAACTGCTTGCGTGTCTTCCACCACCGGTAGATTATGTGGCTCCTGTTGCTGATTATGATAACTGATACTTCTGCCTCTCCTGCTGCTGATGTGGAGGAGGATGATTATGCGGGAGATTACGAGGATGAGGTTGATCAAAACCAGAACTACGTGCAACTACCAGCACTACAACCACCAGGTCATCCACATGCAAATAATGGCAATGTTAGGGCTCCCCTCAGGTACGAGATCATGACCATCTCCCTAAACTGAAATTGAATATTCCACCATTTGAGGGTAGATATGTTCCTAATATATATCTTACTTGGGAGTTAGAAACTGAACAACGATTTACATGTTTACAATATCTTGAGGAGAGACGTGTTCCTGCTGCTATTTGTGCTTTCACTAGCTTTGCATGTGTTTGGTGGTCTGAACATTGTAGCTTATATCCTGTTCCATCTACTTGGGCTGCTTTGAAAACTGCCATGCGTACTTGTTGGGTTCCACCATATTATCAACGTGAATTACTTCAAAAATTGCAGCGCTTAAGACAAGGAAAAAATTCTGTAGAAGAATATTATCAGGAATTACAAACTGGCTTGATTAGATCTGGTATTGTTGAGGAGAATGAAGCTATGCTTGCACGTTTTATGGGTGGATTAAATAGAGAGATTCAGACCATTCTAGAGTATAAGGATTATAATAATATCACTCTTTTATTCCATCTTGCTTGTAAAGCTGAACGTGAAGTGTAGGATCGACAGGCATTGGTGCGAACTAACTTTTCTGCAGGTCGGCCTTCATCATGGACGCCACGTGCATCATCTACTTCCACTGCACCATCACCCCCTTCAGGTGCCACCTCCAACCGTGATACAAAAAAGCAGGCACAACCACCACTATCTGCCAAGAGCACACCTGCCGGGACTGCACAGAGCTCTTGTTCTTCCATGGCATCAACAGGGCACACAAGTGATATTATTTGTCGTCGTTGTAAGGGAAGAGGACATTTTGCGAGAGAATGCAAATCTCAGCATGTGATGATTGCTACTGAGGATGGTGGGTATGAGTCCGGTAGTGACAATGATGAGGAGACTTTGGCTCTTATTACACATGAAGAACACGGTGGAGATGATTCTGATCATGAAACGCAATACATGGCTGCTGAAGATGCTGACAGGTATGAATGTTTAGTAGCTCAACGTGTTTTCAGTGTGCAGGTTACACAAGCTGAGCAAAATCAGAGGCATAATTTGTTCCACACAAAGGGAGTTGTGAAGGAACGTTCTATTCACGTCATCATAGATTGAGGGAGCTGCAACAACTTGGCTAGCATGGAGATGGTAGAGAAACTATCTCTTACCACAAGACAACATCCACATCCTTACTACATCCAATGGTTCAACAATAGCGGCAAAGTTAAGGTAACATGTACTGTTCGTGTGCATTTTAGTATCTCTACATATGCTAAATATGTTGATTGTGATGTGTACCTATGCAAGCATGTTCCTTATTACTTGGTAGACCATGGCAATTTGATAAAAACTCTGTACACCATGGTAGAAACAACCAGTATACTCTTGTTCATAAGGATAAAAATATTACTTTGCTTCCTATGACTCCTAATTCCATTTTGAAAGATGATATTAATAGAGCTAATAAAGCAAAGCAGGAGAAAATTAAGAGTGAAAATCAGATTGTGGCAAAAGAATTTGAGAAACAAATGAAGCCTAATAATAAACCATCTAGTGTTGCTTCAGAAATTAAATTGAAAAGTGCATGTTTACTTGCCACCAAATCTGATATTGATGAGCTAGATTCTAGCAAATCTGTTTGCTATGCTTTTGTTTGCAAATAAGCTTTATTTTCATTCGAGGACGTGCCTTCCTTTTTTGCCCCCTGCTGTCACTAACATTTTGCAGGAATTCACAGACATCTTCCCACAAGACGTGCCACCGGGATTACCACCTATTCGAGGGATTGAGCATCAAATTGACTTAATTCCCGGTGCATCGCTACCCAACCGTGCACCCTACCTGTACCAATCCAGAGGAGACGAAGGAGATTATGCGTCAAGTACAGGAGCTGCTCGACAAAGGTTATATACGCGAATCTCTTAATCCTTGTGTTGTTCCTATTATACTAGTGCCTAAAAAGGATGGTACCTCGCGTATGTGTGTTGATTGTAGAGCCATTAATAATATTACTATTCGTTATCGTCATCCTATTCCTAGGCTAGATGATATGCTTGATGAATTGAGTGGCTCTACAATATTCTCCAAAGTTGATCTACGTAGTGGATACCATCAAATTCGTATGAAATTGGGATATGAATGGAAAACAGCATTTAAAACTAAGTTTGGTTTATATGAGTGGTTAGTCATGTCTTTTGGGTTAACTAATGCACCAAGTACTTTGATGAGACTAATGAACGAAGTTTTACGTGATTTCATTGGACGATTTGTGGTAGTCTATTTTGATGATATACTGATTTATAGCAAATCTTTAGAAGAACATTTGCAACATTTACGTGTTGTTTTTATTGCTCTACGTGATGCACGTTTCTTTGGTAACCTTGGGAAGTGCACCTTTTGCACCGACCGAGTATCTTTTCTTGGCTATGTTGTTACTCCACAGGGAATTGAAGTTGATAAAGCCAAGATTGAAGCTATTGAGAGTTGGCCGCAGCCCAAAACGGTCACACAAGTGAGGAGTTTTCTTGGCCTCGCTTGATTCTATAGGTGTTTTGTGAGAGATTTCAGCACCATTGCTGCACATCTCAATGAGCTTACAAAGAAAGATGTGCCTTTTCTTTGGGGTACCGCACAGGAAGAAGCCTTCAAGGTATTGAAAGATATGTTGACACATGCTCCTTTACTCCAACTTCCTGATTTTAATAAGACTTTTGAGCTTGAATGTGATGCTAGTGGAATTGGATTAGGAGGTGTGTTATTACAAGATGGCAAACCTGCTGCATACTTTTCTGAAAAATTGAGTGGGCCTAGTTTGAATTATTCTACTTATGATAAAGAATTATATGCTCTTGTTCGGACTTTAGAAACATGGCAACATTATTTAAGGCCCAAAGAATTTGTTAAACACTCTGATCATGAATCTTTGAAACATATTAAAGTCAAGCTAAACTAAATCGCAGACATGCTAAATTGGTTGAATTCATTGAGACATTCCCTTATGTCATTAAACACAAGAAGGGTAAAGAAAATGCTATTGCTGATGCATTGTCTCGTCGCTATACTATGCTTTCACAACTTGACTTCAAAATACTTGGTTTGGAGACCATCAAAGATCAATATGTGCATCATGCTGATTTTAAAGATGTATTGCAGAATTGTAACTAAGGTAGAACATGGAACAAGTTCGTCATTAATGATGGTTTTGTGTTCCGTGCTAACAAGCGATGCATTCCAGCTAGGTCCGTTCGTCTTTTATTGTTGCAGGAGGCGCATGGAGGAGGATTAATGGGACACTTTGGGGTGAAGAAGATAGAGGACGTACTTGCTACACATTTCTTTTGGCCAAAGATGAGACAGGATGTTGAGCGCTTTGTTGCTCGCTACACTACATGTCAAAAAGCTATGTCACGACTCAATCCTCATGGTTTATATATGCCTTTGCCTGTACCTAGTGTTCTTTGGGAGGATATATCTATGGACATTGTTTTAGGTTTACCTCGAACAAAGAAGGGGAGGGATAGCATATTTGTGGTCGTGGATAGATTCTCGAAAATGGCACACTTTATACCATGTCATAAAAGCGATGATGCTGTTAATGTTGCTGATTTGTTCTTTCCTGAAATTATTCGCTTGCATGGTGTGCCAAATACTATTGTGTCAGATCGTGATACTAAATTTCTTAGCCACTTTTGGAGATGTTTATGGGCTAAGTTGGGACTAAACTGCTTTTTAGTACTACTTGTCACCCCCAAACTGATGGACAAACTGAAGTAGTCAATAGAACATTGTCTACTATGCTTAGGGCTGTTTTCAATAATAATAAGAAAATGTGGGAAGAATGTTTGCCTCATATTGAATTTGCTTATAATCGTTCATTACATTCTACTACTAAGATGTGCCCTTTTGAAATTTTGTATGGTTTCCTACCTCGTGCACCTAATGATTTGTTGCCTCTTCCATCTTTGGAGAAGGTTAATTTTGATGCTAAACAACGTACTGAATTGATTTTAAAAATGCATGAGTTAACTAAGGAAAACATTGAGCGTATGAATGCTAAATATAAACTTGCTGGAGATAAGGGTAGAAAACATGTTGTGTTTGCACCTGGAGATCTTGTTTGGTTACATTTGCGTAAGGATAGATTTCCTGATTTGCGCAAATCAAAGCTAATGCCTCGTGCTGATGGTCCTTTTAAGGTATTGGAGAAAATAAATGATAATGCATATAAACTTGAGTTGCCTGCAGATTTTGGGGTTAGTCCCACTTTTCACATTGCAGATTTGAAGCCTTATTTGGGTGAGGAAGATGAGCTTCCGTCGAGGACGACTTCATTTCAAGAAGGGGAGGATGATGAGGACATCAATACCATTGTTACACCCACATCCCCTACTGCTACATATACTGGACCAATTACTAGAGCTCGTGCACGCCAATTAAATTATTAGGTACTTTCGTTTCTTGGTAATGATTCTAATGTTCATGAGAATATGATGCTGCCTAAATTGGATACATTTGTTTTGCTTACAAATGAAGGGCCTAGCTTGGAGAAGGATGAACATTGGAGCACGAACAAGCATCGAGATGATGGCATGCGCAAGGGGAACAAGAACGGAGTTACTAGTGATGATTTCAGGACTTTGAAGCCACCATAATGGGTGAATGAAGCCTTGGACGAAATATACAAGATGCCTCTTCTTAAATTTCATCCCGAGGCTATTCTAGCTGCTGTGTCACCTTATTATTGGGCCAGACCCATGTAATTTCGAAATACATAAGTATAGGCTATTTTTAGAGTCCGTATGTGTGGGGAAACAAGAGATATGGTTGATTTCGGACCCCTCCACCTAGGGCCACGAAATTCTCTCGTTTAGACTTTGGGTTTTGTTTAGATTAAAAGTTCACCATAGCTTCAACTTCGCGTACTTCGTTTGTGTTCAACGACCAGACAAAGGCGTCACAAAACGCCACCTTGATCAATAAATCTTTCATCTTATATTCGCAATATCTAGATTGCAATCTCAGTTTCTTGCTTGTTCTTCGTTTGCTCACAAGAAACAGACCCTCGTGGTCAGGTTGATCATGCTCCGGCGTGGTCAATAACCTCTCGGAGTTGGTTTAGCGATTTCTAAGGCGCGACGTCCTCGCACGTTCGTAGTCGGATCATCAAAGTCGACTTCCACCAAAGCGAAATCCATCATCTCATCGAAAGACGGGACACCTTTGCCTCTATCAACAACGATCTCTGGTGTGTTGTGGAAAATGGTGTTCCCTCAGCCACACCTTCTATGAACGCTACTGATGTGAAGAGATTCAAGCAACTCGATTCTCAAGCGAAGAATATCATATGTGGTCATCTGAGCAAAGGACAGTATGGAAGAGTGAGTGCTTTGGAAACTGCTAAGCTTATCTGGGATAGGCTGTCCAAAGTGAATGAAGGAGTCTCAACTCAACGTGACTCTTGTGTTGACGTTCTTCGCAATCTCTTCAACCGTTTCAAAAGACTCGACAATGAAAATGTTCAGCAAACCTTCGATCGCCTCACTGACATCTCAAATGAGCTTCAAGCGCTTGGCGCCACTGATTTCACCGACCATGAGGTGGTGAAGAAATTGCTGAGATCGCTAGACTCTTCATTTGATACTCTGGCACTGATGATTCAAGAGCGTGTTGGCTACAAGTCACTTGATCCCGCTGATATCCTCGAGAGGCTAAATACTCATGAGTTCCAGCTTGCTGCGAAGAGATCTCTACAGTTCGAGCTATGGCAGATCACGTGCTTTGAAGGCCAAGGCAGTCTCTGAGTCTGAAGATGAAGACTCTGCTAGCAGTCTTGGTGACCCTAAAGAACTGAGCCAGGAACTTGCACTGCTCGTGAAGAAATTTCAGAAGTTCTCAAGACGTGGTCGCTTTGGAAAACCCTCGAGGAGCAATCATTCCTCATCCAGTGACTACAAGAAGAGGCTGATTCACAAATGCAAGAAACCTGGTCACTACATCCAAGATTGTCCTCAGTGGGATAGGGAATCAAAGAAGAAGAAATACAAGGATTACAGTTCTGATGACGCAAAGAAGAAGAAGAAATCTCCAATGTCTTCATCATCAAAATCCTCAAGGTCTTCATCTCACAAGAAGAGCAGCTCCAAGAAGGCTCGGGCATTCATTGGCAAGGAAATGCACTCTGAGGCTGAATCTGAGGAACATGAGGACGAGGAGGCATCTGAGGAGTCCGAGTCTGGTGTGGCAAGCCTAGCTCTTACTACTGCATTCGTCAGCAAGTCTATCTTCAACTCTCAAGAAAACGACTTCACCAACAAGGCTGATGAAGGCAATGATGACTACGCTCCCACCTATTGCTTCATGGCAAAGGGTGCCAAGGTAACTAAATATGCCTCCTCTGACTCTAGTGAGGATGAATCTGATGAAAATCTCAAGCCCAGCTACTCTAAACTTGCTAAAATTGCTGTGAAACAACAAAAGGCCTTTGAAAAGGTCCAAAACATGCTAGACAAAAGTGATGATATGTTGGGTGAAGAAATGGATCGCACTAAAACCTTGACTGAAAATCTTCAGAGACTTCAGTCCAGGTTTGACAATCTTCAAGGTCATCATAACACTCTCTTATCTGATCACGAGAAGCTTTCTTATGAATTTCTTCAAAGAAAGCAAGATCTTGAAAAGCTAAGAGTGGATTATGAAGATCTTCAGAAGGAGCGCGATTCACTACTTGCTCAACAAATTAGCGCTACCCAGGAAGAATTTGTTCCTCCATGTCTGAAGTGCATTGAACGTGAAACTGCTAATTCTTCACCTCAATGTTCAAATGCTTCTAATGCTACAAATTCTTCATATGTTTCTGCTATCACTAATTCCTCACCTAAGGACAATGCAAGTATCACTGATGATGCAGGGCCGAAGGAATTGTACATGATAGACTTGTACAAAAGCCTCAAAGGGCATCAGACTCTTTGTGATGTGCTCAAAAAGCAGATCCTAAACAGAAACCCTAGGAAAGAGGGTATTGCCTTTGAGAGGAAACTTAATGCTGATGGAACATATTGGAAGCCTGAGCAGTACCCCAAAACCTCGTGGGTTGCTGCAAAGGGACCTCTAGTTGATCCATCCAACTTATCTGGTTTTACATGTGAATCTCCTCATTCCTCTGATGAGTCATTTGACTCTAACTATAAATTGTTCAAAAATCAAAATGGTGAAGTATTTGCTAGATATGTTGGGACTAACTGCAGGAACAGTTCCCCTATGAAGAAAATCTGGGTTCCCAAAAGTTGCCTTGAAAGTCTTCGGGTGAATGTCCTCATGACACCACCTGTGAATGTCCTCATTATGTTCATAAGTCCTCGAAGAGTTTCTCTACTTATTCATATGCTTACCCTAACCCCTCTTATGTGAAACAAAGTGGACTGGCGTCTATGCCACCTTTCTCATATGGTGCTCGCAGAGTGATGAATTCTTTGCCACCCCTTCAGATGTGGGTGGTGAAGAAAAAAAAACTAATCTCTTATGCAGGGTCAGGTCTCCAGTCGTGCTCAAAATGACTGAAGAATTTCCTAGAGACCTGAACTGTGCCTGATAGGACGCAGGCTAATCATGATGAAATGAGCTTTCATTTCACACGTCCTTCTACAAATTTATCTGTTCTAATTGCTTGATGAAATTGATTTGATGATATTGATGTCATATTCTTCATTGATGAAGTATATGAGTTTGTAAGCTGCACTAATTCATCTGCAGGATGATCAACCCAAAGCCAATGAGTGGGTCCTCGATAGTGGATGTACAAATCACATGACTGGTGACAAGAATCTATTGATGAATGCTCCTTTATCACCGTCACATCTGAAGCATATCATCTTCGCTGACAAAGGCAAAAGTCAGGTATTGGGTCTAGGTAAGGTTGCGATCTCTAAGGACATACACATGGACAAAGTCATGCTTGTCGAGTCCTTAGGATACAACCTCATGTCTGTCTCAATGCTTTGTGATCTTGATATGGTTGTTGTCTTTGGCAAGTATCGTTGTGTTGTGATCATGGAAGCTGACAATTCCAAAGTCTTCGAAGGCTTTAGGAGAGGAGACTTGTACATTGTTGATTTCTCTACAGGACCACAACCTGCCGTGTGCTTACTTGCAAAAGCTTCAGAAGGCTGGCTATGGCATCGACGACTTGGTCATGCTGGCATGAGGAATCTGCACACGCTCGCGAAGAAGAAGCATGTCATTGGCATTGAGAATGTCAAATTCCTCAAGGATCACTTATGCGGAGCCTGTGAAGCTGGGAAGATGACAAAGGCCAAGCATCCAGCAAAGACTATCATGACTACCACTCGACCATTTGAATTGCTTCACATGGATCTCTTCGGTCCTAATCATTATTCTGCTGTTACAAATGATGCATCTCTATATGGCTTTGTTATTGTTGATGATTATTCTCGTTACACATGGGTATACATAGTCACTTACAAACATGAGGTGCAGGAAGTCTTCAAACGATTTTCCTCGAGGGCTTCAACCAACTTTGGTGTGAAGATCAAGCACATCAGGAGTGACAAGGGAACTGAGTTCAAGAATTCCGGTCTTGATGACTATCTTGATGAACTTGGTATTACTCATGAGTTATCTGCTCCTTATACTCCTCAACAGAATGGCGTCGTGGAGCGCAAGAACAGAACTCTTGTTGAGATGGCTCGCACTATGCTTGATGAATACAAGATGCCTCGTCATTTCTAGAGTGAGGCAATTGATAGTGCGTGCCACATCATCAACAGAGTATATCTTCACAAATTCTTCAAGAAGACTGCCTATGAACTCCTAACTGACAAGAAACCCAAGGTAAGTTACTTCAAAGTCTTCGGTGCTAAATGTTGGATTAGAGATCCTCATCACAATTCTAAATTTGCACTGAAAGCACATGAGGGTTTCATGCTAGGTTATAGAAAGGACTCGCACACCTACAATGTCTTCAACAACGTTCTTCACAAGGTTGTTGAAACTGTGGATGTGCGGTTCGATGAAACTAATGGCTCGCAAAGAGATCACCTACCTTCTGTGATAGATGAACCAGCACCTGAGGATTCTATCAAGTTCAAAGCCACTGAGGATGTCATTCCTACTGAAGAATCTGCTGAAGAATTCATTCCAGAACGTGATGAACGTCGAGCTGGCGCACCTGAAGAAAATGGTGCTGAGGAAAATGCACCTGGAAAAAATGCAGATCAAATTCCTCGAAGACAACCCGCTCATCCTCGTATTGCAAACAAAGTGCAAATTGAGAAGATTATCGATGACATTGAAGCACCAGGTCCTCTCACAAGATCAAAGCTTCACATTTATCTAACTTTTGTGGGAACTTTGCGTTTGTCTCTATCATAGAGCCCACTAAGATAGATGAAGCATTTCTGGAGCCTGAGTGGATTCAAGCTATGCAAGAAGAATTACATCAGTTCAAGCTCAACAACATCTGGGAACTGGTCAAACGTCCAGATCCTCGCAAGCACAACATTATTGGCACAAAGTGGATCTACCGCAACAAGCAAGATGAAAATGGCCTTGTGGTGAGGAATAAGGCACGGCTTGTAGCTCAAGGCTACACACAGGTTGAAGGAATTGACTTCGATAAAATTTTTGCACCACATATTACTTGCTTATGCTAACCATCATGATATTATCTTACAACAAATGGATGTGAAAAGTGCATTCCTCAATGGCAAGCTTGAGGAAGAAGTATATGTTGCTCAACTCCTGGGTTTTGAAGATCCAAAGAATCCCGACAAAGTCTTCAAACTCAACAAAGCCCTATATGGCCTCAAGCAAGCCCCTCGGGCGTGGTATGACACTTTGAAGGAATTCCTCACGAAGAAAGGCTTCAAACCCGGTTCACTCGACCCAACTCTTTTCACTAAGTCTTATGATGGTGAATTGTTTGTGTGCCAAATATATGTTGATGATATCATTTTCGGCTGTACTGACCAATGATATAGTGATGAATTTGCCTATATGATGAGTGAAGAATATCAAATGTCTATGATGGGAGAATTGAAATTCTTTTTAGGTCTTCAATTCGTCAACAGCGCAATGGAATATTCATATCTCAGGAGAAATACCTCAAGGACGTATTGAGGAAATTCAGCATCCAAGATTGCAAAGCGGTCAAAATTCCAATGCCCACAAATGGCCATCTATGCACTGATGAAAATGGTAAAGACTTATATCAAAAGGTATACCGCTCCATGATTGGTTCTTTATTGTACCTATGTGCATCTAGGCCGGATATTATGCTTAGTGTTTGCATGTGTGCCCGATTTCAAGCTACACCGAAGGAATCACACCATAAGGCTATGAAGCATATTCTTCGATACTTAGCTCACACACCAACACTTGGATTATGGTATCCCAAGGGCTCTACTTTTTATCTCATTGGATATTCAAACTCTGACTATGCTGGCGATCGCGTGGACCGCAAGTCAACATCCGGCACATGTCATTTCCTCAGACGATCTTTGGTCTGTTGGTCCTTGAAGAAACAGAACTATGTATCACTCTCCACTGTAGAAGCTGAGTACAATGTTGCTGGATCATGTTGTGCTCAACTACTATGGATGAAGCAAATACTCAAGGACTATGGCGTCAACATGAAGAATGTGCCTCTCTACTGTGAAACCTCTCTACTGTGACAATGAGAGTGCCATCAAGATTTCTCATAACCCAGTTCAGCACTCGAAGACCAAGCACATCCAGATTCGTCGTCATTTTCTTCGTGATCATGTGTTCAAGGGCGACATCTCCATCGACCACGTCAGCACTGAAGATCGGCTGGCCGATATCTTCACTAAGCCCTTGGATGAGAAGAGATTTAGCAAGTTGCGGAGTGAGCTAAATATCCTAGAATCTTCGAATGTTCTCTGAAATGGACACACATCCTAACACTTATGCTGACTTGATGACTTAGATGTGCAACACATGAAGTAACGTTTTTCTTCAATCAATGAAGACTAACCCTCTAAGTGTGAAGAAATTAATGAAGAAATTGATTCTCAGAGCCCTACGACAATTGTATGCGGTGTCTGAAATCAGCTTTCTTATATGGTGGGTTACGCCACCAACCAAAGTTGAAAATCTTCATTATGAGTTTCTCTTCGTTTTTGAAATTCCTCAGTTTTTCAAATTCTTCAACTTTGCATTGTCTTCACACCTTCCGGTGTTTTATGTCCTCTACAGCATTCACTTATTGCTATTTCTTCAAGTTGATTTCTTCTGCTAAGTGAATGTGATCGGACCCTTCCCACTCTATGCTAAACTCAACCCAGTCTATTCACAAATTCCTCATATGCGTTCTATTTGAAACTCGTTCAAATTCTTCACTTTGTCCTTGACAGCTGAAGAAATTGCGAACGGAACTTTTAACTTATCTTATCTGAATTTTCGGCTTTGCCGCTCAAACCGTTCCGCTTCTCAAGACAATACTTATCTATTCACCCACGATCCTACACGATCGCCACCTCTCAGTACGTGGGTGACACATGTCAAGCGAATGAGAAGGGGCCAGGGGCATGTTCGTCCGATTTCCTCCGTTGAACAGTTTTTCACTCTCTCTATAAATACCCCTGTCTCTTCCTCACTTCACTCTCACCTTGCTCGCGCTCTCTCTCGCTCGAGCTTCCCAAAACCCTAGCGCCAGTGCTACTTCATTGTCGCCAGTGAGAAGGAGCTTCACTGCCTCGACCTCGTCGCCGTCGTACTCGCGCCGGTTGCGGATTTCTTCACTCCACCGCCGCCGTAAACGTCTTCCTCTGCCAAGTTAGGTCGTGGAAGACCTGAACTGACGAACTTCACATCGACACTTCCCAGTTTGTCGTGTTCTTCACTTCGGGTAACTAAAAGTTACTTTTAATGCTCACTTTGATTCTCAAGTTTTGCTGAAAATCTTCAAAGGTGTTTATTCTTCAAATCTTCACACACATGAACACCTCACATGTCAGCTGCTCTTGATTCGTTTCTCTAAGCAATGATTTTCCTCAAGATTCCTCAATTGTGTGGATTTTCAATCTATACAACTCCGAAACCTAAGACAAAGAACGCTTAGTGAAATTCCTCAAGACTCATCTCGTCAAATTCCTCAAAACCTTTTCTTTTTGAAAAACCTTTTGAGAACGCATATGACCTCTCCAAATTCCTCGCAACTATACTCTGTTCACAGGTACAAATGTCCGCTGCTAAATCACTAGGTTCTCATCAACTTAACTCATTTGCAGCGTTCCTCGAAGAAAAGTTGCACACCTCTTCAGAAACTTCAGTTGTTCATATTCCTCAGCTGAAGAAAATGGGTGACAAAAGGCCACATAAGGGAGGAAAGAGGCCTGAGGTCAATACTGTGTTTGAAATCCCTGAGGACATATACAAGGACTACTGCACTCCTGATGAAGCCAAATTAGGCAAAGAAGACAAGAATCAGCGCAAGGTGCGCATACAAAGGATAGAGAGGAGATGGGCACGAGAATGGAGGGAGTACAGATATGTCACTCCCAGGTATATGAAGAAATTCGCACTCAACCCTCCATGCCCAAGACCTCCATTGGCACCAGGCCAGTTGGCAGATCCCACCAGCCTCAAGCGCGGTGAGGATTATCCTGATGAATGGGCAAAGCGCCAAGCCAAACTGGCTAAGCAAGCAAAGGAAGCAGTGAAGAAATTCAACGCAGACTCTGTTGTTGCTGCCTCTGCTGAGGCCTCTGCTAGTCAGCCAAAGAAGGCAATGCCTAAGAAGCCTGCGCACAAGTCCAGTGCTTCACCTTCAATGCCCTCACGGCCAAGCTCTTCTGCTATGCCATCAAGGCCAGATTCCTCAAGGCCCTCACGGCAAATTCCTCAGACTGCTCCTTCAAAGTCCTCAGCTCCTCCGTCAAAGTCTTCAGCTGCTCCGACAAAATCCTCGACACCTGTGCATATCGCCACGTGCCAAAGGACTCAAGGCTTCACAATTGCCTAGGAGCATCTGCAAGCTCCTCAGCTGGACCCTCACTGCTGAAGAAAAAGGCCACTGCCGGACGAGGCACTCGTCCAAGTCCTCACAAGAAGCAGGCCGCCTTCCACGTGCCCTCTGATGATGATGAAGCTGATGATGAAGAACTTGCCGAAATCATCAGAGACATGTAAGCCAGGGCCGCTAGAGCCAAAGGCAGCAATGTGCCGCTGATGTTGGATCCAAAGTTGATCCTCGACTACATTGACCTGTGGCACAAGGATCCTAACATGCCTTTGATGGAGATGAACCTCACTCCTGGTCAAAGTCATGTTCTTACTGCCTTCATTGAGGAAGAAAAATCAAAATTTGAACAAGGCAGAAGTTTGAAGAAAGCGCAGTACAAGAAACATCGCTACCTCAAGGACAATGTCCTCACTCTCACTCCTGACCAACTCCTTGCCTTGCAAGTTGAAATCAAACAGCGGAGTGATGAATTTGATCGCCACCATGCTGATTTGGAAGGGCGCCAAGGTGCGTTTCGTCAATCTGACGAAGAAATTCACTTCAAGTGCTGCTCCACCTATGCACGTTGAAGTTACTCAGGCTGAAGCATCTGTTCAGCCTACTGAAGATCATGCCAGCACCGCTGATGACAATCAGGCTGCTGAAGAAAATGAGAGTGCCAGGGCTGATGACTTCATTCCAGCCGCTGAAGATATTGCCAGGGCATCCACTAGTGATGCGCCTGAAGAAAGTGAACAAGTCAGGACAACTGCATCAGTTGTGCCTGACGAAAGTGAACCAAAGTCCTCTCCACCTCCTGCGCCTACACCAACTTCGATCCTTCCATCTGCATCAGATGCGAAGAAGACCATGGCTGCTGAACCTGCAGCTGTGAAGAAAAGGAAGGGATCAACTTCTTCAAATTCTTCAGCTCCGAAGAAGATGAAGACTCTGATCAGTTCAATTGACAATCCAATTGATGTTGTTCCAGTCTCATCAATGCCATCAAAGGACCTTGTTCCTTTTGGTGAAGATTATGTGATTCCTGATGAATCTGATGAAGAAACTCCTTCTGCTGCTTCGACAGAGCAGTTGGACGAAGAAATTGAAGTGGATAAAATCCCCTCAACCCCAGTCATTTCCTCACCTATGCCTCAGTTCACTGCTGAAGAGGCAGGTGTTGAAGAAGTAGAAGATGAGGATGTGGACATTGGCTGTACCACTCCTGTGCTCAATGATGAATTTTGGGACAATCAACATCCCAACTCTCCAATGTTCACTCCACTCCAAGCTATTCCTCAGTCCCCTGCTGCCACTGAAGTGCAAATGGGATCTGAAGAACCTCATGCAACTCCAAGTGTTCATGAAGAAATTCCAGCCACTAGTGCTGAAGAAATTATCAATGAAGAATTGACGACCCAGGCTGAAGCTGCAGAAGAGCCTGAAATCCCTCAGCCTGAGGAACCTGAGATTGTGATTCCTGAAGTGGTGCTGCAATTGACGGACACTCCTCAGCCCAAGCCAAAGGATCCTTTCTCCAAGAAGCAAAAATTCAAGGCTGATGATTTCTTTGGCGAGCATGTATTCTTTACGGAATTCAACCCCTATGACAATGCTCGTCTTAGAAGGAAGCGTTTTTGGACTGCCAGTCAGGCCAACTTCTATTCCTCAGTGGTCTTCAACAAGGACAAAGTCTTCGATCATGAGCATATTCCTCATGTGGACATGGAATCCATGCCTTGCTTCTCTCAAGTCCTCAGCATGATTCATGACGCTGGCTTGCTCAATTTCTGCTCTGACATAGTTGATTGGAATGAAGAGCTTATTCTTCAGTTCTACGCAATGCTGCATATCACAGGTGATGCCACCGACGTCAACTCGTGGGTGTTGGACTGGATGACTGAAAACACTCATTACAAGGCACCAGCCTCTGAATTGCTCTGTGCCTTGCCAATCAGTCCTCCACCTGACGGTGCTCGGTGTCTGTATGATGAGCCTGAACTCACTGATCACTATATGCAAGTGCTCATGAAGCCGCTGAAGCCGGGTCAAGCTCCAAGGACCAAATTCCTCGTGAAGGAATTGCTCTATGTGCAAAGAACCATCCACCGCATTCTGACGAAGACCATGAGTCCCATCAAAGGCCATGACTCATCCGATGAAGAAATTATCGGAATGATGAATAATATGCTTTCAATATCATGCATGGCATCCCTATAAATTATCATGATTTCTTCATGAGGACTCTGGCGAGTGTTGCACTTTCACCGTTTGAGCTGAAGCCTTACGCGCCGTGGATCATGAGATTCGTTAGAACAAGGTCTTCACTCAACTACAAGGCTGATTTTTAAAATTACCTCAGCTACTTGCCCCCTATTGAAGTCCTCAAGCGGACGATTTCCTCATCTGATTAGAAGGGCAAGTCACCAACTGTTATCGATGAAGGCATTCATCCATTGGATGGTCAGTTCCGCAAAGCTGCCTCTTACTCCACCAATGATGAGGACTTCAATACCATTGTTACACCCACAGCCCCTACTGCTATACATACTTGACTAATTACTAGAGCTCGCGCACGCCAATTAAATTATCAGGTACTTTCGTTTCTTGGTAATGATTCTAATGTTCATGAGAATATGATGCTGCCTAAATTGGATACATTTATTTTGGTTACAAATGAAGGGCCTAGCTTGGAGAAGGATGAACATTGGAGCAAGAATAAGCATGGAGATGATGGCATGCGCAAGGGGAACAAGAACGGAGTTACAAGTGATGATTTCAGGACTTTGAAGCCACCATAATGGGTGCATGAAGCCTTGGACGAAATATACAAGATGCCACTTCATAAATCTCGTCCCGAGGCTATTCTAGGTGCTGTGTCACCTTATTATTGGGCGAGGCCCATGTAATTTCGAAATACATAAGTATAGGCTATTTTTAGAGTCCATATGTGTGGGGAAACAAGAGATATGGTTGATTTCGGACCCCTCCACCAAGGGCCACGCAATTCCCCCCTCTTCCTCCATATATACAGCCCTTAGGGCACCGTTTAGACTTTCGGTTTTGTTTAGATTAAAGTTCGCCATAGCTCCAACTTCGCGTACTTCGTTTGTGTTCAACGACTAGACAAAGGCGTCATAGAACCCCACCTTCATTAATAAAGCTTTCCTCTGTTATTCGCAATATCCAGATTGCAATCTTAGTTTCTTGCTTGTTCTTCGTTTGCTTGCAGGAAATAGACCCTCGTGGTCAGGTTGATCGTGCTCCGGCGTGGTCAATAACCTCTCGGAGTTGGTTTAGCGATTGCTAAGGTGCGACATCCTCGCACGTTCGTAGTCGGATCATCAAAGTCGACTTCCAACAAAACGATAGCCACCATCTCATTGAAAGATGGGACACCTTTGCCTCTATTAAGTGGTATCAGATTTCCAGGTTGCTCGGTGAGATTTTGCATAGTCTTTTCAGTATTTTGCTTTGTTGAATTTGCGGTTGCATCATCGTGTCAAGTTGTTGGTCCTAGCGTCTAGTACTTTAGAGTTTCAAGTTCTGTTCACAAGTTGTCACGCCGCCGCCGCATCATCGTCATCACCACTGCCATATACCACCATCACCGCTGCCATATACCACCATCATCATCGCCGTTACCATATACCACATATCCCCGCCATTATGCTAATCCGAGTCCACCTCCATCAAAGATTTGCCACCAGTCCGTGTTCCATTGCCCTGCAAATATCCGCCACCAGTCCGAGTTTCCACCAGATTCATCTCCGCCACCAGTCCTAGTCCGAGTCCAGTAATTGTTGCTTTGTTCTCGATTTCCAGATCACGCGATACTCCGAGTCGTGACAGAGTAGGACTCCCCAACTTCCGAACCATCCACAGAAGAAAAATAGTTCCAGTTTCAAAAAAAAACTAAGTCTGAAAAATTTTGGCTAGGCAGTTTTTAGGACATTTGTAGACTTTTTCGAAAAAAATTGTTGCGGAGCAAAAAAAAGAGGGAAAAAAAGTGAAAAAAAAGGAAAAAAATTCAGAGTGTGCTCCTCCCTTGTTTACGTGCAGCGCCGTGATTTTTTAGTGTTCTAGGCTCGCGTCTCTAGTACGGTCTAGCCTAGTGCCAACATAGTACCGTCATTGAGCGTTTATTCTACTTTCAATCTCTGAATTGATTATTGCTGACCCTTTTTGCTACCATATTATAAGCCTTCCCAGCTCCACATACATCTACATCGTGCGTTTGACTCTCCCTGGTAATTGCTTTATCCAAGCTTTGAGAGTTTTTACTACATCGGTTGCCGATCACCGCCTGCTGCTGGGTAAGAACTGGTAAGAATTTGAGATTTTCTTGATGGATTTGTGACACCCACCACCACCACCACTTGTTAGTTGTCTATAGGATCATATTCTTGTGTGTTTCTCTTGCTGCTAACCATGCCAGGATCACAAGCCGACGAGATTGACTGGGAGAACTTAACGAACAAAGAGCTTCATGATAAGTTTCAGCAAATGATGACTGAACAGGTGCAAGATGTGCTGAACAATTTTGAAGAGGCCATGGAGAAGATCACTGGCCTTGAGAAGACGTTCGAAACAAAGCTCGATAACAGATTTAATGAACTGCTTGCGCGTCTTCCACCACCGGCTGCACCTGCCACACCTCTGCAACAACAACAACAACGACTACCTCCACATCGGGAAACAACCCTCCACCCAGCAAGCCGTGTCCCTCTTCAGCCTGGCCAAACTGTTGGTGCTGCTGTTGATACTTCTATGGCTCCTGCTGCTGATGTAGAGGAGGAGGATTATGCGGGAGATTACGAGGATGAGGTTGATCAAAATCAGAACTACGTGCAACCACCAGCACCACAACCACCAGGTCGTCCACATGCAAATAATGGCAATGTTAGGGCTCCCCCTCAGGTACGAGATCATGACCATCTCCCTAAACTTAAATTGAATATTCCACCATTTGAGGGTAGATATGTTCCTGATATATATCTTACTTGGGAGATAGAAATAGAACAACGATTTACATGTTTACAATATCCTGAGGAGAGACGTGTTCCTGCTGCTGTTTGTGCTTTCACTAGCTTTGCATGTGTTTGTTGGTCTGAACATTGTAGATTATATCTTGTTCCAGCTACTTGGGCTGCTTTGAAAACTGCTATGGTACTCGTTGGGTTCCACCATATTATCAACGTGAATTACTTCAAAAATTGCAGCGCTTAAGACAAGGAAATTTTTTTGTAAAAGAATATTATCAGGAATTACAAACTAGCTTGATTAGATGTGGTATTGTTGAGGAGAATGAAGCTATGCTTGCACGTTTTATGGGTGGATTAAATAGAGAGATTCAGACCATTCTAGAGTATAAGGATTATAATAATATCACTTGTTTATTCCATCTTGCTTGTAAAGCTGAACGTGAAGTGCAGGATCGACAAGCATTGGCGCGAACTAACTTTTCTGCAGGTCGACCTTCATCATGGACACCACGTGAATCATCTACTTCCACTGCACCATCACCTCCTTCAGGTGCCACCTCCAACCGTGATACAAGAAAGCAGGCACGACCACCACTATCTGCCAAGACCACACCTGCCGGGCCTGCACGGAGCTCTTCTTCTTCCATGGCGTCAACAGGGCACACAAGTGATATTATTTGTCGTCGTTGTAAGGGAAGAGGACATTTTGCGAGAGAATGCAAATCTCAGCGTGTGATGATTGCTACTGAGGATGGTGGGTATGAGTCCGCTAGTGACTATGATGAGGAGACTTTGGCTCTTATACACATGAAGAACACGGTGGAGATGATTCTGATCATGCGACGCAATACATGGCTGCTGAAGACGCTGACAAGTATGAATGTTTAGTTGCTCAACGTGTTTTGAGTGTGCAGGTTATACAAGCTGAGCAAAATCAGAGGCATAATTTGTTCCATACAAAGGGAGTTGTGAAGGAATGTTCTATTCGCGTCATCATAGATGGAGGGAGCTGCAACAACTTGGCTAGCGTGGCGATGGTGGAGAAGCTATCTCTCACCACCAGACCACATCCACATCCTTACTACATCCAATGGTTCAACAACAGCGGCAAGGATAAGGTAACACGTACTGTTAGGGTGCATTTTAGTATCTCTACATATGCTGATTATGTTGATTGTGATGTGGTACCTATGCAAGCATGTTCCTTGTTACTTGGTAGACCATGGCAATTTGATAAAAATTTCGTACACCATGGTAGAAACAATCAGTATACTCTTGTTCATAAGGTTACAAATATTACTTTGCTTCCTATGACTCCTGATTCCATTTTGAAAGATGGTATTAATAGAGCTAATAAAGCAAAACAGGAGAAAAATAAGAGTGAAAATCAGATTGTGGCAAAAGAATTTGAGCAACAAATGAAGCCTACTAATAAACCATCTGGTCTTGCTTCTGAAATTAAATTGAAAAGTGCATGTTTAATTGCCACCAAATCTGATATTGATGAGCTAGATTTTAGCAAATCTGTTTGCTACGCGTTTGTGTGCAAAGATGCATTATTTTCATTCGAGGACGTGTCTTCCTCTTTGCCCCCTGCTGTCACTAACATTATGCAAGAGTTCGCTGACATCTTCCCACAGGATGTGCCACCGGGATTACCACCTATTCGAGGGATTGAGCATCAAATTGACTTAATTCCCGGTGCATCGCTACCCAACCGTGCACCATACCGTACCAATCCAGAGGAGACGAAGGAGATTATGCGTCAAGTATAGGAGCTGCTCGACAAAGGTTATATACGCGAATCTCTTAGTCCTTGTGTTGTTCCTATTATACTAGTGCCTAAAAAGGATGGTACATCGCATATGTGTGTTGATTGTAGAGGAATTAATAATATTACTATTAATTATCGTCATCCTATTCCTAGGCTAGATGGTATGCTTGATGAATTGAGTGGCTCTACAATATTCTCCAAAGTTGATTTGCGTAGTGGATACCATCAAATTCGTATGAAATTGGGAGATGAATGGAAAACATCATTTAAAACTAAGTTTGGATTATATGAGTGGTTAGTCATGCCTTTTGGGTTAACTAATGCACCTAGTACTTTCATGAGATTAATGAACGAAGTTTTACGTGCTTTCATTGGACGATTTGTGGTAGTTTACTTTCATGACATATTGATTTATAGCAGATCTTTGGAGGAGCATTTGGAGCATTTACGTGCTGTTTTTATTGCTCTACGTGATGCACATTTGTTTGGTAACCTTGGGAAGTGCACCTTTGGCACCGACCGAGTGTCTTTTCTGTGCTATGTTGTTACTCCATAGGGAATTGAAGTTGATAAAGCCAAGATTGAAGCTATTGAGAGTTGGCCGCAGCCCAAAACGGTCACACAAGTGAGGAGTTTTCTTGGCCTAGCTGGGTTCTATACGCGTTTTGTGAGAGATTTCAGCACCATTGCTGCACCTCCCAATGAGCTTACAAAGAAAGATGTGCCTTTTGTTTGGGGTACCGCACAGGAAGAAGCCTTCACGGTATTGAAAGATAAGTTGACACATGCTCCTTTACTCCAACTTCCTGATTTTAATAAGACTTTTGAGCTTGAATGTGATGCTAGTGGAATTGGATTAGGAGGTGTGTTATTACAAGATGGCAAACCTGTTGCATATTTTTCTGAAAAATTGAGCGGGCCTAGTCTGAATTATTCTACTTATGACAAAGAATTATATGCTCTTGTTCGGACTTTAGAAACATGGCAACATTATTTATGGCCCAAACAATTTGTTATACACTCTGATCATGAATCTTCGAAACATATTAAAAGTCAAGCTAAACTGAATCGTAGACATGCTAAATGGGTTGAATTCATTGAGACTTTTCCTTATGTGATTAAACACAAGAAGGGAAAAGAAAATGTTATTGCTGATGCTTTGTCTCGTCGCTATACTATGCTTTCACAACTTGACTTCAAAATATTTGGTTTGGAGACCATCAAAGATCAATATGTGCATGATGCTGATCTTAAAGATGTATTGAGAATTGTAAAGAAGGAACAATGTGGAACAAGTTCGTCGTTAATGATGGATTTGTGTTCCGTGCTAACAAGCTGTGCATTCCAGCTAGCTCCATTCGTCTTTTGTTGTTGCAGGAGGCGCATGGAGGAGGATTAATGGGACACTTTGGCGTGAAGAAGACGGAGGACGTCCTTGCTACACATTTCTTTTGGCCAAAGATGAGACGGGATGTTGAGCATTTTATTGCTCGCTGCACTACATTTCAAAAAGCTAAGTCATGACTCAATCCTCATGGTTTATATATGCCTTTGCCTGTACCTAGTGTTCCTTGGGAGGATATATCTATGGACTTTGTTTTAGGTTTACCTCGAACAAATAAGGGGGGGGGGGATAGCATATTTGTTGTTGTGGATAGATTCTCGAAAATGGCACACTTTATACCATGTCATAAAAGCGATGATGCTGTTAATGTTGCTGATTTGTTCTTTCGTGAAATTATTCGCTTGCGTGGTGTGCCAAATACTATTGTTTCAGATCGTGATACTAAATTTCTTAGCCACTTTTGGAGATGTTTATAGGCTAAGTTGGGGACTAAACTGCTTTTTAGTACTACTTGTCACCAACAAACTGATGGACAAACAGAAGTAGTCAATAGAACTTTGTCTACTATGCTTAGGGCTATTTTGAAGAATAATAAGAAAATGTGGGAGGAATGCTTGCCTCATATTGAATTTGCTTATAATCGTTCATTGCATTCTACTACTAAGATGTGCCCTTTTGAAGTTGTGTATGGTTTCCTACCTCATGCACCTATTGATTTGTTGCCTCTTCCATCTTCGGAGAAGGTTAATTTTGATGCTAAACAACGTGCTGAATTGATTTTAAAGATGCATGAGTTAACTAAGGAAAACATTGAGCGTATGAATGCTAAATATAAACTTGTTGGAGATAAGGGTAGAAAACATGTTGTGTATAGGCTATTTTTAGAGTCCGTATGTGTGGGGAAACAAGGGATAGTGTTGATTTCGGACCACTCCACCAAGGGCCACGAAATTCCCCCCTCTTCCTCCATATATACAGCCCTTAGGGCACCGTTTAGACTTTGGGTTTTGTTTATATTAAAGTTCGCCATAGGTGCAACTTCGCGTACTTCATTTGTGTTCAACGACCAGACAAAGGCGTCACAGAACCCCACCTTCATTAATAAAGCTTTCCTCTGTTATTCGCAATATCCAGATTGCAATCTTAGTTTCTTGCTTGTTCTTCGTTTGCTTGCAGGAAATAGACCCTCGTTGTCAGGTTGATCGTGCTTCGGCATGGTCAATAACCTCTCGGAGTTGGTTTAGCGATTGCTAAGGCGCGATGTCCTCGCACGTTCGTAGTCGGATCGTCAAAGTCGACTTCCAACAAAACGATAGCCACCATCTCATTGAAAGACGGGATACCTTTGCCTCTATCAACCAATGATGACTCTGCCACTCATGATACTGCTGCCAATGCTACCAAGTCAAGTCCTCAAGCTACCGCTCCTCGTGTGATGACTGACCATGAACTGCTTATAAGTCTTCACCAGTAGGTGGATCGCAACCACAAGTGTGTTAAGCGTCAGTTTGGCTCTATTCGTCAGAACATGACTTCTACACATAATGAAGTGAAGAAAAACCACTACTACCTCCATGAAGTGCTTGATCGCACCTGGGCTATTCTGTCACATCTATATGTTGAAGAAGATCTGAAGCAAATGGGCTTCAAGGAAGACTTTGACTGGTCTGCACCTCCACCGAAGAGATTCAAGAAGGTCAAGGTTCCTTCCTTGGTGGCTAGCTCATATTCTTCATCACGCGCCACGGACGAGCATGAAGACTTGGACGACACTGCAGCAGGCCCTACAACGACTCAAGACCCTGACAACGTTGGCGCTCCTCCATCATCATGATATTCTTCAGGGGCGTTAGTCCTCAGTTTCAACCCTTTTGCTCATTCGATGACAAAGGGGGAGAAATTTGAGTTAGTCTCCAAGCGGGTCTATCTTATATGGGCGTTTTTTGCTAAGTTACAACTCTCGTTCTTCTAATGACTTTGCTGGATCGATTTGTAATCTTAAACTTTATGGTGACCTGATACTTTTGATGTGTTCTTCTGCATGCTTATTCCTCATTGATGTTAATGCACACATGCTGAATTACATCAGCCACCATATTTCATCATGCATTTCACATTCTTCATATTATATATCAAATGCGTGTATGAATTACAAGATATAGGGGAAATCTCCATGATTATACTCTTCATGTGTGCATTACTTCAAAAGCAAATTCCTCACTATGCACATCTTCAGGGGGAGTTCTTTTATATCTTGCAATCAAATTCCTCAGCATCAGTATTTACACTTCATATGTTTATCCCCGTTGAAAACTTAACCTATATTGTCATCAATCACCAAAAAGGGGGAGATTCTAAGTGCATCTAGTGCCCCTTAGTGATTTTGGTGTATTGAAGACTTATAGGTTAAGGGACTCGTGCGTTTGTGAGTGTACACAGGTCTATAAGTCTATGAGGAGTTTGACATTTACAGAGAAAGTCGACCCCTAAAAATGAAGTTCTTCAACTGAAGACTTTGGATTTCTGAAGACTTTCTGAAGACTTTGAAAGTGAAGAAATTGGTTTGACCTTGAAGACATGGCAATCATTCGAGGAACATGAAGCGTGAAGACTCTTGTTTTCGTAGTTTCATTTTCTCTTTCTTGAGTCATAGGAAACACCGTACTGTTAAAGGGGGTCAAGGAATTACTAAGGAAAAATGTCCATGTGATGCTCAACTCAAAATCCTACACCTACCAATCCCTTCGAGTGAAGCCATTGGAAATCTCATATAGCTCAGTCATATTCTTCAGTGACAGAGACGAAGTTCTTCTGGTCTCTGAGGAATTTGTTCTGATTGAGGAGTTAGGAATTCGCCAGTGTGAATTGCCTACACAGTGAGGAACATGATAGCCCTGAGGATTTTGATAGTCAAAATTCCGACCGTTGTTGTGCTATGCGCCAGCGGTTCCAAAATATCTACCCACCTAACGGTCATTTCAGACAAGGGCATTTATGTCTTATCATGTCGGGCTGCTCCCTAGGCTATAAATAGCCGCCCCCTACAACCACTAGCTGGTTGGCTGCTCCGAGAGAAACTGACACTTGTCATTTGAGAGCATCCCATCCTCCGAGGACTTTGAGCGAAAATCATCAAGTGAGGGAAATCCAAAACCCAACACCTACAAACCCAAAGTGATTGAGCATCACTAAAGAGATTGATCCTGCGTAGATCCGACGCTTGTTTCCTTTGAAGACTGTGCTTCTTCCAGACGGTTAGGCGTCAAGGTCTAGAGCATCCAAGAGGAATTGTGGATCGCCGAGTGACCGAGTTTGTGAAGGTTCGGAAGTCACCTGAAGACTTACCACGAGTGATTGGGTGAGGTCTGTGTGACCTTAGCTCAAGGAGAATACGGTGAGGACTGTGTGTCCGGGACTGGGTGTCCTTGAGTTTAAATACTTAGCCGCTCCAACCAGATGTACAACTGAGACAGTAGTTGGAACTGGTCTACCAAATCATTGTCTTCACCAAGCTAACTGGTTCTATTTCCTCAACTCTTTCATTTCCTCATGTCTATTGTTGTGTGCCTGTTCATATCTGTTTGAAGACTTTGACTGAAGACTTTCTCAATTTCCTTAGTTCAATCTCTTTAGTCTGTCCGTCTTCTTTCTTGTGTTATCCTATGTTTACGCTTTCTGTACTCTGTGCTTGTCTTCATTTCATCATGATGACTATGCTTGTGTTCTGTTATGTTTACTTCTGAGTACTTATTCCGCTGCAAGTAGTTCTTCATTTAGGAATTTCCTCACCAGCAAATTCCTCAGTGAAGAATTCATAAAAATCGCCTATTCACCCCCCCTCTAGTCGATATAACGCACTTTCACCACCACAAGAACCAAGTGGGCCAATGACAAGAGCACGTGCACGCAACATCGACAACGAGGTCACTTCTTTCTTATTCGAGTCTCGTTTGGGTTCATGTGAGAATTGGATTCTACCATCATCGGAAACATTGTGCATGCTTAGGTACCAAGAAGATGATACTGAGAAGGAGAAGACGGAGACTCAAGTGACCATGAAGCAAGGGAAAGAAGAGAAGGAAGGAGAGAACGAGAAGAATGAAGAAGGAGGAGAAGGGGAAAAACCCCTGGACACCCCGGGTACCCGGCCGTGGCAGCCCCGGGTGCCCGGCATCTACCTGGGCTGCGCCCAAGCCGGCCCCGGGTGCCCGACCCTCCACCTGGGCTTCGCCCAGCCAGCCCCGGGTGCCCGGTCCATGCCTAGCCGGCCGCTGGGTGCCACCCCGGGTGCCCGGGCTTGGAGCCCCGGGTGCCCGGCCCCTCGCCCGCCAGCTCCTGACCTAGCCGGGTGCCTGGCCACTGTGCCTCCGGGTGCCCGATCCCGCCTGGGCGCGGCTCCCTGACCGGTCTGGGTGCCCGGCTGGTTCCTTCCTGGGTGCCCGGACCCTTCCACCGAGGCTACGCGTTTTAGGGACATTTTAGTCCTTTGTATCCCCCTTTTCCCTAAGTTTCGTCCCTAGCCTTTATATACTTGTCTCCTAGGCCATTTGGAAGGATAGAAAAGATTAGATTAAAAATTGTGAGACTTTGCTCCTTGTATCCCCTCCTCTTTGGAGATCAAGCCCCCACCTAGGGAAGAATCCATTGGATTGTCAAGGCCTCCTCTTGGAGAAGATCATCAAGACCTCACCTAGTGGGAAGAACTTACCTAGTGCTACTCTCCTTTTATTGATCTTGTAATCTTGTGGATCTCATGTATGCTACTCTAGTGGATGTTATATTTTGGTTTGTTGGAGAGTTTTGTTCTTGCTGTTCTTGAGTGTTTTCCTCCTTTTCCCCCTCCAAGTGTGAAAAGATCCCACCTAGGGTTTGACCCTACAACATTTTATTTCTGCACAAAAATAACACCATGGCAATTCTGCTGAAAACATCGTCAGTCCAGGTTAGTTCCATTCAAATCATGCAAGTTAGGGTCCAAAACAAGGGCAAAAGTGTTTGAAAAAGTAGATACGATGGAGACGTATCAACTCCCCCAAGCTTAAACCTTTGCTTGTCCTCAAGCAATTCAGTTGACAAACTGAAAGTGATAAAGAAAAACTTTCACAAACTCTGTTTTCTCTTATTGTTGTAAATATGTAAAGCTAGCATTAAGGTTTTTAGCAAAGATTATGAACTAACCATATTCACAATAACACTTAGGTCTCATGTTTACTCATATCAATGGCATAATCAACTAGCGGGCAATAATAATAAATCTCGAATGACAACACTTTCTCAAAACAATCATAATATGATATAACAAGTTGGTATCTCGCTAGCCCTTTCTGAGATCGCAAAACATAAATGCAGAGCACCTCTGAAGATCAAGGACTGACTAGACATTGTAATTCATGGTAAAAGAGATCCAGTCATAGTCATACTCAATATAAATTAATAGTAATGGATGCAAATGACAGTGGTGCTCTTGAACTGGTGCTTTTTAATAAGAGAATGATGACTCAACATAAAAGTAAATAGATAGGCCCTTCGCAAAGGGGAGCAGGGATTTGTAGAGGTGCCAGAGCTCGAGTTTTGAAACAGAGATAAATAATATTTTGGGTGGCATACTTTCATTGTCAACACAACAACCAAGAGATCTTGATATCTTCCATGCTACACACATTATAGGCGGTTCCCAAACAGACTGGTAAAGTTTATACTCCCCCACCACCAACAAGCATCAATCCATTGCTTGCCCGAAACAACGGGTGCCTCCAACTAACAACAATCATGGGGGAGTTTTGTTTGCAATTATTTTTATTTGAGCATGGGACTGGGCATCCTAGTTACCGGCCATTTTCTCGTGAGTGAGGAGCGGAGTCCGCTCCTCATGAGAATAACCCACCTAGCATGGAAGATATAGACAGCCCTAGTTGATACATGAGCTGTTCGAGCATACAAAACAAAATTTCATTTGAAGGTTTGGAGTTTGGCACATAAAAATTTGCTTGGAACGGTAGGTAAATACCGCATATAGGAAGGTATGGTGGACTCATATGGAACAACTTTGGGGTTTATGGAAGTGGATGCACAAGCATTATTCCCGCTCAGTACAAGTGAAGGCTAGAAAGAGACTGGGAAGCGACCAACTAGAGAGCGACAACAGTCATGAACATGCATTAAAATTGATCAACACTGAGTGCAAGCATGAGTAGGATATAATTCACCATGAACATAAATATCATGGAGGCTATGTTGATTTTGTTTCAACTACATGCGTGAACATGTGCCCAGTCAAGCCACTCGAATCGTTCAAAGGAGGATACCACCCTATCATACCACATCACAACCATTTTAATAGCATGTTGGCACGCAAGGTAAACCATTATAAACTCCTAGCTAATTAAGCATGGCATGAGCAACTATAATCTCTAATTGTCATTGCAAACATGTTTCATTCATAATAGGCTGAATCGGGAACGATGAACTAATCATATTTAGAAGAACAAGATAGGTCGAGTTCATACCAGCTTCTCTCATCTCAATCAGTCCATCATATATTGTCATTATTGACTTTCACTTGCACGATCGAACGGTGTGGATAATAATAATAGTGCACGTGCATTGGACTAAGCTAGAATCTGCAAGCATTTAATACAAGGGAGAAGACAAGGTAATATGGGCTCTTGGTTAAATCAACAATAATACATATGAGAGCCACTCAACATTTTCATCATGGTATTCTCCTCTCGACCCCCAAAGAAAAGAAAAGAAATAAAACTATTTACACGAGAAAGCTCCCAACAAGCAAAAGAAGAACGAGAAATCTTTTTGAGTTCTCTTTTAATTACTACTACTACAGGCATGGAAAGTAAACTAGCTAAAAGCTATAACTATTTTTTTGGTTTTTCTTAAGGTTTTTCAAACACACAAGAAGAAGGCTTAGAAAAGAAAATAAACTAGCATGGATAGTACAATGAAAAAGCATGAGCACCGACAACTAGAATGAGTGTGTGAACATGAATGTAATGTCGGTGAGAAATAGGTAGTCCTCCAAGCTTAGGCTTTTGGCCTAAGTTGGTCTATTCCCACGGATCAAAGCTACTCTCTCCGGTGTACTGAGGAGGGTCATCAGGCTGCCACTGGTTGGCAATCTCCTCTGGATCCCACTGATAAACAGACTGTCAATAAGGGTCAAGTGGTGGCTCAGGCTCAGGCTCTGGGACTTGTGTCAGCCTCCAGTATGCATAAATGGCATCATGCAAGATGAGGTACGTGCCTGAAAGTATGTTAAACAAAGAGGGTGCAGGCAAGATAATAGTCTCACAATGAGTTTTATTAAATATCAAAGTATACTTAAGCATCATCTTCTTATTTTTAACAATAAATTCATGTGCTACCATACTCTTATGATCTATAAAAATAGGGGGTAGCAACTTTTCCTCTTTCTCATAATGCCTAACAGGTATCTTAAAGTGTGCAGCAAGGCGCGAAGCAAAGATACCACCTAAGATGGGGCCCTTTGTACGGTTCAAACTTAATCGCTTAGCAATAACAGCGCCTAAACTGAAAGTTGTATCAAGAAACAAAGCATGGCTCCAAATAACAATATCAGGGGCACTAAGATTTCCACTGTTCCCGCGACCAATTAAACATCTACTAGCAAATATAGCAAAGTAACGTAGAACAGGAAAGTGTATGCTAGTAATTCTTACATCGGAAACCTTCCCCGTCTCCCCTACAACGATCATATCAATAAACCCTTCCACATTGCTATGATGTGGTTCCTCTATGCTGCCCTCAAAGGGCAACTTGCAAACCCCACAAATGTCATAAAGTGACATCTCCTTATACTCATCATATAGATAAAAATCCACCGAAGGTGGTGATCTCCTAGCATGGAAATGAAAATTTTGCACAAAAATATTAGTGAGTAGGAGATACTGATCGAGCTGGTCATGGAGGAAGTCGGTGAAGCCTGCATTCTCAGCCAAATAATAAAAATCATCATGAATCCCAGCTGCTCTCAAGAACTCATCACAAGGCCATTCACGCGGCCGAATCTCCATGGTGCGAGGGAGATTATATTTGGGCTTTTTATCCTCTTCACTTTGCTTATCCTTCAAGCTTCGGCTCAAAGAGCCCCTCAATAATATCTTCGTCATTTTTTGAAAATTTCTGAAATATTTAGTAACTCGAAATAAAAGTGAACCAAACTCAACAAAATTGATAGCAACTACTCCCACAAGTGCCTAGAGACTATATCATGCATTAAAACTAATTTGGACCATATAAATTTGGCATGCAAGCTCAAGAACAGGGTCACCTTAGCAGCAAAAATTTGCAATAAATAAAGCACTAGAACAAAAACTAATTGGACCATTGGAGGTGATGAGGACATCAATACCATTGTTACACCCACAACCCCTACTGCTATACATACTGGACTAATTACTAGAGCTCGCGCACGCCAACTAAATTACCAGGTACTTTGATTTCTTGATAATGATTCTAATGTTCATGAGAATATGATGCTGCCTAAATTGGATACATTTGTTTTGCTTACAAATGAAGGGCCTAGGTTGGAGAAGGATGAACATTGGAGCAAGAACAAGCATGGAGATGATGGCATGCACAAGGGGAACAAGAACGGAGTTACAAGTGATGATTTCAGGACTTTGAAGCCACCATAATGGGTGCATGAAGCCTTGGATGAAATATACAAGATGCCACTTCATAAATTTCGTCCCGAGGCTATTCTAGGTGCTGCGTCACCTTATTATAGGGCCAGGCCCATGTAATTTCGAAATACATAAGCATAGGCTGTTTTTAGAGTCCGTATGTGTGGGGAAACAAGAGATGGGGTTGATTTCGAACCCCTCCACCAAGGGCCACGAAATTTCCCCCCTCTTCTTCCATATATACAGCCCTTAGGGAATCGTTTAGACTTTGGGTTTTGTTTAGACTAAAGTTCGCCATAGCTGCATCTTCGCGTACTACATTTGTGTTCAACAACAAGACAAAGGCGTCACAGAACCTCACCTTGATCAATAAAGCTTTCCTCTTATATTCACAATATCCAGATTGCAATCTTAGTTTCTTGCTTGTTCTTCATTTGCCTGCAGGAAACAGACCCTCGTGGTCAGGTTGATCATGCTCCGGCGTGGTCAATAACCTCTCGGAGTTGGTTTAGCGATTGCTAAGGCGCGACGTCCTCGCACGTTCGTAGTCGGATCGTCAAAGTCGACTTCCTCCAAAATGAAAGCCACCATCTCATCGAAGGACGGGACACCTTTGCCTCTATCAAGTGGTATCAGATTTCCAGGTTGCTCGGTGAGATTTTACAGTTTTTCGTAGTTTAGATCGAGTCTGTTCTTCATACCTACAGTCCACGAAAAAGCCACAAAAAAATTAGGGTTAGTTCATCATATCCGAACCAATCTGAGCCTTTGCATAATCTTTTTAGGGTTTTGCTTTGTTGAATTTGTGGTTGCATCGTCGTGTCTAGTTGCTGGTCTTAGCGTCTAGTCTTTTAGAGTTTCGAGTTCTGGTCATAAGTTGACACGCCACCACCGCACCATCATCATCGCCCCTGCCACCTACCACCACCGCTCTGAACCCGTATCCATATACCACCACCAATTCGTATCCATATACCACCACCAATCCATATCCATATACTACCACCGGTGCCATATACCACCACCATATATCCACCACCAATCTGAGTTCCTTGCATATTAGGTTTTTTTTGAGATCCATCTAATTTCCGATTCGTGTTTCCTTGCCTGAGTAGGTTTCGGAAAAAAAGAGTCTGCAAACCACCCTCCGTTTAGGCCCAAAATTTTCCAAAAACGCACTTGACAAAAAAATTCTGGCTATCCTATTTTTAGGTGTTTCTAAGCGTATTGAGACACTCGCCGTTTTAGAAAGTTTTTTTTTGACCCGTTTCCAGTTTTTGGGTCCGGGCAGTCAAAAAAAAATTGGTCGAGAAAATTTCGTGCCTATCCTGTTATCTTGACTTGGGAAGAGTTTTGAGACACTCGCCATTATAGTAATTTTCGAAAAAAAAGGAGCGCAAAAAAAAGGAGCGCAAAAAAAAGAGTGACAAAAAAATTCAGAGTGTGCTTCTCCCTTGTTTCCGTGCAGCGTCGTGATTTTGTTAGTGTTCTAGGCTCGCGTCTCTAGCACAGTCTAGCCTAGGACCAGCACAGTACCGTCGTTGAGCATATATTCAACTTTGCATCTCTGAATTGATTATTGCTGACCTTTTTTGCTACCATATTATACGCCTTCCCAGCTCCACATGCATCTATGTCGTGCGTTGGACTCTCCCTGGTAATCGCTTTATCCAAGCTTTGAGAGTTTTGACTACAACGGTTGCCGATCACCACCTGCTGCTGGGTAAGAACTGGTAAGAATTTAAGATTTTCTTGACGGGTTTGTGATACACCACTACCACTTCTTAGTAGTCTGTAGGATCATTTTCTTGTGTGTTTCTATTTGCTGCTAACCATGGTAGGATCACAAGCCGATGAGACTGATTGGGAGAACCTGACGAACAAATAGCTACATGATAAATTTCAGCAAATGATGAGTGGACAGGTGCAAGATGTGCTAAACAGATTTGACGAGGCCATGGAGAAGATAGATGGCATTGAGAAGATGTTCGAAACAAAGCTTGATAGCAAGTTTAATGAATTGCTCACGCGTTTTCCACAACCACCGCCAGCTGCACCTATCTCACCTCTGCAACAACAACAACAACAACAACAACAACAACAACGCCCCCTTCCGAATCAGTATGGACGAGCGAAGCGTGTTCCTCTTGAGGATGGCCAAACTTCTGGTGCTGCTATACCTGTTGTTGATGCTTCTTTGGCTCCTGCTACTATTGCTGCTGGTACCCAGGTGGATGATGAGTATGCGGGCGATTATGAGGATGAGGTTGATCAAAATCAGAACTATGTGCAGCCACCAGCACCACCACCAGCAGGTCGACCTCGGGTATATATACGCAATGGTAGGCCTGCACCACCACCTCAGGTACGAGATCATGACCATGTTCCTAAACTCAAATTGAATATTCCATCATTTGAGGGTAGATATGTTCCTGATATATATCTTACTTGGGAGTTAGAAACTGAACAATGTTTTACATGTTTGCAATATCCCGAGGAGAGACGGGTTGCTGCTGCTGTTTGTGCTTTCACTAGTTTTGCATGTGTATGGTGGTCTGAACATTGTAGATTATATCCTATTCCAGCTACATGGGCTGCTTTGAAAACTGCTATGCGTACTCGTGGGGTTCCACCATATTATCAACGTGAATTGCTTCAAAAATTGCAGCATTTTTTGTAGAAGAATATTATCAGGAATTACAAACTGGCATGATTAGATGTGGTATTGTGGAGGAGAATGAAGCTATGCTTGCACATTTTATGGGTGGATTAAATAGAGAGATTCAGACCATTCTAGAGTATAAGGAGTATACTAATATCACTTGTTTATTTCATCTTGCTTGCAAAGCTGAACGTGAAGTGTAGGATCGACAAGCATTGGCGCGAACTAACTTTTCTGCAGGTCGACCTTCATCATGGACACCACATGCATCTTCTACTTCAACTGCACCAACACCTCCATCAGGTGCCATCTCCAGCCGTGATACAAGAAAGCAGGCACAACCACCATTATTTGCCAAGAGCGCACCTGCCGGGCCTGCACAGAGCTCTTCTTCTTCCATGGCATCAACAGGGCACACAAGTGATATTATTTGTCGTCGTTGTAAGGGAAGAGGTCATTATGCGCGAGAATGCAAATCTCAGCGTGTGATGATTGCTACTGAGGATGGTGGGTATGAGTCCGCTAGTGACTATGATGAGGAGACTTTGGCACTTATTACACGTGAAGAACACGGCGGAGATGATTCTGATCATGAGATGCAATACATGGCTCCTGACGATGCTGACAGGTATGAATGTTTAGTTGCTGAACGTGTTTTGACTGTGCAGGTCACACAAGCTGAGCAAAATCAGAGGCATAATTTATTCCATACAAAGGGAGTTGTGAAGGAACATTCTGTGCGCGTCATCATAGACGGAGGGAGCTGCAACAACTTGGCTAGCATGGAGATGGTGGAGAAGCTTTCTCTCACCACAAGACCACATCCACATCCTTACTACATCCAATGGTTCAACAACAGCGGCAAGGTTAAGGTAACATGTACTGTTCGTGTGCATTTTAGTATCTCTACATATGCTGATTATGTTGATTGTGATGTGGTACCTATGCAAGCATGTTCCTTATTACTTGGTAGACCATGGCAATTTGATAAAAAAATTCTATACACCATGGTAGAAACAATCATTATACTCTTGTTCATAAGGATAAAAATATTACTTTGCTTCCTATGACTCCTGATTCCATTTTGAAAGATGATATTAATAGAGCTAATAAAGCAAAACAGGAGAAAAATAAGAGTGAAAATCAGATTGTGGCAAAAGAATTTGAGCAACAAATGAAGCCTAATAGTAAACCATCTAGTGTTGCTTCTGAAATTAAATTGAAAAGTGCATGTTTACTTGCCACTAAATCTGATATTGATGAGCTAGATTTCAGCAAATCTGTTTGCTATGCTTTTGTGTGCAAAGAGGCATTATTTTCATTTGAGGACGTGCCTTCGTCTTTGCCTCCTGCTGTCACTAACATTTTGCAGGAGTTCGCTGACGTCTTTCCACAAGACGTGCCACCAGGATTACCTCCCATTCAAGGGATTGAGCATCAGATTGACTTAATTCCCAGTGCATCATTACCCAACCGTGCACCATACCATACAGATCCAGAGGAGACGAAGGAGATTATGCGTCAAGTACAGGAGCTGCTCGACAAAGGTTATATACGCGAATCCCTTAGTCCTTGTGCTGTTCCTATTATTCTAGTGCCGAAAAAGGATGGTACATCACATATGTGTGTTGATTGTAGAGGCATTGATAATATTACTATTCGTTATCGTCATCCTCTTCCTAGGCTAGATGATATGCTTGATGAATTGAGTGGCTCTACAATATTCTCCAAAGTTGATTTGCATAGTGGATACCATCAAATTCATATGAAATTGGGAGATGAATGGAAAACGGCATTTAAAACTAAGTTTGTATTATATGAGTGGTTAGTCATGACTTTTGGGTTAACTAATGCACCTAGTACTTTCATGAGATTAATGAACAAAGTTTTACATGCTTTTATTCGACGATTTGTGGTAGTCTATTTTGATGATATACTGATTTACAGCAGATCTTTAGAGGAACATTTGGAACATTTACGTGTTGTTTTTATTGCTTTATGTGATGCACGTTTGTTTGGTAACCTTGGGAAGTGCACCTTTTGCACCAACCGATTATCTTTTCTTGGCTATGTTGTTACTCCACAGGGAATTGAAGTTGATAAAGCCAAGATTAAAGCTATTGAGAGTTGGCCGCAGCCCAAAATGGTCACACAAGTGAGGAGTTTTCTTGGCCTCGCTGGATTCCATAGGTGTTTTGAGAGATATTTCAGCACCATTGCTGCACCTCTCAACAAGCTTACAAAGAAGGATGTGCCTTTTGTTTGGGGTACCGCACAGGAAGAAGCCTTCACGGTATTGAAACATAAGTTGACACATGCTCCTTTACTCCAACTTCCTGATTTTAATAAGACTTTTGAGCTTGAATGTGATGCTAGTGGAATTGGATTAGGAGGTGTGTTATTACAAGATGGCAAACCTGTTGCATACTTTTCTGAAAAATTGAGTGGGCCTAGTCTGAATTATTCTACTTATGATAAAGAATTATAAGCTCTTGTTCGGACTTTAGAAACATGGCAACATTATTTATGGCCCAAAGAATTTGTTATACATTCTGATCATGAATCTTTGAAACATATTAAAAGTCAAGCTAAACTGAATCGTAGACATGCTAAATGGGTTGAATTCATTGAGACTTTCCCTTATGTCATTAAACACAAGAAGGGTAAAGAAAATGTTATTGCTGATGCATTGTCTCGTCGCTATACTATGCTTTCACAACTTGACTTCAAAATATTTGGTTTGGAGACCATCAAAGATCAATATGCGCATGATGCTGATTTTAAAGATGTATTGCAGAATTGTAAAGAAGGAAGAACATGGAACAAGTTCGTCGTTAATGATGGATTTGTGTTCCGTGCTAACAAGCTATGCATTCCAGCTAGCTCCGTTCGCCTTTTGTTGTTGCAGGAGGCGCATGGAGGAGGACTAATGGGACACTTTGGCATGAAGAAGATGGAGGACGTACTTGCTACACATTTCTTTTGGCCAAAGATGAGACCAGATGTTGAGCGTTTTATTGCTCGCTGCACTACATGTCAAAAAGCTAAGTCATGACTCAATCCTCATGGTTTATATATGCCTTTGCCTGTACCTAGTGTTCCTTGGGAGGATATATCTATGGACTTTGTTTTAGGTTTACCTAGAACAAAGAAGGGGAGGGATATCATATTTGTTATCGTGGATAGATTCTCGAAAATAGCACACTTTATACCATGTCATAAAAGCGATGATGATGTTAATGTTGCTGATTTGTTCTTTCGTGAAATTATTCACTTGCATGGTGTGCCAAATACTATTGTTTCAGATCGTGATACTAAATTTCTTAGCCACTTTTGGAGATGTTTATGGGCTAAGTTGGGGACTAAACTGCTTTTTAGTACTACTTGTCACCCCCAAACTGATGGACAAACTGAAGTAGTCAATAGAACATTGTCTACTATGCTTAGGGTTGTTTTGAAGAATAATAAGAAAATGTGGGCGGAATGCTTGCCTCATATTGAATTTTCTTATAATCGTTCATTGCATTGTACTACTAAGATGTGCCCTTTTGAAGTTGTGTATGGTTTCCTACCTTGTGCACCTATTGATTTGTTGCCTCTTCCATCTTCGGAGAAGGTTAATTTTGATGCTAAACAATGTGCTGAATTGATTTTAAAAATGCATGAGTTAACTAAGGAAAACATTGAGCGTAAGAATGCTAAATATAAACTTGCTGGAGATAAGGGTAGAAAACATGTTGTGTTTGCACCTGGAGATCTTGTTTGGTTACATTTGCGTAAGGATAGATTTCCTGATTTGCACAAATCAAAGCTAATGCCACGTGCTAATGGTCCCTTTAAGGTGTTAAATAAAATATATGATAATGCATATAAACTTAAGTTGCCTGCAGATTTTGGGGTTAGTCCCACTTTTAACATTGCAGATTTGAAGCCTTATTTGGGTGAGGAAGATGAACTTCCGTCGAGGACGACTTCATTTCAAGAAGGGGAGGATGATGAGGACATCAATACCATTGTTACACCCACAGCCCCTGCTGCTATATATACTGGACCAATTACTAGAGCTCGCGCACGCCAACTAAATTACCAGGTACTTTCGTTTCTTGGTAATGATTCTAATGTTCATGAGAATATGATACTGCCTAAATTGGATAGATTTGTTTTGCTTACAAATGAAGGGCCTAGGTTGGAGAAGGATGACCATTGGAGCAAGAACAAGCATGGAGATGATGGCATGCGCAAGGGGAACAAGAACGGAGTTACAAGTGATGATTTCAGGACTTTGAAGCCACCATAATGGGTGCATGAAGCCTTGGATGAAACATACAAGATGGCACTTCATAAATTTCGTCCCGAGGCTATTCTAGGTGCTGCGTCACCTTATTATTGGGCTAGCCCATGTAATTTCGAAATACATAAGTATAGGCTATTTTTAGAGCCCGTATGTGTGGGGAAACAAGAGATAGGGTTGATTTCAGACCCCTCCACTAAGGGCCACGAAATTTCCCTCCTCTTTCTCCATATATACAGCCCTTTGGGCATCGTGTAGACTTTGGGTTTTGTTTAGACTAAAGTTCGCCATAGCTGCAACTTCGCGTACTACGTTTGTGTTCAATGACTAGACAAAGGCGTCACAGAACCCCACCTTGATCAATAAAGCTTTCCGCTTATATTCGCAATATCCAGATTGCAATCTTAGTTTCTTGCTTGTTCTACGTTTGCCTGCCAGAAACAGACCTTCGTGGTCATGTTGATCGTGCTCCGGCGTGATCAATAACCTCTCGGAGTTGGTTTAGCGATTGCTAAGGCACCATGTCCTCGCACGTTCGTAGTCGGATCGTCAAAGTCGACTCCTCCAAAACGAAAGCCACCATCTCATCGAAAGACAGGACACCTTTGCCTCTATCAGGAGGAGTCACATACCAAAGAACAATCCCCAAAGTAGTTTTGTGAGTAGAGCTTTGAGCAAGGAGATCGAAAATGGCAGCAAGATGAGCTAGAACTCGTGCTTGAGCTGGTTGGTGATTTTTTTGGGAGGAAGAAGGAGTGTGTGGGTGCTGGAATAAGTGGAGGGGGGCACATGGGGCCCACGAGGCAGGGTGGCGCCCCCAGGGGGTGGGCGCGCCCTGGACCCTCGTGTCCAGGTGCTGTGATGCGGAGCATCCCTCGCTCATCCCCATGGACGTATCTACATCTCCCTCAACACCACTTGGACCCATGACAAGAGCTAGAGCAAAGGCTATCGAAGATAAGGTGAACTCGCTCCTCTCCTAACTTCCTTTCTCTACTCATGAGACTTGGCTACTACCTCATATGGACACTCTGTGTGTGATCGGGTACTTGGAAGAGAGCCACGGGATAGCTACACCAAATGGCCAAGGTGGCAAGGACTCCAAGCATGGACATCAAGAAGAAGAGCCAATTGTGAAGCCACAGGCTCCGGACGACCGGCCGGTCCCGGACGTTCGAACCCTGGGAGGTGCTACAGTGAGGGAAGGAAGGCAGGACACAGCTACAGGCCACGGACGACCGGCCCTGCCCGGACGTTCGACGACTCCCAGGGCCACGGACGACCGACGCCCTCCGGACGTCCGGCAGCTGGGCACCCGAGAGGAAATTAACGGAAGACTGAAGCCACCGAACGTCCGGGCGACCAGCACCCGAGCCGAGTTTACGGAAGTCCGACAGCCCCGAACGTCCGGACCGTCCCGAAGACCCGACGTCCGACGTCTTCCGGACGTCCGACACCTGAGTGACTGCACCCTCGGGCAGGAGCCCTTGTACCCCTTCACTTTGACTCCCATTTGCACTATGACTATAAATAGGTCTCTCCCACCACCTAGCTAGGTTTAGCTCATATTTTTGTGTGAGAGCCAAGCTCATCCACTTGGTTACTTCTCCTCAGAGCTCACGACCTCTTCGGAGAAGATCCCCCAAGCGGATTCAAGACCCCTTCAACGGAAGACAATCAAGACCTCCTCACGGAGAAGAACGGCTACTCTTGTATCTTTCCTTTGTTGATTTTGAATCTTGTGCTACCTTATGTTTTCGGTGATCTAGCCCTTGTGTGATCAATTACTTGTCAGTTGAGTTTCTCTCATTCCTCCCCGTGTTTTTCCTCGTGTTCTTCTGCTCGTTTGTCGAGTTCCACGTAGGATCCTGATGTAGGGTGGAACCCTATGGGGAGATCTTTCACGAATTGGAGGGGGAATCCCCAAGAACAAGATGAGCAAAAGAGGGAAAACAAGAGGAACACTCCAGAACAAGTCAAATCACACATCCACTAGACAATCAAACACATAAGATCCACAAGGTACATGAACAACAAAGGGAAATAAGATACATGGTAGAGTTCATCCCAAATCCTATGAAGGAGATGAGGGCTTGATGATCTAGATAGATCCTTCCCCAAGGAGGAGGTCTTGATGTTTGGTCACTCCAAGAGGAGGTCTTGATCTCCTATTGGAGTGGATCCATGGAGCAAAGCTCTCATATGTCTAACATATCCTTTGCTTAGTCTAAATGGAGGAGGAAGGGGAGTATATATAGTCCTAGGCAGAGAGAGGGATAAGTGGGGGCGAAATGGTAAAACAAGGGCAAAGCCCCCAGCATCACACAGGGGGCCCCGTGTGCACGGGGTAAGTGGAGCCCGTGCGCACGGGGTATCCAGGGACCGGACGCAAGGGCCCGTGCGCACGGGGTCCGTGAGGCCTGTGCGCACGGGGTCTTCAGGACCGCCAGCCTGGGAGGCCCGTGGACACGGGGTCGGAGGGGCCCGTGAGCACGGGGTCGGAGGGGCCCGTGCGCACGGGGTCGCCTAGGAGTTGCTGCCTTCTTCTTGGCGCTTCCTTCTCCGCTTCCAGGCTTCCCTCTTGGATGGTGTAGATGTTCTCTTCCGCATGAACTCGTCCTCGCTATGTTTGAAGCTCCGACGATACCTATGAATGCACACGGAAGGAATGTCAAGTAGTATACCATCCTCAAAGGGGTCAAGTGAACACGTGTAAAGGAGATGATTCACCTTTATGTATGTGAAGTAGATGTGGCACGTGTCACTTGCCAAATGAACTTTTGACATGGTGATGTCCATAGGATGCTCCGCATCATCCCCTCCCCCTTGGGAAAGATCCGACCTCGGATCGAAATCCAAATCACCATGGGAAAGAGATGATGGCATCATGTAGAAGTGGACGATCACCAAGCATGCGTCATCTTGTAGTTCCAAATGGGCACTCTCCAATGTCGCACCGTCTTGTAATTCCTTCAAAAGGAGCAAAGATAACAAGCACTTGGAAAAACAAATGTGGTTTTCGTAAGAGCAAAACCAAGCATTCAAGAGGTGATTCACCCAACAAGTGTTGTCATCAAGCATAGCATATGGTTTGGCAAAGAAGTGTGTCATGGCATTTGAGCAGATAAATTGAGCACAATCAAGTACATCATGGGAACAAGCATGCAAATGGGAGGTCAAGATGCAAATATATGTGATAAGTGAACAAGCATCTACCTCAAGGTCATAGCAAGCATGCATAAAGTGCTCAATGAACGGTCTATGGTAGGCATAAGAGTATTTCACAACACCAAATATAGTGAAATGTCTAAACACATGGGGCAAGTGCAAGACAATCCAAGCATAACGTGCATAGGGTGTAGTGAAGATATCGTGGCACTCAACACATTGGAAAGAGCAATTGTTCAACATGTGTGAGGCAATCAAGTCAAGCATGTGATAAGCAAAGGGACATGACATATGTGAAGAACTAGATGCAACACACAAGGCATATATATCATGTGGCATGGCAATGTGGTAATGATAGGTCGAAGCAAGATCGCTAGCATGTGTGCAAAGTGTCATGGAGCAAGCAACACATGAAGTATGATCCACAATATGCATGCTCATGGTTTGGGTGTTCTCGAGATAGAAGGATATCACCTCGAAAGCATGTCCTTGTCCGTTCTTCACAATGTTGAAGTGGTAGGAAATGTGGTGTAGAAGCGAGTCATGGTCGAATGTATCAGGCTCGCTCTCAAGAGCTCGAATGGTCAACTCATATGAAGTGGAAGTCGACACGAAGTCCAAGTATCCTACACATGCACACAACAAAACAAAGAGCATATGCGCATGGTAGATAAACACATCATCCATCATGATGGTTCTCTTCTCTTGCACATAACCATTAGAAGCACAAGTGCATGAATAATATGATGCCACAATGGCGATATTCAAGGCACTAGGTATATGGTGCATAGAGGTAAGACAATCATGCTTCACAAGGAATATGTCAAAATCTCCAAACATATGTGAGAATGCTATGCAGGCAATCTTATGAGCAAGACGAGAATCATTGTTGCACTCAATACATGGCAAATCATCTAGCATGAGAGAGGCAACACATGGAGATATATGACACGAAGCAATATGAATCATGTGCAAAGCGTATAGATGGTTGTCATCAACCGCATGAAATGAGCAAGTATGAGTCATTGGTGATGCAACATAAGCAAGCATATCAATCAAGTCGTGCAAACTAGTGGAGCGAAGATGCAACACACTATAGTAAATCATGGCAATCATGTCATGTCAGTAAATAGTGGATATAGGCAATGCACATGACATATAGCAAGCACGAACACAAAGCAAGATCATAGTATCATCATAGGGATGGGTCATAGATGGAACATGGCAATAACAAGCGATATCTCCACCAGGCTTGCAAATACACATACAGGTATGAGAATCAATCATCATGTGTAATGCAAAGCATGGGTCACAAATGCATGGCAAAGGCATAGGAATAAGCATATCATGCAAAGTGAACATGGCAAGATGGGCATATAATATGTAATGGACAACAACCCATAGCCAAGTGAGGGCCATGTAGAAGAAATGCGCTAAGTCTTTGCGCGAAGAGAGCGGTGGGAAAGACAATCCATGGGATCCCAAATCATCGTTGCTCTCTAGAGCTCGTTTTGTCAACTCGTGGGATTGCGAGGTTGACAAGTATTCATGGGTACCTACAAAAAAGAGACACAAACGAAAGAAATTGTGTGTGTGGTAAATGTACACATCATCCATCATGATGTGTATGTGCATGTGTGAGTTAGCACAAGATAAGCAATGCTCAAAGAAATTTGAGGCATGGTATATGAACATGTCATCCATCATGAAAGAATAGTTGTTATGTATGACACGATGGGGACACAAATTGAGCAAACAAGTATATGTCACATCAAAAGCATGTTTATTCATGGGGAGCATATGGTGCACACAATCATGGAAATCATGCAAATAATAGGATGGATCAAAATCTCCTAATGGGTATGAGGAAACTATGGGGGTCTCCTCATGAGCAATATCGGAAGCATAATATGGAGAAAATGGACAACATGGCAAACAATGCATGTTCGAAGCTCGGTGGTCAGGGCATGGCATATTAGATAATTGATGCAAAGGGAGCATATCAATATCATCACAAGAAAAACAAATGCCAATAACCATGGGCTTGTCATCTATGCCATATGTGCAAATTGGGTTTATTTTAATGGCATATGCATAGTCGCTACAATGAGATTGCAAATATGACATAAGGGAGATCTCATGCATAGCATATGACAAGTCAAGCGGATTATCAAACATGATGTGACCAAGAGAATTATCACAAGAAATCCTATGTAACATGGCATCACAACTACTAGACTCCTCATGGCAATCATCAAACTCATCATAAATGGGTAAATCATCGCATGGGGAAATCATACTAGAATGAAGCATGGTAATAGGTGGATCAACATCATGCAAGCAATCAATGTCAAGAATGTCCACTAGTGGGAGAAGAGCATCACCTTCACCTATGTTACCTTTGTCGTTCCACTCAAGTGGTGTAGGTGAGGTGGGGAAGACCAAATTGTGTTCATCTTCATCATGATGGAACCATGTGGGGGTGCATCATAGTCCACCATGGCCATCGTCATGTCCAAAGGGAGGACAAAGTCATCGAGGATCGGCGCGTCATCATATATGGGACCTAGCACCAAATGAGAAGACACAATAGAGGTAGAGGTTAATTTGTTAGAAACCGAAATGGCCTCATATGCCTCATCAACTATCTCACTCTCTCTATGTGGCGGTGGCTCACTCACTCCCTCAAGGTAGGTGCACTCAATGTCGCATATGGTGGAGGCACTCAAATCACTCAAGTGGTGGTGGTGGTGGCTCTCCTCACATGGGAATTGGGGCGGCTCATCATATATGGGGCTAGTGGTGAAGTCACTCTCACTCTCAATATGGTGGCAAAAGTCATTCAAGTCATCATACGTCGCCGTGGTCGATGGGAGAATCCCATGCTCAACCATCTCGTAGTCGTCGCCGTGGATGAAGGCCGAAGATGGCACATCATCACTCTCGTCATGGATGAAGGCCTAAGATGGCACGCCATCACTCTCGTCATGAATGAAGGCCGAAGATGGCACATCATCACTCTTGCCGTCTTGTAGCGTTGTCATTGCGAAGTGAGCTCGGGGTCGAGTAGACTTGGCCTTCTTGAGTTCTTGCTCCGCCTTGAGAGCACCAAAGTAGTTGTCGTCAAGGGACTTGTAGTTCTCGAGGAAGATAGTCTTGGAGATGTCGTTGTTCAATCCCATCATGAAGTAGAACTTCATCCAAATGGGGTCGTCCACGCCGGCACGTCGCACGGCTTCCTTCATGTTCTTGAAGTACTCGTCGAGGGACTTGGATCCTTGTATGGTGTTCTCCAATTGGCGTTGAAGATGTTCCATGTAGGTTGAAGGCATAAATTCTCGCCTCATCGCTTTCTTCGTCTTGGACCAACTCATGTCGAAGCTCCTCGAAGATGAGTGAAGCCACCAAATCAACGCGTAGTCGTGGAAGGTACTTGTGGCGGACTTCACTTGAACTTTGGAGGGTACTTGATGTAGCTTGAGGTAGTCGTCCATCAAACGCTCCCACTCGAGGTACTCCTCAGGTTCTTGAGTCCCATAGAAAGGAATTGCATGGTCGATGTCGAGGTCGTAGTAGCTCGAGGGAGTAGTGGACTTGAGCTCGTGGAGTAGGCGAAGATGCCGTACGTCCGAAGGCGAAGATGCCTTGAAGTCACTTGGCAAAGATGCCAAAGGTGTTGAAGAAGCCGTAGTCTTGTAGTTGATGTCGCGGTTCTGTAGAGCCCGTGTGCACGGGGTCCCGTGGGCACGGGGGTCGAGGGCCCGTGTGCACGGGGTTGGCAGAGCAGCCAACACGTGTCCTAAAGCTCGCTCTTCATGGTCATGTCGATGTCGATGCTTGTGTGTACTTGCCGGAGATGCTAGCTCAGGAGTCTTTGCACTTGAGCGTCTTCTCGAAGATGAGGAAGACCGTTACGGTTCTTGATGAGGGCCTTGAGCTCCTCCATGCGCTTGTCCATCTTGGCGTCGATGAAGTTCTTCATAGCATCGAACTCGTCGTCGTTGTTGTAGACCGGAGATGATGTGCTTTGCCTATCCATTACAAGACTCGAGCAAAGGTGAGTAGGAAATGAGATAAACAATACCAAGCTACCTTTTCCCAAAGTTGAGGATGTATCTTGTATCACTCAATGTGAAATGAAAGAATAGTGGAATTGGTACCGAACTTGTTCACTCACAGCTACAAAGTAAAGCTTATCGAGTGGCTTGGTTAGGACAAGTGGCACAAATTTCATGCAAATTGAAGTCCAAGATATTGTAAATGTTGAAATAAATCCAAAGGACTCAAAATGCAAAGCAAGTGATCACAAATATAGAGGAGGGCAATAAAGAAACACACACGGTGGGATAATGGGGCTTGTGCAACTATAGGGATGAGCAATACAAAATTGCCTAACAAAGACTAAGCTCGTGTTGCACAAACACTAGGAGAGCACTAGCTTGATTGCACACTTGGGCACGATTCACTACTTGGCACCAACCTATATGTATGCAACAAGAATGTTTCCTATTCCATGTATCCTCATGCAGAAGTATCTCTTTTCATGCTCAACTCTTTGCTTATAAGCTTATGATCATTCTCTTTCTTGCTTAAAAGCTTTTTTTTGCTCTTTTTTTTGACTTTCCTCTTCCTTTCCACTATGCTTGATGAGCCTCAACCACAAATATGGGACAAGTATCACAAGATATGCACGGGAGTAAACAATGGCACAATATGATATATCCAATGATGCAACACTATGAGATCGTATCACTATGGTGCACAAGTTTTCGCGAAGCCCGGCAATACTCGGATAGCTAGTCTCAATGGGTATGAAGGTATTCGCAAAGATGGTGGGGCTATCAAGATGTAATGGCAAGGAAGGAGAAGTTTACGACAGAATGGATACCTTCGTCACACTTAACCTTTCACGAAGTCGGGGGTAACCGGCCTTGCTTCCGGTTGAAGATGGTCTCAAAGGATGGATGGTCGTCGTCGATGTGGAAGCTCGTGGTGGATGTAGTCGATGGACCGATACAAGTCACTCATGGTGGATGAAGATGCAACCGTCCCTAAGTAGCCGAAACACCTTAGGAGACTCAAATCACAACTCAAACAACCACAAATACCAAAGGAACCAAAATGGGTTAGTTTGCGGAAGTTTTATGTGGTGGTCCAAAAGTTATGGCGGAGGGCCGATGCAAAAGATGAAAAATGTTCAAAATTTGATGGAGTCAAATGGTGGTAAAACCAAGATGAGCATCTCGGGCACGTCGCTAGCTTTTCAACGAGCCAAAGAACACCCAAATCGGAGTTCGAGAGTGGAAGTTACGGCCAAAATGGTGAAGTCCGGGCGGATGCTGTAGGGGGGGGGGGGCGTGCGCACGCGGTCCAGGGCCCGTGGACATGCGGTCCCGTGCACACAGTACACGTACCAAGGACACGGGGTCTCCAGGGACTTCGCGGGGGCCCGTGGGCACGGGGTGGGCAGCCCGTGGGCACGGGGTAGGCGGAAATTTCGCGATTTTCTTGTCAATTTCGAAGGGGGAAAGAAAAATTGGGGTATGGGGACGCAAGAGGGGGTAGATATACTTGCTATACATCAGATCCATGGATCAAAATCAACAAAAACTCACAAAAACTTCAAATCAAAAAAAAATTGGTATGGCTCTTTTTGTGGGGGTTTTCGAAATTGGGCAAGAACAAGCAAAATTAGGCTAGAAAACTAAGAGTGGGGCTCCAATTTCGTGAGAAACCATGGCTCATGATACAAAGATGATGTAGGGTGGAACCCTAAGGGGAGATCTTTCACGAATTGGAGGGGGAATCCCCAAGAACAAGATGAGCAAAAGAGGGAAAACAAGAGGGACACTCAAGAACAAGTCAAATCACACATCCACTAGACAATCAAACACATAAGATCCACAAGGTACATGAACAACAAAGGGAAATAAGGTACATGGTAGAGTTCATCCCAAATCCTATGAAGGAGATGAGGGCTTGATGATCTAGATAGATCCTTCCCCAAGGAGGAGGTCTTGATGTTTGGTCACTCCAAGAGGAGGTCTTGATCTCCTAGTGGAGTGGATCCATGGAGCAAAGCTCTCATATGTCTAACATATCCTTTGCTTAGTCTAAATGGAGGAGGAAGAGGAGTATATATAGTCCTAGGCAAAGAGAGGGATAAGTGGGGGCGAAATGGTAAAACAAGGGCAAAGCCCCCATCATCACACAGGGGGCCCCGTGTGCATGGGGTAAGTGGAGCCCGTGCGCACGGGGTATCCAGGGACCGGACGCAAGGGCCCGTGCGCACGGGGTCCGTGAGGCCTGTGCGCACGGGGTCTTCAGGACCACCAGCCTGGGAGGCCCGTGGGCACGGGGTCGGAGGGGCCCGTGCGCACGGGGTCGCCTGGGAGCTGATGCCTTCTTCTTCGCGCTTCCTTCTTCGCTTCCAGGCTTCCCTCTTGGATGGTGTAGATGTTCTCTTCCGCATGAACTCGTCCTCGCTATGTTTGAAGCTCCGACAATACCTATGAATGCACACGGAAGGAATGTCAAGTAGTATACCATCCTCAAAGGGGTCAAGTGAACACATGTAAAGGAGATGATTCACCTTTATGTATGTGAAGTAGATGTGGCACGTGTCACTTGCCAAACGAACTCTTGACATGGTGATGTCCATAGGATGCTCCGCATCAGATCCACTCCAAACGTGAAAGATCGACCCCATAGGGATTCGGCCTACATCATCTTGGTATCATGAGCCACGTTGATCACGTTTTTGGAGCCCCTACCCCTCTTTTTCTACCTTGATTTAGTTGTTTTCGTCCTAAATCCGAAAATTCCCCACCAAAAATAGCCCCAAATTTTTTTTGTGATTTGTTAGTAAGTTGAGATTTTGTTGGATTTGGTCCATGGATTTGAGTTGCTACGTGTGGATCTAGCTTTACCCACCCTCCCCACCCTTTTCCATCCACCAATCCGCTCGATTTCGACCTCACCATCTCCCTCCACCCCGAAATCGCGCTGTTCTTCCCGTGCCCGAATTTCGCCCAGGCACCGGACGACCGGACCCTGCCGGATGTCCGACGACCGGACGACCATAAAAACCAGACATCCGTGAAACTCTGACAAAACTGAAAATTTCAGTTCGGCCACCACCACAACCCCACCTTCCACCACATCTTCCAAACCCACATACACCACCATCTTCCACAATACCTCCTATGACAATTTTGACACGTTTTGGTCCTTGAGATTTTGAGTTGTGGCTCCCGTGTCCTATTGTGTTTCGGCTATTTAGGTACGGTTTGACTTCATCGTCACCACGGCTCATCTTTTCAAGGGTCTCATCATCGCCAAGGACGGTAACATCGGCAACATCTTTGTCATACCTTGCAATTGCATTGATACCCCACATGGCCTTACTTTTGTGTAGCTTACCCATCGAGACTAGCCATTGAGTATTGCCGGCAACGTGACTTGTGCACATTAGTGATCATACTCCATAGCATACATACCATACCAACGTGGTGCATATCTTGGCATCAACTTGTGTGTCACAAAGTTGTCATCGCATACACAATTGCTATCTTGGTTCGTGAAGTTTTGCATGAGAAAAGAGCTCAAAAGTGAAAGAGCCACCAAAGCTTTTAAGCAAAGAGGAAAGATAAGCAAAGAGCTTATAAGCAAGAACCATAGCAACATACTACATTAAGATTGTCATATAAGATCATCTTGGATCATAGCACCGAAATACCATACATATAGCATACTTGGGATAGAGGTCGTTGCATTTTTTCCTAGTAGGTTGTGCACAAGCTCCGTATCCGCCTATTGTGCAATCATGCTAGCGTCTCTCTAGTATTGTGCAATAAGAGCATTTTCGTGGATTCCACATTTTGGCTCACTTTTGGTTTGCACAATCCCATCTATCTATTTGCGTGTGTGTTCCCGTGTACCACTACTTGCTTGGTCTACTTGTTGCATTTGCAAATTTGTGAATCATTTCCAACATTATTGAAGCTCACTTACTATTGCATCAAATTTTGTGCCACCATCCTAACCAAGCTACACCATAAGCTTTTACTTGTGTAGGTGTGAGAACCGACAAGAATTGGTACCAATAGTGCTATTTCATTGTCCGCATTTGAGTGAACTTGATTCATCATCAACAGCGGTCAAGGTACATTGGTATAAGTTCTTCTCCTTCTACCACTCACATTTTGCTTGGAATGATAGATAGGCCGAGTAGTTCTACCAACCCACTCTTCATCGACCAAGACGACGACATGTCATCATACGTCACCAAGAGCCACCTCTTTGGTGCACAATGAGCGTTGCATCAAGAGCATCAAGCAATGAACGACTGCATCGACAACCTCGCCACCGACTTGTGACTCTCCAAGCAACGTAAACGAGACTACTTCGACAACAAGCTCGACGCGCACAAGCAAGAGAATGATGCAAGAATGGACAAGATCCGCGCCTTGTTGGTGAACCGGCCTCCTTCTACATCGTCATACTCAAGACGGAGCCACTCAAGTCGACACTCCGATGACTCCTTCTCAGGCTCAAGTACACCGTCATCGAACACTCTTCAACGAGCCGCGCGTCAAGACCGTCATGCATCTCGCAACCCACTACATGTCAAGCATTCACAAGAGCAAGCCGATGAGCAAGTACCTCGTCCTCAATCAAATCAAGTCTCTTTTGCCCCAAGCTCAAGAATGACAACGTCTTCGTCGCCAAGAAGAAGAAGAACGAGCGCGTCTACACCAAGAGCAGCAAGACGCCGAGGCGCATTGTCTTCAACAACAACTACGTGAAGTGCAAGCTCTTGAGGCGCAACGTGCCCTTCAAGAATCAAGTCAAGCTATCGCCAACTGCAATCGCGAACGGCGCAATCAAGAGGAAGCCCTTCGAGAAGAAATCCAAGAGAGGAACTACTAACCGCGTGTGCAACATCAACCTCCACAAGCTCCTTCACAAGCTCGTCAAGCTCCACCTCAACCTCAAGTTCAACAAGAGCAAGTTGATCATGGACTTCCCCCATGCCAAGAGCAACATGAGGATGGTTACCCTCCACGTCAAGGGCGTCATCATCACCATCGCCAACAACACAATGAAGAGCAACGCTATGGCAAGCTCAAATTCACAATGCCCAAGTTCAATGGAAGCAATGATCCTGAAGAATACCTCTCATGGGCATTGAAGGTTTACAAAATCTTTCATTTGCACAACTATGAGGAAGATAAGAAGATCGCTATGGCATCACTTGAGTTCCAAGACTATGTGCTCATACAGTGGGAACAAGTCCTTGAGCGCCGACAAGCAAGAGGTGAACCTCCAATCACCACTTGGGCTCAAATGAAGGATTTCATGTGATAGAGGCGGGGTGTCCCGATCTTTCGATGAGATGATAACTATTGATTTGGTGGAGACGACTTTGACGATCCGACTACAAACGTGCACGGCGTTGGGTGTAACTCCCCGGTGTAATGATGCTACAGTAACCCTTGGGGTTAAGCTTATCATTTTGCTAAACAAGTGTTTGATCATCATTGTCTCCTCTCTCTTTTAAATTCCAGTTGAATTCAATTTAAAATTATGGGTGAAATTCAAAATGCTCAGACATGAACACAAAAATGTTCATCATGTGCCAAATAATCCACAACTAATATTGGTGGTGAACCAACATTTTTGCAAAAGGTTTAAGTGGCCTAAGCTACTTAAAGCAGTGACCTAAGCAATAAATTAAATGCCCTTTTTAATTTATAAAATTGGCAACTATTCCGAAAGCCTCCCACCCTTTTTGTGGCAGTGCAATATACTACTTTGAAATTATTTTGGCCAATGGCATAATTTTTTGCAAAGTCTTTATTGGCTAAAAAGAAAAGGCAAAAGCTGCTGGAAAAAGAAAAAGGGAAAGCAAAAAAAAGGGGAAAGGGGCCAGAGCCCCTGGCCTCCCAGTGGGCTTCGGCCCACCCGAGCCAACTGGCCCAGGCTAGGCCGGCCCACTCCCCCCCTGTCGTCTTCCCCCTCCTCCACTGAGGGAGCGACCGCGCGCGCACGTCGCCGCCGAACCACCTCGCCGGCCACGCCGCTACAGGCACCTCGGGGAGGGTAAGGGCAGCCCGACGCCTCGGGCTCCCTCCCCACTCGCCCACTTGCCCCCTCTCCCCCAGATCCAGCTCTCTCTTCTCCCTCTCCTTCGTTCTGGAGAGGAGACCGACGCGGTCGACGCTGTTCTCCGTCGTCCTCGCGGCCACCAAGACCCGTTCGCCTCGCCGACCTGTCCAACCGCTCCGCCTCCCTCGGCTACGCCTCCCCGACGAGCTACAAGACGCCGGGAGCCCCCGAACGCTCCCCCGGCCTCGTCTTCCACTTCGGATCATAGGAGCTCGCCGGCATCGATCCACTGCACTGCAGCTCCTAAACCTCCGAGGGCCACCGTGTGTGCCGCCCGGTGAGCCCCGCTTCTCCTCCCGTCGCTCCCCGAGCCTGTTGCGCTACAGTAGCCACCGCGCCGCCATGGCCGAACTCGGCTCCGCTGAGCAGCTGGCCGCCGTTGTTGCCATGCTCGCCTCAGCACGGGGACATGCTCAGTGCAGCCCGCCGAGGCCGCCCGTGCCGCTTGCCGACCTCGTCGACCCCCGTAGCGCGATCCTGACGAGGTCCCGAATCCCACCGCCGCCTCCACTCGTCACCGACGTAGTTCCGGCTAGCCGCGAGCCCAACCGACCTCACCACGCGACGCGGCAGGCTCTTCCCGTTCGAACGCGCCCTCCCGCGCCCGTGTTGGCCCCCTATAAGCGAATCCCAGCCGTCTCCGGCGTCGTGCCACCGCGGGAGAGGTCGCCGGAGCCTTCTCCGGCGCCCTGCCGACATGGCCGGTCAGGGCCACCCCCCTGGGTCACTCCCAACGGGCCCCGCGGGCCCCTGTTGACTAAGTTGACTCAGTCAACTTTGCTGACTAGGCGTCCCTTGTCAATGACAGGCGGGCCCCACTCGCTAATTATCTTTAGTGTAATTTTAAAATGGTAAATTAACGTAAGCAGCCACTGACACCCGGGGCCCACCCCCCTTAATTAGCTCTGCTTAATTAAAATGAACTCAATTAGCTCTCTCTATGACATGTGGGTCCCACTGGACCCACAAGTCAGTTTGACCTGGTCAGCGAGTCTGTTGACTGCTGACATCATCAGCACGTCATGCTGATGTCATATTTCTATTTTTGTTAATTTAGATAATTCCAGAATATTGTTTAAACTTTAAAAATTCATAGAAATTAAACCGTAGCTCAGATGAAAATGTTTTCTATATGAAAGTTGCTCAGAAAAATCCAATGAATCCGAATACGCGGTCCGTTCATCTGTCACATGCCCCTAGCATGCTGAACATGGAACTTTCCCCCTCCGGTCGTCTGTCTGACACAGGTCCGGAACCGGGAAAACATTCCCGGTTGACTTCCCCCCCCCCTCGCCAGTATCATGTAGCACCACGTTAGAACACGTCTAGCTCTGCTTGTTGTCCTGTTATGCTATGTTTGCTTTATATTTACTGTTTCTTCCCCCTCTTCTCTTCGGTAGACCCCGAGACCGATGCTGCCCCTGTGATCGACTACGTCGACGATGACCCCTCCTTACCAGAGCAACCAGGCAAGCCCCCCCTTTGATCATCCCGATATCGCCCATTCCATTCTCTCATGCTTGCATTAGATTTTGCTATTGTTATTGTTTGCTCCTATTCTGATGCATAGGCTGCTTTTGTAACCTGCTTATTGTTACCTTACCGGTTTATCCTAAACTGCTTAGTATAGGTTGGTTAGTGATCCATCGGTGACCCCCACCTTCTCCTTGTTGCCCCTGCTTCATCATCGAAGACCCGATCAACGGGATCGAAGACCAGGCACCGCACATCACTTTCCCCTTAGTTGCTCGACACTACTGGGTTACTATCGAGTGCCGAGGGTGAGACCTCTATAGCACTTCTAATGTTAACCATGTAGTGTAGTTATTCGGTCGTGGTCATCGAGGGTGATTCCGCCTTAACCACTTCCGATACGACTCTGTCGTGCAACCCCTCAAGTGTGAACCTCGGGGGTGATTCCTCTTATGTTCACCTTGATGATTACATCAACTGGAATTCACCGAGGGTGATTCCTCGGGTTTTCCCCTTGATGTTTGGACACACGGTTACTTGGTTACTATGACTTGACACTGAACCATGTTACTAAAGACGGGTCGACCCTGAGGGGTACCCGCATGAGCATAATTGCGAGTGATGTGGAGTCGGGTTGACCTGGAAGGTGCCCGTGAGATAATTACGAGGCGTGGCCGGGCATTCTTAGCCCTTGCCGCAAGTCCTCGAGACGGGGCAACGGGGTCACATCTTTCGTGAGTCTCTGCTTGTTACCGCGCATTCCTAATCAACTACGATTTGGATATTTGATCCGAGGGGCCTCTGGCCTGATAGCACTAACCATCACGTGGGCATAGTATGGGCGTTCTGCGTCGTATGCATCAGCTGAAGCTTAATAGACGTCAGCGACTGAGCGGCGCGCGCCGGGTTGGACTGGTAAGCACCTACCTTTTTAAGGAGGTAGCTAGGTCTTCTCACCGGCCGCGTTCGCAACGTGTAGGAGTTCCAGGGGAGATGGCCCATGACCCCTGGGGGCATAGGTTTAGTCCGGCGTGCTGGCCTCTCTATTAAGCCTAGGTCGGGTTGCGGCGTATTGTTTGGCCGAGGTCGGGCATGACCCAGGAAAGTGTGTCCGGCCGGAGTTAATCGAGCGTGGTGGGTAAGTTGGTGCACCCCTGCAGGGAAGAAAACATCTATCGATAGCCTGTCCTACGGTAACGGACACTCGGAGTTGTATCCCGATCGATACAACTAGAACTGGATACTTGTGATGACAATTGGATGATGATGAGAATTGGATTGTGATGATAAATGGATAGTATGGCTCTGGGATTGCTTTCTCGCAGGGAGTCAAGAAAGGATCTCTGGCCGAGGTTGATAACACTACTACTACTTTACTTTATGCTACTCTACTCCCTCCTGTTTGCTGGAAGATGGTGGTTTCCAGAAGATGCTAGTCTTTGATAGGACTAGGCCTTCTCTCTATTCTGGCATTTCTGCAGCCCAGTCCATATATACAACCTTCCTTTGATAATGTTGCATATGTAGTGTAGATCCTTGCTTGCGAGTACTTTGGATGAGTACTCACGGTTGCTTTGCTCCCCTCTTTTTCCCCTTTTCCATTCTTCTCGGATGACGCAACTAGATGACAGAGTCCAGGAGCCAGATGACACCTTTGACGACTGCTACTACCCCGAGGGTGCCTACTACCACGTGACGGAGACCGCCGATGACGAGGAGTAGTTAGGAGGCTCCCAGGCAGGAGGCCTTGCCTTTTCGATCGATGTTGCTTTTGTGCTAGCCTTCTTAAGGCAAACTTGTTTAACTTATGTCTGTACTCAGATATTGTTGCTTCCGCTGACTCTGGTGTAATCAAGCTTATGTATTCGAACCCTCGAGGCCCCTGGCTTGTAATATAAAGCTTGTATTATTTTTAATTTGTGTCTAGAGTTGTGTTGTGATATCTTCCCGTGAGTCCTTGATCTTGATCGTACACATTTGCGTGCATGATTAGTGTACGATTGAATCGAGGGCGTCACATTGCGCCTTAGCAATCGCTAAACCAATCTCCTGAGGTTATTGACCACGCCGATGCACGATCAACCTGACCACGAAGGTCTATTCCTGCAAGCAATCGAAGAACAAGCAAGAATATGATAAAAGCAATCTGAATATTGCGAATATGTATGAAGTATTGATAAAGGTGGGGATCCGAAAGCGGTCTTTGTCTGGTCGTTGGACACAAACGAAGTACACGAAGTTGCGTTGGCTAACTTTTAACTAAACAAATCCCAAGTCTAAACGGTGCCTTAAGGGCTGTATTTATAGGGAAGAGAGAGGGCATTTCGTCCACCCTAAGCAAGGTGGGACTAAAACACCTCCTAAGTCGTTTCCCCTATGATACGGACTCTAAAAATAGATTACATGGGCCTGGCCCAAAAATAAGGTAGCGCAACACCAATAATAAGCTATGGACAAAATTTATGACAAACCATCTTGTATATTTCGTCCATCTTCTGGTATGTCATCATGGTGGCTTCAAAGTTCGGAAATCTCCACTGGAACCTCTGTTCTTGTTCTCTTCGCACACGCCTTCATCTCCGTGCTTGATCATGCTCCAATGTTCATCCTTCTTGTCTGTGCTAAGCCCTTCAATTGTAAGCAACACAAATGTATCCAAGTTAGGCAGCATCACATTCTCATGAACATTAGAAACATTACTAAGAAGCGAAAGTACCTGATAATTTAACTAGCGTGTGCGGGCTCTAGTAATTGGTCTGATAGGTATAGTAGCATGGATTGTGGGTGTAACTGTGGTATCCATGTCCTCATCATCCTCCCTTTCTTGAAAACAAAGCCGTCCTCGGCGTTGCTTAATACGAAATGTGGCTAACAAAAGAGACAAAGTTTACACGTTGTATATGTATATGTCATCCATTTTAACTGATCTTAGTTGTGGCACATGTGACATAGTTATACAAGAGCACCCTTCAAAAGTCGTGAAAAATAAAGCTAATATATTATCACAAGAAGTCAAAGGCATGAAAATTTTGCAACTCAGTTTGCACATATAAGTGAAGCTCTTATTCATAACAAAAGATTGGCAATGCTCATCATTAAACAATCCCACCCTTGATGAACCATCACCAAAATTAGAGGTCATATCAAAATGATTAAACATTGGCACAACTATTTTCAAACGTATTTGATCCAAATATGATCTATTCACTGATTCACATGGTTCTTTTACATCAATAGTTAATTCAATGGGTTCACTCAAAATTGTTTGATCACATGACAAAGTCAAATCATGAACATAGTCCTCTAAAATAGCTGGTGTGATCAAAGTAGTGGGTAGCTCATCGCATGGTTCATTTAAATTGACAAGGCATTCATCATACTCATGTGGAGGTGGAAGATCGGTACCTTTGTCATTACCTCTTATGATCAACAAAGATGATGTAGGCACTCTAGGTGGCGACACGTCACATGGTGGAGGTGATGTAGTGCTCTCAACAATGGATGTTGTTGTCATAGGAGACGCAGTGGTGGAAGGAACAACCGTCGCAACTCTTGCAATTTGCACCTTCCGCTTGTTTATCTTGTGGGGAACATGTCTTGTTGTCTCCTGTTCAGCTTTGCAAGCAAGACGAAACAAACGGTCCATAGGATAACATGTTTCGTGAATTAGTATCTCCTGAATGTCACGGTTTAATCCTCGCCAAAATCTATCCATAAAATCTTCTTCACTTTCTTCTAAAAAGGAATGCAACAAGGTAGTTTGTAAATCATCATAATATTTCGTTACAGTGTCACTACCTTGTTTTAAATGTTGCAACTTTTTCATCATGTCACGAGTATAATAAGCGGGGATAAATGTATGTCGCATGGCAAGTTTCAAATCATCCCAAGTAGTAGGTATATAACCGGGGTGTAACCGACAATATTCACTCCACCAAACTAAAGCATAACCGGTGAAAGAACCAACCGCAACCTTAACTTTTTTATGTTCATCAAAATTATGGGAAGCAAATATATTATTTATGTCGAACTCCCATTCAATATATAAAGCGGGTCTAAAACGGCCATTAAATGATGGTATAGGAACATTAACCTGATCATGTGCATTTGGATGTTTATGCACCTCTCGTGATCGTTGTGGAATTTGCATAGGTGGTGGCACGTCTCCCGCGATCGACAAAACCCATGAATTGACTCTATATCCTGTCATAATTAGTAGAAACAAGAAACAAAATCCAAAAATAATGTTCCTATAACTACTAGGATGTGGTGATAAAACGCTCACAGTAAAGCAAATATCAATGTCTTATAAGTTTTTACCATGCAGCAGGCGGTGATCGGCAACAAGCGGTGTCAAGTAACTCCAAAAGTTGGGTAAAGTGATTGCTAGGTGAACATATGGATACACGGTGTAGAAATATGTGAAGCTGGGTTGGCTTTATATATGTGGAAAAAATGCTACAACCACGTTAATTAATGCAAGCTGAAAATTCGTTCAAAATGATCGAGTGCTGGTTCTAGGCTAGACCGTGCTAGAGACGCGAGCCTAAGACACAAATGATTTTTACGCACTGACAAAGTAGCACAAAACAATGCACGGTGAGGGGGAAAACTGCACTCCAAGATACTTCCGAACAATAGGATGCTCTCCAAACAGAATAAACCACTTAAATCTATCTCATCCTTCCACAATATTCTGTTTTTTTTTTGCAGCGTGGTCTCCAACATGAATGATTCCAACCAAACAAACTAGCACGTATAGATGTACTTTTTTTCCTCCAGTGCAAATTTTGCAACCGGAGCAACACAATAGAAGCTGTCGAATCTGTTTTTTTATCCTCCCAAAAGATGTACGTGTATTCTACCACGTGAGGCCTTTCTTTGGAAACAAGATGCAAAAAAAACGAAATTTCCTTCAACAGGCTAAATTTGGATCAGCACTTGCCTTCTCTCTCTCCCTTTTTTTTTGCTGCGATCTCCACTTGTCCCGTAAGGAATCTGCTCTCTTTTTTTTAGCTCATCTGAAGTTACCAAACCTGGAAGATTCGGCCTGATCTTTTTTTATTTTGCAGATCCGAAGTTACCAAACCAGGTGCATACTACGTCCCCCTTTTCCTCTTCTTTTTTAGTCAAAATGCCCCAGCAAACTTCCCACAAAATCAGCCAGCTATCAAACACCAACGCACTTGCCTTTTGTTTTAACTCACTTTTCAATTAAATTAAACCGATCAGCCCTCTCTTTTTTTTATTGGCTGATTTTTTTTTTGCGTATTACTTTCCAATTAGCGCACAACTCACGTCCTTCCTTCCTTCCTTCTGTCCTTTTTTTCAAAGAAAATTGCCCAACAACAACGGCCACCAACCAAACCGATTGGCACTTGCCTTTTTTTTAATCTTTCCTTTTGATACGCACAAAACTTTCCGCAACCAACAGATTCCTCACTAATTGCAGATTCAACTTTCCTTTCAAGCACCCACGTGATCTATTTCTTCCAAATCTTTTCTCTTTTTTTCGATGAACACACTTTCCAAAGGACAACTCCTTCGACGTGAGATCTCACACTCCAAAGCTGGCAAATCTTCCGTGAGGAAACAAACCCAGAGGAAGAAATGGATCAGTTTTTTTTATTCTTTCCTCTATCCATGTCAATTCCTTCTATCTGCTTCTTTTTTTTCGCGCGCTAGATTTCTTCTCAATCACGAAAAAAAATCCAAAAAAAGTGAATCGCCAGGACTCCACGTTATGCGTAGACGTGGAATGCCAAACCGAATAGTTTTTTTTCTTTTTTTTTGGTCTCCACTTCCTCCAAAACAAAAGGCAATCCCTTAGTCTTAGGAAACAGAGTCAAACTTCCCTTTTTTATATCCATGTTGGCTGCTCCTTTTTTTAACCTCGTAATGGATCAACACTTTTCTTCTAGTACGCAACCGAATCCAACAACTTTAATTTCCGTTGTTAATCTTTCTCGGTTCTTTCTCTCTCTCGTACCAGGTCACGTACACCCCAAGTACAAATTGATCTGAATTTTTTTGTTGTGTGATCACAACATCCCAACAAAATCTGCCCACCAGATCTCTCCAGATGAATCAAGTATCAATATTGCTCATGAGAGGATGACGACAAACGACAATGGCTGGTGGATGGTGGTGATGTACGACAACAACTGCGGCAAAAACAATGAGCGGCAGCGGAAGAGGACAATTATGCGGATGATGGCGTATGCGTATGCGGCGTGAAGCAAACGTGACTAGAACTCGAAACTCTAAAAGACTAGACACTAGAAACCAGCAACTCGACACACGATGCAACCGAAAATTCAACAAAACAAAAACTAAGTGGCAATGGCGAAAAGGCTCAGACTGTCTGGGATATGAGGAACTAATCTAACTTTTTTTGTGGCTTTTTCTTGGACTATAGGTATGAAGAACATATGCAATCTAGACTATGAAAAACTGAAAATCTCACCGAGCAAACTGAAAACTGATACCACTTGATAGAGGCGGGGTGTCCCGATCTTTCGATGAGATGATAACTATCGATTTGGTGGAGACGACTTTGACGATCCGACTACAAACATGCACGACGTTGCGTCTTAGCAATCGCTAAACCAATCTCCTGAGGTTATTGACCACGCCGGTGCACGATCAACCTGACCATGAACGTCTATTCCTGCAAGCAATCGAAGAACGAGCAAGAATATGATAAAAGCAATCTGAATATTGCGAATATGTATGAAGTATTGATAAAGGTGGGAATCCCAAAGCGGTCTTGGTCTGGTCGTTGAACACAAACGAAGTACACGAAGTTGCGTTGGCTAACTTTTAACAAAACAAATTCCAAGTCTAAACGGTACCTTAAGGGCTGTATTTATAGGGAAAAGAGAGGGGGTTTCGTCCACCCTTGGCAAGGCGGGACTAAAACACCTCCTAAGTCGTTTCCCCTATGATACGGACTCTAAAAATAGATTACATGGGCCTGGCCCAAAAATAAGATAGCGCAACACCAATAATAAGCTATGGACGAAATTTATGACAAGCCATCTTGTATATTTCGTCCATCTTCTGGTATGTCATCATGGTGGCTTCAAAGTTCGGAAATCTCCACTGGAACCTCCGTTCTTGTTCTCTTCGCACACGCCTTCATCTCCGTGCTTGATCATGCTCCAATGTTCATCCTTCTTGTCTGTGCTAAGCCCTTCAATTGTAAGTAACACAAATGTATCCAAGTTAGGCAGCATCACATTCTCATGAACATTAGAAACATTACTAAGAAATGAAAGTACCTGATAATTTAACTGGCGTGTGCGGGCTCTAGTAATTGGTCCGATAGGTATAGTAGCATGGATTGTGGGTGTAACTGTGGTATCCATGTCCTCATCATCATGCGTGCACGTTTTGTGCCAACCTACTACAACCGTGATCTCTTCAAGAAGCTACAACTCCTCAAGCAAGGAACAAAGAGTGTTGAAGAATACTACAAGGAAATGGAGATTGCCATAATTCGAGCCAATGTCATGGAGGATGATGAGCAAACAATGGCACGATTCTTGAATGGACTCAATCATCCCATCAAGAAGATCGCCGACTTCCAACCCTACTCCAACCTCATTGAGCTCATGCATCAAGCTACAAAGGCGGAACGTCAAGTGCAAGATGACTTCAAGTACGCCAAGTACTCATCCAAGACCTATGGCTTCTCCAATAACCAAGCTTCAACAACTACTCCAACTTCGACATCAACCAAGCCTTCTCCAAGCAACGACGACAAGTCAAGTTACAAGAAAACTTCGACAAGTTCAAGTCGTCTTCCTCCTAATACAAGCAACTTCAAGCCACGCGCTTCGTCATCTACTCCGACCGATGAGACCATCAAGACAAGCTCCTTCAAGTGTTTCACTTGTAGCGGCCGAGGCCACAAGTCCTATGAATGCACAAACAAGCGCACCATGATCCTCAACGACGATGGAAAATACGACTCTATGAGTGATGAGGAGATGGAAGCTCTTGAGCAAGTGGCCATGCACCGGCGTGTGAACGAGGATGAAGATGCTCAAGTCTTTTGTGATGAAGATACGAGCCCCGCTCTCGTTGTCTCCAAGGTCTTGACTCTTCAACATCAACAAGAAGAAGACCAAAGATGCCACATCTTCCACACCAAGGCCGGCATCAACGGAAGGTCCGTCAAGGTCATCATCGATGGAGGTAGTTGTCACAACTTGGCAAGTGAAGAACTATGCTCCAAGCTTCAATTGGTAAAGAGGAAGCACCCGCACCCCTACAAGGTTCAATGGCTAAGTGACTCCAGCACTATCCGAGTTGAGCATACGGTCCAAGTCTCCTTCAAAATTGGTGCATATAAGGACACTTTGGAGTGTGATGTGGTCCCAATGACCGTTTGCCACCTCCTTCTTGGTCGACCATGGCAATTCGACCGTGGTGTCATCCACAATGGGCACACCAATCACTATAGCTTCAAGATGAAAGCGAAGGAATATGTGCTACGACCTATGTCTCCTAGTCAAGTGATAGCCGACAAGCAAGCCACCCATCATAAAGAGAAGAGTGAGAAAGTGATCCACCAAAAAGTGAGTGAGAGCCACAAGCCAAACTTGAGCGCCTCTTCGCCTAGAGAGAAAAACCTCATACTATTTGCCACAAAAAGTGAGATGAGAGAAGTGTGTGAGAACCCATCGAGTGTGATGCACTTTGTCCTTGTGTGCAAGGATGGAGAACCTAACACTAACACCTCTCACGAGCTACCTTTAGTGTTTCAATCTCTTTTGCGGGAATTCCAAGACGTTTTCCCCGATGAACTACCTTCGGGTCTACCTCCTCTACGAGGCATTGAGCATCGAATCGACCTCATCCCCGGAGCACCACTTCCAAACAAAGCTCCATACCGTGTTAATCCCGAAGAAACTAAGGAGATTCAACGGCAAGTACAACAACTCATCGACAACGGTCATGTACGTGAGAGCTTAAGCCCATGTGCCGTTCCCGTTATACTTGTGCCTAAGCCCAATAGAAGTTTCCACTTGTGTTCCGATTGTCGACCTATAAATGCTATTACCGTCCGCTATAGGCATCCCATTCCTCGCTTAGATGATATGCTTGATGAACTTAGTGGAGCCAACTTTTTCTCAAAAATTGATCTTAAAAGTGGCTATTACCAAATCCGCATTGAAGAGGGTGATGAATGGAAAACTTCTTTCAAAACCAAATTTGGCTTATATGAGTGGTTGGTTATACCTATGGGTTTATTGGAGGCTCCCGGTACTTTCGTGCGTCTCATGCATTAGGTGCTTCGTCCTTATATTGGAGTCTTTTTTGTGGTTTACGTCGATGATATTCTTGTGTTTAGCAAAACCATGAAAGAACATCTTAATCATGTTAGGGCTGTTTTGCAAACCCTTTGCAAGGAACGTCTTTATGCAAACATGAAAAAAATGCACATTTGGTGTTGACAAAGTGGTTTTCTTGGGTTTTGTTGTTTCATCCAAGGGTGTTCATGTTGATGCATCTAAAATTGAAGCAATTAAAACTTTGCCCCAACCCACCAATTTTCAACAAGTGCGTAGTTTTCTTGGTCTTGTGGGTTTTTATCGTCGCTTTGTGAAAGATTTTAGCACTATTACCGCTCATTTGCATGCCTTGAGTAAGAAGAATGCTCCTTCTGTTTGGGGATCTTTGCAATCCACCGCTTTTGATGAGCTCAAGTCTTTGCTTACTCATGCTCCGATTCTTGCTTTGCCCAATTTTGAAAAAACTTTTGAGGTTCATTGTGATGCAAGTGGTACCAGAATTGGCGGAGTTTTGATGCAAGAAAAACGAGCCATTGCATATTTTAGTGAAAAACTCTCCGGTGCTCAACTTAACTATCCCATATATGACAAAGAATTGTATGCTTTAGTGCGTGTGCTACATGTTTGGGAACATTATCTTAGACCTCATGAGTTTTCATACATACTGATCTGAAACGCTTAAGTACTTAAAAGGTCAAACCAAGTTGAACAAGCATCATGCCAAATGGAGTGAATTTATTGAATCTTTCCCCTATGTGATCAAGTACATTAAGGGTAAGGAAAATGTAGTTGCGGATGCACTTTCACGCATATGCACGCTTGTCACTAAACTTGAGTTGAATGTTATTGGTTTTGAGCACATCAAAGACTTGTATGCTAATGATCCATCTTTTGCTATTCCTTATGCTAAGTGTTTGACGCATACTTCTTGGGAACAATATTATATCAAGGATGCTTATCTTATGAAAGCTAACAAACTATGCATTCCCGAGTCTTCTCTTCGTTTGCTACTTTTGCAAGAGGCTCATGGAGGCGGACTCATGGAACATTTTGGATGAGATAAGACATTCGCCACGCTCTCCAAGAACTACTTCTGGCCCAAGATGTTTCGAGACATCTCATGCTTCACCACCCCATGCTCTACATGTCGCAAAGCTAAGTCTAAAGCTTAATCTCATGGTCTTTACATGCCTCTTCCTATTCCTTATCAACCTTGGGAAGACATTAGCATGGATTTTGTACTTGGTTTTCCTAGAACTCAAAATGGAAAGGATTCCGTGTTTGTTGTTGTGGGCTGATTTTCTAAGATGGCACATTTCATTCCTTGCAACAATATAGACGATGCTTCACACATTGCAAATCTCTTTTGTAGGGAAATCTTGCGACTCCCTGGAGTACCAAAGACAATCGTATCGGATCGTGACGTCAAGTTCTTGAGTTACTTTTGGAAGACCCTATGCGCCAAGCTCGGAATCAAGATCTTGTTCTCATCGGCATACCATCCTCAAACCGACGGCCAAACGGAGGTGATGAACCGGTGATGTAGGGTGGAACCCTATAGCGTCGATCTTTCACGTTTGGAGTGGATCCTACGGGGAATCACGAAGAACACGCGGAAGCACAAAGGGAAACTCGGGGGAAAACGAGAGGGAATCACTCAACCAACAAGGAATCGATCACACAAGTGCTAGATCATCGAATACATAGAGTAACATATGATCCACAATCAACAAAGGGAAAGGATACAACGGAATCGTTCTTCTCCAAGCGGAGGCCTTGATGTTCTTCCCTAAAGAGGGGTCTTGAATCCGCTTGGGGATCTTCTCCAGAGAGGTCCTGATCTCCGAGGAGAAGTATCCAAGTGGATGAGCAAAGGCTCTCACACAAATATGAGCTAATCCAATGCTAAGTCTCAAAAGGAGGAGGAGGAGTCCTATTTATAGGCTAGGGGGAGAAGGGGTACACGGGCTCAGCCCAACACGCGCACACAGGCGCTGGCCGGATGATCCGGGTCCGAAGCCGGATGATCTGGGCTGGTCCAGATGGTCCGGGTGGAGGCCCGGATGATCCGGAGACTCGGCTGGTGGAGGCGCAGGGCCGGATGTCCGGCTGGCGGTCTGGACGTCCGGGCAGGGTCCGGATGATCCGGGACGGAGTCCGGATGATCCGGCTTCAGGGGGGATGCTTCTGTAGTCTTCGGTCGAATTAGCCGGATCGTCCGGGCTCTGTCCGGATCATCCGGGCCGCCGTCCCGATCGTCCGGCCAGTCTGGTCCTTGGCGCTTTTCCTCTCCGTCTTCACGTATGTCTTCCACTTCCGGTTCTCCTTGCTCCCTAGCTTCTTCACGGTGAAGTCCTTGGTACCTGAGTATGCATAGCGTTTTCGTTTGAGGTAGTAACTATGTCTCATGTGAATCGAAAGGGAATTGAGAGAGGAGAGATGTCACCTTGGTTTCGAGAGCTCTTGCACGTGCTCGAGTCATAGGTCCAAGTGGTGTTGTAGAGGATGTAGATGCGTCCATGGGGATGATCATGGGATGCTCCGCATCATCTCCCCCCCCCCCTGTGAAAGATCCAGCCTCTGATCGAAATCTTCATCACCATGGTATGGGGATAGATCGGAGATGTTGAAGATGTCGCTCACGTTGTACTTGTCGCGTGGGAGGTCGATCTTGTAAGCATTGTTGTTGTATCGTGCTAGCACCTTGAATGGTCCGTCGGCTCGAGAGAGAAGCTTAGACTTGCGTTCGTTGGGGAAGCGGTCCTTGCGAAGGTGCAGCCACACTAGGTCTCCGATGTTGAATAACATGGGTTGCTTGTTGATGTTGAGCTTGGACGCTAGTCATTGTACTTGGCGCTCGATGGTGTGCCTTGTATCCTCATGCATCTTCTTGATGTAGCTTGCTCGTGCACTCGCATCCATGTTGGTGCGCTCTTGTAGAGGAAGAGGTAGTATGTCCAATGGTGACAACGGGTTGAAGCCGTAGACGACCTTGAAGGGGGACTTGCCGGTGGTCGAATGTCTTGCACGGTTGTAAGTGTACTCGGTGATGGGTAGACACGCCTCCCACTCCTTGATGTTCTTTTTGATCAACACACGAAGTAGAGTGGATAGTGTTCGGTTCGTCACCTCCGTTTGGCCGTCGGTTTGAGGATGGTATGCGGATGAGAACAAGAGCTTGATTCCGAGCTTGGCGCATAGAGTCTTCCAAAAGTAACTCAAGAACTTGACGTCGCGGTCGGAGATGATTGTCTTTGGTACTCCATGGAGGCGCAAGATTTCCCTGCAAAAGAGATTTGCAATATGTGAAGCATCGTCTACCTTGTTGCAAGGAATGAAATGTGCCATCTTAGAAAATCGGTCCACAACAACAAACACGGAATCCTTTCCATTTTGAGTTCTAGGCAAACCAAGTACAAAATCCATGCTAATGTCTTCCCAAGGTTGATAAGGAATAGGAAGAGGCATGTAAAGACCATGAGATTGAGCTTTTGACTTAGCTTTGCGGCATGTAGAGCATCGGGTGGTGAAGCGTGAGACGTCTCGAAACATCTTGGGACAAAAGTAGTTCTTGGAGAGCGTGGCGAAGGTCTTGTCACGTCCAAAATGTCCCATGAGTCCGCCTCCATGAGCCTCTTGCAAAAGGAGCAAACGAAGAGAAGACTCGGGAATGCATAGTTTGTTAGCTCTCATAAGATAACCATCCTTGAGGTAATATTGTTCCCTAGATGTATGCGTCAAACATTTAGCATACTGAGATGCAAAAGATGGATCATTAGCATACAAATCTTTTATGTGCTCAAAGCAAATAACATTCAACTCAAGTTGGGTGACAAGCGTGCATATGCGAGAAAGTGCATCGGCAACTACATTTTCCTTACCCTTAATGTACTTAATCACATATGGGAAAGATTCAATAAATTCACTCCATTTTGCATGACGCTTGTTCAATTTAGTTTGACCTTTTAAGTACTTAAGCGTTTCATGATCGGTATGGATGACAAATTCATGAGGTCTAAGATAATGTTCCCAAACATGTAGGACACGCACTAAAGCATACAATTCTTTGTCATATACGGGATAGTTAAGTTGAGCACCGGAGAGTTTTTCACTAAAATAAGCAATGGCTCGTTTTTCTTGCATCAAAACTCCGCCAATTCCGATACCACTTGCATCACAATGAACCTCAAAAGTTTGTCAAAATTGGGCAAAGCAAGAATCGGAGCATGAGTAAGCAAAGACTTGAGCTCATCAAAAGCGGTTGATTGCAAAGTTCCCCAAACAAAAGGAGTATTCTTCTTGCTCAAAGCATGCAAAGGAGCGGCTATTGTGCTAAAGTTTTTCACAAATCGGTGATAAAATCCTGCAAGGCCAAGGAAACTACGCACTTGTTGCAAATTGGTTGGTTGGGGCCAAGTTTTAATTGCCTCAATTTTAGTTTCGTCAACATGAACACCTTTTGAAGAGACAACAAATCCCAAGAAAACCACTTTGTCAACACCAAACGTGCATTTTTTCAAATTTGCATAAAGGCTTTCCTTTCGGAGCGTTTGCAAAACAAGCTTAACATGATCAAGATGCTCTTTCATGGTTTTGCTAAACACAAGAATATCATCGAAGTAAACCACAACAAAGATTCCAATGTAAGGTCGAAGTACATGATGCATAAGACGCACGAAAGTACCAGGATCTTTCGATAAACCCATAGGCATAACTAACCACTCATATAAGCCAAATTTGGTTTTAAAAGCAGCTTTCCGTTCATCACCCTCATGAATGCGGATTTGATAATAGCCACATTTAAGATCTATTTTTGAGAAAAAGTTGGCTCCACTAAGTTCATCAAGCATATCATCTAAGCGAGGAATGGGATGCCTATAGCGAACGGTAATAGCATTTATAGGTCTACAATCGGAACACAAGCGGAAACTTCCATCGGGCTTAGGCACAAGTATAACGGGAATGGCACAAGGGCTTAAGCTTTCACGTACATGACCGTTGTCGATGAGTTGTTGTACTTGCCGTTGGATTTCCCTTGTCTCTTCGGGATTGACACAGTATGGAGCTTTGTTTGGAAGTGGCACTCCGGGGATGAGGTCGATTCGATGCTCAATGCCTCGAAGTGGAGGTAGACCCGGAGGTAGCTCATCGGGGAAAACATCTTGGAATTCCTGCAAAAGAGATTGAAACACTAAAGGTAGCTCGTGAGAAGTGTTAGTTTTTGGTTCTCCATCCTTGCACACAAGGACAAAGTGCATCACACTCGATGGGTTCTCACACACTTCTCTTATCTCACTTTTGGTGGCAAATAAGATGAGGTTTTTCTCTCTAGGCGAAGAGGCGCTCAAGTTTGGCCTGTGGCTCTCACTCACTTTTTGGTAGCTCACTTTGTCACTATTCTCTCTTTGGTTGGTGGCTTGTTTGTCGGATATCACTTGACTAGGAGACATGGGTCGTAGGGCATATTCTTTTCCTTTCATCTTGAAGGTATAGTGGTTTGTACGCCCATTGTGGAAGACACCACGGTCGAATTGCCATGGCCGCCCAAGGAGGAGGTGGAAAACGGTCATTGGGACCACATCACACTCGAGAGTGTCTTCATATGCACCTATTTTGAAGGATACTTGGACCGTATGCTCAACTCGTATAGTGCCGGAGTAACTTAGCCATTGAACCTTGTAGGGGTGCAGGTGCTTCTTCTTGACCAATTGAAGCTTGGAGCATAGTTCTTCACTTGCCAAGTTGTGGCAACTACCTCCATCGATGATGACCTTGACGGATCGTCCATTGATGCCGGCCTTTGTGTGGAAGATGTGGCATCGTTGGTCTTCTTCTTGTTGATGTTGAAGTGTCAAGACCTTGGAGACAACAAGAGCGGGGCTCGTATCTTCATCACAAAAGACTTGATCATCTTCATCCTCGTTCACGCGCCGGTGCATGGCCACTTGCTCAAGAGCTTACCTTTCGTCTTCACTCATTGAGTCGTAGGTGCCATCGTCGTTGAGGATCATGGTGCGCTTGTTGGTGCATTCATAGGACTTGTGGCCTCGGCCGCCGCAAGTGAAACACTTAAAGGAGCTTGTCTTGACGGTCTCACCGGTTGGAGTAGATGATGAAGCACGCGGCTTGAAGTTGCTCGTAGTAGGAGGAAGACGCCTTGAACTTGTGGAAGTTTTCTTGTAACTTGACTTGTCGTCGTTGCTTGGAGAAGGCTTGGTTGATGTCGAAGTTGGAGTAGTTGTTGAAGCTTGGTTGTTGGAGAAGCCGTGTGTCTTGTAGGAGTACTTGGCGTACTTGATGTCATCTTGCACTTGACGTTCCGCCTTTGTAGCTTGATGCACGAGCTCAATGAGGTTGGAGTAGGGTTGGAAGTCGGCGATCTTCTTGATGGGATGATTGAGTCCATTCAAGAATCGTGCCATTGTTTGCTCATCATCTTCCGTGACATTGGCTCGAATCATGGCAATCTCCATTTCCTTGTAGTATTCTTCAACACTCTTTGTTCCTTGCTTGAGGAGTTGTAGCTTCTTGAAGAGATCGCGGTTGTAGTAGGTTGGCACAAAACGTGCTCGCATGACATCCTTCATTTGAGCCCAAGTGGTGATTGGAGGTTCACCTCTTGCTTCCCGGCGTTCAAGGACTTGTTCCCACCATATGAGCACATAGTCTTGGAATTCAAGTGATGCCATAGCTATCTTCTTCTCTTCCTCATAGTTGTGCAAACGAAAGATTTTGTCGACCTTCAATGCCCATGAGAGGTACTCTTCCGGATCATTGCTTCCATTGAACTTGGGCATTGTGAACTTGAGGTTGCCATAGTGTTGCTCTTCATTGTGTTGTTGGCGATGGTGATGATGACGTCCTTGGCGTGGAGGGTAGTCATCCTCATGTTGCTCTTGGCGCGGAGGAAGTCCATGATCAACTTGCTCTTGTTGAACTTGAGGTTGAAGGGGAGCTTGACGAGCTTGAGGAGGGGCTTGTGGAGCTTGACGTTGCACACGCGGTAGGTAGTTCCTCTCTTGGATTTCTTCTCGAAGAGCTTCCTCTTGATTGCGCCATTCGCAATTGCGGTTGGCGATGGCTTGACTTGATTCTTGAATGGCACGTTGCGCCTCAAGCGCTTGCGCTTCTCGTTGTTGTTGTTGAAGACGTTGAGCCTCGGCATCTTGTTCTTCTTGGTGTAGACACGCTCGTTCTTCTTCTTGGCGCCGAAGTCGTTGCCGTTCTTGAGCTTGAGCAAAAGCCACTTGGTTTGATTGATGACGAGGGACTTGCTCATCGTCTTGCTCTTGTGAATGCTTGTCATGTAGCGGGTTGCGAGGTGCATGACGGTCTTGATGCGCGGCTCGTCGAAGAATGGTCGAAGACGGTGTACTTGAGCCGGAGAAGGTGTCATCGGGGTGTCGACTCGAGCGGCTCCGTCTTGAGGAGGAAGAAGTGGAATGATGCCGGTTCCTCATCAAGGCGCGGATCTCGTCCATTCTTGCATCATTTTCTTGCTTGTGAGAGTCGAACTTGTCGTCGAAGTAGTCTCTTGTACGTTGCTCGGAGAGTCGCAAGTCGGTGGCGAGGTTGTCGATGCGGTCACTCATAGCTTGTTGCTCTTGGTGTAACGCCCTTTGAGCACCAAAGAGGTGGCTCTTTGTGACGAATGATGACATGTCGTCACCGATCTCGATGAGAGGTGGATTTGTAGAAGAACTTGGCCTATCCATCATACCAAGTAAAATTGTGAGTGGTAGAAGGAGAAGAACTAATACCAATGTACCTTTGACCTATGTTGAAGATGAATCAAGTTCACTCAAATGTGGACAATGAAATAGCACTATTGGTACCAATCCTTGTCGATTCTCACACCTACACAAGTAAAAGCTTTTGTTGGAGCTTGGTTAGGATGGTGGCACAAAATTGATTGCAATTGTTAGCTTGACTCAAAAATGTCGAAAAGGATTCGCAAATTCGCAAATGTAACAAGTAGACCAAGCAAGTAGTGGTACACGGAAACACACACGCAAATAGATAAATGGGATTGTGCAAACCAAAAGTGAGCCAAAATGTGGAATCCAAGAAAATGCTCGTGTTGCACAATACTAGAGAGACGCTAGCACGATTGCGCAATAGGCGGATGCGGAGCTTGTGCACAACCTACTAGGCAAAAATGCAACGATCTCTATCCCAAGTATGCTATATGTATGGTATTTCGGTGCAATGATCCAAGATGATCTTATATGACAATCTTAATGTTGTATGATGCTATGCTTCTTGTTCATAAGCTCTTTGCTTACCTTTCCTCTTTGCTTAAAAGCTTGAGTGGCTCTTTCTCTTTTGAGCTCTTTTCTTATGCAAACTTCACGAACCAAGATAGCAATTGTGTATGCGATGACAACTTTGTGACACACAAGTTGATTCCGAGATATGCACCACGATTATATGTATTATATGGGGTATGCTTACTAATGTGCACAAGTCACGTTGCCGGCAATACTCAATGGCTAGTCTCGATGGGTAAGCAACGCAAACGATGGTATATGATGGTTATCAATGCAATAGCAGGTATGACAAAGATGTCGTCGAAGTTACCGTCCGTAGCGAAGATGAGTAGTCGACGAAAATGAGCGGTAGTTGTTGATGTCGCACCGCGCCTAAATAGCCGAAACACAAAAGGACACGGAAATCTCACTCAAATTCTCGAACCCAAAGTCAAATGGTAGTACGGAGGTTGTGTTGCTGGGGTTTGGCAGGTGGAAGTGGTGGTGGTTGGGGTGGGGAGGTATGTAGGTGGTGGTGGTGGTGGAGGAGGAGGAGGACTGCAAAACTGCAGTTTCGGCAGAGGAAGCCGGATGATCCGGGCCAGGAGCCGGATGATCCGGGCAGGTCAATCTCGCTCGGGAACTGCTCGGGAAGAACACGAAAACGGGGAGAAATTTGACGATTTTGCGGATTTTGGATGGATTTCGAGGGGAAGAAGGTGGGGAAAAGCAAGATCCATGAGTTACACACCGAATCCACGGATCAAAATCAACAAAATATCATCAAAACTAACAAATCACAAAAAAAAATTGGGGTTATTTTTGGTGGGGATTTTCGGATTTAGGACGAAAACAACAAAATCAAGCTAGAAATCACGGGGTAGGGGCTCCAAAAATGTGATCAACCTGGCTCATGATACCATATGATGTAGGGTGGAACCCTATAGCGTCGATCTTTCACGTTTGGAGTGGATCCTACGGGGAATCACGAAGAACACGCGGAAGCACAAAGGGGAACTCGGGGGAAAACGAGAGGGAATCACTCAACCAACAAGGAATCGATCACACAAGTGCTAGATCATCGAATACATAGAGTAACATATGATCCACAATCAACAAAGGGAAAGGATACAACGGAATCGTTCTTCTCCAAGAGGAGGCCTTGATGTTCTTCCCTAAAGATGGGTCTTGAATCCGCTTGGGGATCTTCTCCGAAGAGGTCCTGATCTCCGAGGAGAAGTATCCAAGTGGATGAGCAAAGGCTCTCACACAAATATGAGCTAATCCAATGCTAAGTCTCAAAAGGAGGAGGAGGAGTCCTATTTATAGGCTAGGGGGCGAAGGGGTACGCGGGCTTAGCCCAACACGCGCACACAGGCGCTGGCCGGATGATCCGGGTCCGAAGCCGGATGATCTGGGCTGGTCCGGCTGGTCCGGGTGGAGGCCCGGATGATCCGGAGACTCGGCTGGTGGAGGCGTAGGGCCGGATGTCCGGCTGGCGGTCCGGACGTCCGGGCAGGGTCCGGATGATCCGGGACGGGGTCCGGATGATCCGGCTTCAGGGGGGAGGCTTCTGTAGTCTTCGGTCGAATTAGCCGGATCGTCCGGATGGGGGTCCGGATCGTCCGGGTTCTATCTGGATCATCCGGGCCGCCGTCCGGATCATCCGTCCAGTCTGGTCCTTGGCGCTTTTCTTCTCCGTCTTCACGTATGTCTTCCGCTTCCGGTTCTCCTTGCTCCCTAGCTTCTTCACGGTGAAGTCCTTGGTACCTGAGTATGCATAGCGTTTCCGTTTGAGGTAGTAACCATGTCTCATGTGAATCGAAAGGGAATTGAGAGAGGAGAGATGTCACCTCGGTTTCGAGAGCTCTTGCACGTGCTCGAGTCATAGGCCCAAGTGGTGTTGTAGAGGATGTAGATGCGTCCATGGGGATGATCATGGGATGCTCCGCATCAACCAGACTCTATCCACTCTACTTCGCGTGTTGATCAAGAAGAACATCAAGGAATGGGAAGCATGTCTACCCATCGCCGAATACGCCTACAACCGTGCAAGACATTCGACTACCGACAAGTCCCCTTTCGAGGTCGTCTATGGCTTCAACCCGTTGTCACCATTGGACATTCTACCTCTTCCTCTACAAGAGTGCACCAACATGGATGCGAGTGCACGGGAAAGCTACATCAAGAAGATGCATGAGGACACAAGGCACACCATCGAGCGCCAAGTACAACGACTAGCGACCAAGCTCAACGTCAACAAGCAACCCATGATCTTCAACATTGGTGATCTCGTGTGGCTACACCTTCGAAAGGACCGCTTCCCCAACGAACGCAAGTCCGAACTTCTCCCTCGAGCCGATGGACCTTTCAAGGTGCTACCATGCTACAACGACAATGCCTGCAAGATAGACCTACCACGAGGCAAGTACAATGTGAGAGACATCTTCAACGTCAAGGACCTCGTGCCATACCATGGAGATGAAGCTTTCGATCCGAGGTCGGATCTTTCCCAGGGGGGGGGGGGAGATGATGCGGAGCATCCCTTGCTCATCCCCATGGACATATCTACATCTCCCTTAACACCACTTGGACCCATGACAAGAGCTAGAGCAAAGGCTATCGAAGATAAGGTGAACCCGCTCCTCTCCAAACTTCCTCTCTCTACTCACAAGACTTGGCTACTACCTCATATGGACACTCTGTGTGTGATCATGTACTTGGAGGAGAGCCACGGGACGGCTACACCAAATGGCCAAGGTGGCAAGGACTCCAAGCATGGACATCAAGAAGAATAGCCAATTGTGAAGCTACAGGCTCCGCACGACCGGCCGGTCCCGGATGTCCGAACCCTGGGAGGTGCTACAGCGAGGGAAGGAAGGCAGGACAGAGCTATAGGCCATGGACGACCGGCCCTGCCTGGACGTCTGACGACTCCCAGGGCCACGGACGACCGACGCCCTCCGGACGTACGGTAGCTGGGCATCTGAGAGGAAATTAACGGAAGACCGAAGCCACCGGACGTCCGGGCGACCAGCACCCGAGCCGAATTTACGGAAGTCCGACAGCCCCGGACGTCCGGACCGTCCCGAAGCCCCGGATGTCCGACGTCTTCCGGACGTCCGACACCTGAGTGACCGCACCATCGGGCAGGAGCCCCTGTACCCCTTCACTTTGACTCCTATTTGCACTACGACTATAAATAGGTCTCTCCCACCTCCTAGCTAGGTTTAGCATTGGTTTAGCTCATATTTTGTGTGAGAGCCTTGCTCATCCACTTGGTTACTTCTCCTTGGAGCTCATGACCTCTTCGGAGAAGATCCCCCAATCGGATTGAAGACCCCTTCAAGGGAAGACAATCAAGACCTCCTCACGGAGAAGAACGGCTACTCTTGTATCTTTCCTTTGTTGATTTTGAATCTTGTGCTACCTTATGTGTTTGGTAATCTAGCCCTTGTGTGATCAATTACTTGTCAGTTGAGTTTCTCTCGTTCCTCCCCGTGTTTTTCCTCGTGTTCTTCCGCTCGTTCGTCATGTTCCCCGTAGGATCCACTCCAAACGTGAAAGATCGGCCCCATAGGGATCCACCCTACATCATGCTGGCTCCCCCTGATGTGTTCTTAGTGCCAGACATTCTCAAATATTCTAGAAAAAATCATATTTCATTTTCAGGGCATTTGGAGAACTTCTATTTTTGGGGTATTTTTTTATTGCTAGGATAAATCAGAAAACAGACAGAAAAATACTATTTTTTCTTTATTTAATCTAAATAACAGAAAGTAAAAGGAGGGTACAGAAGGTTGTGCTTTCTAACTTCATCCATCTCATGCTCATCAAAAGGAATCTACTAACAAGGTTGATCAAGTCTTGTTAACAAACTCATTCCGAATCGCATGAAACTGGAGAATCGTCGAATAGCACTAAGTTACCTCAACGGGGATATGCATGTCCCCAATAATAAGAATATCATATTTCTTCTTGACAGTAGGAAGAGAAAATTCAAAACCTCCAATAGTAATCATTGAAAATTTTCCAATACAATTGATACTGTGGACTTGAGGTTGTTTCCTCGGCAAGTGTACCGTATGCTCATTACCATTAACATGAAAAGTGACATTGCCTTTGTTGCAGTCAATAACAGCCCCTACAGTATTCAAAAAGGGTCTACCAAGGATAATTGACATACTATCGTCCTCGGGAATATCAAGAATAACAAAGTCCGTTAAAATAGTAACATTTGCAACCACAACAGGCACATCCTCACAAATACCGACAGGTATAGCAGTTTATTTATTGGCCATTTGCAAAGATATTCCAGTAGGTGTCAACTTATTCAAATCAAGTCTACGATATAAAGAGAGAGGCATAACACTAACACCGGCTCCAAGATCACATAAAGCAGTTTTGACATAGTTTCTTTTAATTGAGCATGGTATAGTTGTTACTCCTGGATCTCCTAGTTTCTTTGGTATTCCACCCTTAAAAGTATAATTAGCAAGCATGGTGGAAATTTCAGCTTCCTGTATATTTCTTTTGTTTGTAACAATATCTTTCATGTACTTAGCATAAAGATCCATTTTAAGCATATCAGTCAAACACATACGCAAAAAGATAGGTCTAATCATTTCAGCAAAGCGCTCAAAATCCTCACCATCCTTTTTCTTGGATGGCTTAGGAGGAAAAGGCATGGGTTTCTAAACCCATGGTTCTCTTTCTTTACCGTGCTTCCTAGCAACAAAGTCTCTCTTATCATAACGTTGATTCTTTGATTGTGGGTTATCAAGATCAACAGCAGGTTCAACCTCTACATCATTATTATTGCTAGGTTGAGCATCAACATGAACATCATCATTAACATCATCACTGGGTTCATGTTCATTACCAGATTGTGTTTCAGCATCAGAAACAAAAATATCATTGGGTTTCTCAGGTGTGTCAACAACAGGTTCACTAGAAGCATGCAAAGTCCTATCATTTTTCTTCTTCTTCTTTTTAGAAGGACTAGGTGCATCAACATTATTTCTCTAATAATCTTGCTCAATTCTCTTAGGGTGGCCCTCAGGATACAAAGGTTCCTGAGTCATTCTACCACCTCTAGTCACAACTCTAATAGCACTATCATTTTTCTTATTATTTAATTCATTGAGCAAATCATTTTGAGCTTTAAGCACGTTGTCGGTGTCAAAACCGGCAGATCTCAGGTAGGGGGTCCCGAACTGTGCGTCTAGGCGGATGGTAACAGGAGACAAGGGACACGATGTTTTTACCCAGGTTCGGGCCCTCTTGATGGAGGTAAAACCCTACTCCTGCTTGATTGATATTGATGATATGGGTAGTACAAGAGTAGATCTACCACGAGATCAGAGAGGCTAAACCCTAGAAGCTAGCCTATGGTATGATTGTTGTTCGTCCTACAGACTAAAACCCTCTGGTTTATATAGGCACCGAAGAGGGTTAGGGTTACACAGAGTCGGTTACAATGGTAGGAGATCTACATATCCGTATCGCCAAGCTTGCCTTCCACGCCAAGGAAAGTCCCATCTGGACACGGGACGAAGTCTTCAATCTTGTATCTTCATAGTCCAGGAGTCCGGCCGAAGATGATAGTTTGGCTATCCGGACACCCCCTAGTCTAGGACTCCCTCAGTAGCCCCTGAACCAGGCTTCAATGACAACGAGTCCGGTGCGCGTATTGTCTTCGGCATTGCAAGGCGGGTTCCTTCTCTGAATACTTCATAGAAGATTTTGAACACAAGGATAGTGTCCAGCTCTGCAAAATAAGTTCCATATACCACCGTAGAGAGAATAATATTTACACAAGTTCAATCTGTTGACGTATATCATGGCGTGACATCACACCACGGCCACGCCTTTATTCGAATCGTTTTCACTGTCCCACCTCAGCGCGTTTAGCGAGGCGGTTCCCTTGGCACGTCTTGTCAAAGCAGAGATCGTGTCCCCTTATCCCGGGATTCTCATCAATACGGGCGTGGGTAACCCAACCGCGCCATTGATTACGGTGCTTGGGAGATAAGCGAGTTTTACCAGGCCGGTGGGGACGCATAGTTTCATCCGTCCATATAAGAGGACAAGGATCCACCTTTTTACCTATGCCTTCTTCCTCCTTTGCTTATCCATTTCCGCGCACTCGAGCTCCAGCGCCCAAGTCCGCACATCTCGCCTCAACCTTCCCTAGCCATGTCCGGAGCGAGAGGCAAGTGGATGGCCTCCTCCGTCACGTAGGGCACATCAAAAGGCTGCGGAAGGCCGGATACTTGTCCAGCGACATCGCGCATCGGCTTCCCGACAAGGGGCAACTCATCCCCACCCCCGGGCCCCATGAGAGGGTGGTGTTCCTCACCCACTTCCTCCATGGATTAGGTTTTCCACTTCACCCATTTGTCCCGGGGCTCATGTTCTACTACGGCCTAGATTTCCATGATCTGGCCCCTTATTTCATCCTCAACATCTCGGCGTTCATCGTCGTGTGCGAGGCCTTCCTCTGCATCCAGCCCCACTTCAGCTTATGGCTGAAGACCTTCAGTGTCAAGCCGAAGGTAGTGGGTGGCCACCAAGCGGAGTGCGGAGGTGCCATGGTGGGCAAGATGCCCAACGTCCTATGGCTCGAGGGCTCCTTCGTGGAGACCATACAGGGGTGGCAATCGGGGTGGTTCTATATCACCGAGCCGCATGACCCTAAATGGGTAGCGGCCCCAAATTCCGATCTGGCTTCCCTACACGGCTCACCTCTTGGAAAGAGAAGGGCCTGTCATGGGGTGATTCAGAAGAGCTAACCGGACTCCAATCCTGTGTCAAAACCTTGGTGAACAAGAAGCTCAAGCTTGTCAACGTAGTCCAGGTCATCCTCATCCGCCGGATCCTCCCGTGCCAACAACGGGCCTTTAATTTGTGGGAGTTTGATCCGGCACAGCACCAAACCTTGAGCAGGCTCTTCGATACTACATACGAAGATGCCTGGAAGGTGCTGTTCAAGGGCGCCGAGGCTGCCGCATCCGCTACCGAAGACCGTGGATTTAGCTCGCAGCGTCAAGCCGGTGAGGTAAGCTATTTTACCCTTTACAGGACACTTGTGTTTCATAGTTTGACTCTATGCGGGATCTAAAACTCCCCTTACCTTTGACAGGCCTGGCAAAATACATCCGGGCAGGTTAACTGTCCGGCTCCCTTGCCAGAAGACCCAGCTGACGCCCAATTAACGGGGCTGCTGGCTCCGGCGCCTTATGTGGTGCCGGAGAAGAAGGCCAAGAAGAAGGCCGCGGGAACTCGAAAGAGTTCCCGGCGTCAGGTGTTATCGGACTCATCGTCTGATGACTCCGAGGCGGACTCCTCCCATGAAGACGAGGAGGAGAAAAAAGAGGCCTCTCCCCCAGCGGCGGGAGAAAAGAAAAGGAAGGCCTCCCCAACTGGGGAGGCCGAAGGGTCCAAGAAGGGAAGGACCCTTCATCCGGACTACTCCACCAACACCGACAACGGCGAAGAGGAGTGGCCACCGAGGGCTAAGCCCCTGGCGATGTCGTAAGTGTCTGGATACCAGAATAACTCATGGCGTTTCGTTTGTCGCATGGAATCTCCTAACGCCGAATACAACCCTGCAGCCCGCCCAAGGATGAGCTCGACACTTCCACGAGCAGCTCCCTGGCTCCGTCGGACGTGAATAGCACCTCACTTCCGGCCACCTCCTCTGCTCACGCTGCAGATGACGCCGAGGTGGGGTCCCAAAAGGGGCCCATCCAGGAGGAGGAGGTCCCGGAGGTGCCGCAAGGCAACCTCCCAGACTTTGGGCACGAGGGGGATCAAACCCCGAAGGGTTCTGAGTTCGGCCCTGGGCCGGACTCCGCACCGGAACCTTCAGTGGTCCCGGAGTCCGGCGGGCAGTCCCTTTGTAAGAAGGGCGAGACTGCGACACCGGTGACCTCCGTCCAACCGGAGGCGCCGGATAATTTGCTGGAGGCGCTTAACGGCGCCTCCATCGACGAGGAGCACCGCACTGTTATGAGTGCGGTGATCCAGAAAGTTCAGTCTGCCAAGAGCGGGCTAACTGAAGCCTGTACCAGCCTTCTCACAGGCTGTGAGGTATGTATTTAAGATATGTAAAAATATTACCGCATAGACAGTAGCCCCTGATGCTCAGTTTGGTGTTTGGAAAGAAAAGCCGAACTGAGGATCTAAAAAGATATACGCAGGAGTCTAACATAAACATGTCGATATGTGAATGCAGGCTGCACTGCTGACCTCTGTCGCACTGACTGCGGAGGTCAATGCATTGAAGCAGAGCCTCGAGCAGTCCGAGAACGAGCTCGGCCTTGCCAAGAAGCAGCTCGAGGACAAGGAAGGTAAGTAATACCTTATGTAAGTATATAAAAGATGTGGTTGCAAAAAATAACAAGAATAACGTTAGAATTGCAGGGGCCATGAATGAGGTGGCGACCCTGAAGGAAGCGGTGTCCAAGGCCGAAAGCAATGCGGCCGCGGAATGCACCGAGCGAGAGAAGCAGGAGGCGCGGGTGGCGGAGGTGCGGCAAGAGCTCCAGGCTCTCATGAAAAAACACGAGAGTTTGGAGCGTGACTCAAAGACTCGAGAGTTCGAGCTCGCCTCGGCTCTTGAGAGCGCCAAAGCCGCTAAGGCCGAAGCCCAAAAATCCCTCCAGGAAATTGAAGCAATAAAGAAGATAGCGGCGGCTAAGGCATTCTTCATGCAAAGCAAGCATGTGAAAGTGAATTACTTGTTACTTACCCGAATCCGGAGCTCTCCAGGAGCATTCGCGGATCTGCCCTGCAGTGTGTCCGACGCGGCCGCGTTCTATCGGGCCGAGGAGGGGAGCTCGATGGAGAAGGTATTCTGGTCTGAGTATGCTGAGGCCGGATACCCGGTGCCCTTGAGCGACCAGCTGAAGCAGCTGGTTGAGCTCCATAAGGTGGCCGAACAGGCCATGAAGAGCCTCATATTCCGGCTGTGGCCTAAAGAAGCCATGCCTGGGAGCTACTTCGGGCTGGTGAGGCGGCTGGTGGACGACTGTCCCTGGATTGAAGTCGTCAAGCGCTCCGTATGCATCGAAGGTGCCCGTAGGGACCTTGCCCGTGCTAAAGTGCACTGGGGCAAGATGGACGCTGAGAAGCTTGTGACGGACGCTCCACCACCAAGCAGGGAGTATTGCAAGCCCGAGATGTATTATCAGGGCGTCCTGAAGGGTGCCCGCCTTATAGCGGGTGAATGCTCCAAAGATGTAATTTTTGAGTAAACTCGCATTTGTTATCCTGGACGCTTGAAAACTTGTTCATATGCGCTAAGCAACACTTGTGAATTTAAAATATTACCTTTTGTGCGGCCGTTTATTAAATTTGAGAGATGGCGAGTCGTCGGCTTCTGCCCCCATGCCATGAGTGCTGTGGTGTTCGGGATAAACTTGAGCGCTCTTTTTTCCATTCTTGGGTCCTTCGAGGGAGGCGCTCAACACAACGAACAAGGCAACCGGACTATAATGCTTGAACACTCCCACTTAGCCATAGAATTCTATAATTTTAAATTTCGGCGAAGCCCCTAGTATTCGGAAGACCGAATTCAGGGCGCTATCCACGCCTGGGCCGGACAAAGCCGACTCCTCGCTCTAAGCGGCATAAGTCTTTAGGGACTCGAAAAACCTCTCGAACAGCGACCGGCTCTCGCCCTATCATGACGGTCAGTTTTAGCTTTCTCCACTGAGGTGCTCAACCCAGCTCAATCGGGGCACAATCGCAGTGGTTCTCCCAGCGCTACCTTAGCCGATATAATGGAACGTAAGGTACCAAAACATGGGAGCTGGGCAAACCCAACTATTGACCCAAGACATGATTCGGAGCCGATGCATATAATGCTATAAGTTCGGGGTGCCGCACTTGTGAAAGTGTTCGGACTTATCACACCATATTTTGGGGTACTTAAGCCCCTGGTGTATTTGGCCGTTCCAAAGCGTACGGGTGCAACATGTCATAAGTGAACATATATAGATAGAAAAAAGGAATGCAATAATAGGCGGAAGCTATGCATTGTTTATTCAAAAAAGTTGCGGCAAAAGCAGAATGATACAAATAGTGCGATAAGCAAGGGACGGGACTATTTGACATGTTTCCCTCCAGGAGCGAGCTGCGGGATGATATGTAAAACAAGTATACTGCTCGTTATAGAGACCACCTGGACACTTGACGTAGCTTTCTGCTTCCCTGGCTGTTGCATCGTGTGTTCGGCGATTCTACTGCTGGACAGGGCTTCTTGAGAAAGGAGTCCTGAAAGTAAGAGAAAAAAGAAGAATGACACAATTGGGATCCCCTGGTGCGGTTGAGCCGCATTCTAGGCCTGCCGTGGTCGTGCCCCTCCCCCAATGCCCATGGTATCTGCAGAGCGTAGTTATGTACACGTAGGACTGGTTTCGCAATTTCGCGAGGGCTGGGGTTGGGGCCGCATTGCTACGCGTTCTCGGAACGTGCCAGGTGGTCTTGTTGTAGGTTATTCCGGGCGCGCTTGACGGTGTCCGGACGTTTAATAGCCGGACTCGAGAATTGCCTTAAGAGGCTGCTTTGTACTTCTGCCGCTAGGGCCACCGTATGCTCCTCCATTCGGAGGGAGCGTTCGGTGTTTCCGTTGACCGTAATGACTCCTCGAGGGCCTAGCATCTTGAGCTTGAGGTATGCGTAGTGCGGCACTGCATTGAACTTTGCAAATGCGGTTCGTCCGAGCAGTGCGTGATAGCCGCTGCGGAACGGGACTATGTCGAAGATTAATTCCTCGCTTCGGAAGTTATCCGGTGATCCGAAGACCACTTCAAGTGTAACTAAGCCTGTACAGTTGGCCTCTACACCTGGTATGACGCCCTTGAAGGTCGTCTTTGTGGGTTTAATCCATGAAGGGTCTATGCCCATTTTGCGCACTGTATCCTGATAAAGCAGGTTCAGGCTGTTGCTGCCGCCCATCAGGACTCTAGTGAGGTGAAATCTGTCAACGATTGGGTCTAGAACCAATGCAGCGAATCCGCCATGGCGGATACTAGTGGGGTGGTCCCTTCGATCAAAAGTGATTGGGCAAGAGGACCATGGATTGAACTTTGGGGCGACTGGCTCCATCGCATATACGTCCCTTAGTGCACGCTTCCGCTCCCTTTTGGGTATGTGAGTTGCGTATATCATGTTCACCGTCCGCACTTGTGGGGGGAAACCCTTCTGTCCTCTATTGTTCGGCGGCCGGGTCTCCTCCTCGTCATCGCTATGCAGCCCCTTGTCATTGTTTTCGGCAGTTAACTTGCCTTCCTGCTTGAACACCCAACAATCCCTGTTGGTGCGATTGGCTGGCTTTTCGGGGATGCCGTTTATCTGGCACGAGCGATCGAGTATTTGGTCCAAATTGGACGGGCCCGGAGTATTTCTTTTGAATGGAATTTTCCGCTGACCGGGTTTAGAGCCTCTGAATCTGGCATTGACTGCCGTATCTTCAGCATTATCGCCATTAATGCGGCGCTTGTGTTTGTTGCGACGTGACCTGCCGTTGTTGTCCTTGGTATCCGAACTACCATGGCTCTTGGTCATGTTGTTACTTCGAGCTAGCCACTTGTCCTCTCCCGCGCAAAAGCGGGTCATGAGTGTTGTGAGGGCTGCCATGGATTTCGGCTTTTCCTGTCCTAGGTGTCGGGCAAGCCACTCATCGCGGATGTTATGTTTGAAGGCTGCAAGGGCCTCTGCATCCGGACAGTCGACAATTTGATTTTTCTTGGTTAGGAACCGTGTCCAGAATTGTCTGGCCGGTTCTTCTGGCTGCTGAATTATGTGGCTTAGGTCATCAGCGTCTGGTGGTCGCACATAAGTGTCCTGGAAATTGTCAAGGAATGCGGCTTCCAGATCTTCCCAACAACCAATTGACTTTGCTGGCAAGCTGTTAAGCCAATGCCGAGCTTGCCCTTTAAGCTTGAGTGGGAGGTATTTGATGGCGTGTAGGTCATCGCCGCGGGCCATGTGGATATGAAGGAGGTAGTCCTCGATCCAGACCGCAGGATCTGTTGTGCCATCATATGATTCAATGTTTACGGGTTTGAAACTCTCAGGGATTTGATGATCCATCACTTCGTCTGTGAAGCATAGTGGGTGTGCGGCGCCTCTGTATTGGGCTATATCACGACGTAGCTCAAATGAGCTTTGTCTACTGTGTTCGGCCAGGCCGTAATTGCCATATCCGGCGTGACGGTTATCATCACGTATCATGGGGCGCCCACACGATCCGTAGATCGATCTTGTTTGTCTTGCCTTGTCCTCCAATATATCCCATAGGTCTAGCACATTTCCCCGCGCCTTGGTATTTTTTGAGCGGCGCCGGGGTGCGGCTTGAGTGGAGGTCCGAGAGGCCTCTCTGTCGCGGCCACGAGGTGGCCGGTCGGCCATATTATGCGCTGGTGATGTAGGTTTGGGTGCTTCCTCCTCTAATCGGGGTAGCAGCCTGCATTTTGGGTAGCTCTTGGAGGGGCGTTCGAGTTCATACTCTTCGACCGCAAGGACTTCAGTCCATCTGTCGGCTAGCAAGTCTTGGTCAGCTCTAAGCTGTTGCTGCTTTTTCTTGAGGCTGCTTGCCATGGCCATAAACTTGCGTTTGAAACGCTCTTGTTCGACGGGATCCTCAGGCACGACAAATTCGTCGTCGTCGAGGCTTGCCTCGTCTTCAGAGGGAGGCATGTAATTATCGTCCTCTACCTCTCTGTCTGTCGCTCTCTCATGAGGGCTGGCTTCTCCATCCTCCTGCACTGAATCCTGCTGGAGGGGGTTGTCTTCGGCACTGTCCGGGGTGTTATTATCTCCCGTGCCGGAATCACCGTTTTTGCTGTGGCGGGATTTAGATCGGCGCCGCTGACGCCGACGCTTAGGCTGTTTCTTGGAGGGGTCATCCTCCGTTGTTCCATCGCCATTCCCATCCTTTGGGATGTCCACCATGTAAATCTCGTATGACGAGGTGGCCTTCCAGTGCCCTGTAGGCGCTGGTTCTTGGTCGTCTCCTGCATCGTCGTCCATACCGTCGATGTCTTCGGAGTCGAAGTCGAGCATGTCGGTTAAGTCATCGACAGTGGCTACGAAGTGGGTGGTGGGTGGGCTTTGAATTTCTTCGTCGTCCGCATCCCAACCATCCTGACCATAATCCGGCCAGGGCTCTCCTGATAAAGAGAGACATTTTAGCAAATTCAGGATGTCGCCAAAGGGCGAGTGCTGAAAGATGTCTGCAGCGGTGAACTCCATGATCGGCGCCCAATCGGATTCGATTGGCAGGGGCGCGGAAGGTTCAGAGTCCGGAGAGGAGTCAGGCACCTTGGAGTCACGAGCTTCACAAAGGACATGGTTGGTGTTTGGCTCTATCGCCGTAGAGATAGCAGCCCCCGAGGCGGTGTCCAGCCACCCATCCTCGATTGGCGCAGTCGGCTCCGAGCTAAGGGTCGGTGCGGATACTTGTGTGGCCTCCAAGGCACTGTCCGGCAGCAGAGCTAGATCATGCCCATCATGACAGTGCGGCGCGCTTGGCTGTGGCTCGAACCCGTCGAAGATCAAGTCTCCACGGACATCAGCCGTATAGTTAAAACTTCCAAATCTGACCTGATGGCCAGGGGCGTAGCTTTCAATCTGCTCCGGATGGCCAAGCGAATTGGCCCGCAGTGCAAAGCGGCCGAATACGAAGATATGTCTGGGGAGAAAGGTCTCACCCTGGACCGCATCGTTGTTGATGATCGGAGGATCCATCGGGCCTAAAGATGACGACACAGAGGAACTCTCAATGAAAGCACAAATGTCGGTGTCAAAACCGGCGGATCTCGGGTAGGTGGTCCCGAACTGTGCGTCTAGGCGGATGGTAACAGGAGACAAGGGACACGATGTTTTTACCCAGGTTCGGGCCCTCTCGATGGAGGTAAAACCCTACTCCTGCTTGATTGATATTGACGATATGGGTAGTACAAGAGTACATCTACCACGAGATCAGAGAGGCTAAACCCTAGAAGCTAGCCTATGGTATGATTGTTGTTCGTCCTACGGACTAAAACCCTCCAGTTTATATAGGCACTGAAGAGGGTTAGGGTTACACAGAGTTGGTTACAATGGTAGGAGATCTACATATCCGTATCGCCAAGCTTGCCTTCCACGCCAAGGAAAGTCCCATCCGAACACAGGACGAAGTCTTCAATCTTGTATCTTCATAGTCCAGGAGTCCGGCCGAAGATGATAGTTTGGCTATCCGGACACCCCCTAGTCCGGGACTCCCTCACACTTGTTCTACTTGAGTGGTAACCATGGAAGCATGTTTACTAATAAGTTTAAGTTCACCTTTAACTCTAGACATATAATCACTCAAGTGTTCAATCATATAAGCATTTCTTTTCAATTGTCTCCCAACATAAGCATTGAAGTTTTCTTGTTTAACAATAAAATTATCAAACTCATCCAAGCATTGGCTAGCAGACTTAAATGAGGAATATCACCTTCATCAAATCTATAGAGAGAATTTACCTTTACTACCTGTGTCAGGTTATCAAGACCATGTATTTCTTCAATAGGCGGTAAATTCTTAACATCTTCAGCTTTAATACCCTTTTCTTTCATAGATTTCTTTGTCTCTTGCATATCTTCAGGACTAAGAAATAGAATACCCCTTTTCTTCGGAGTTGGCTTAGGAGTTGGTTCAGGAAGTGTCCAATTGTTTTCATTAGTCAACATATTATTCAATAACAATTCAGCTTGATCAACAGTTCTTTCCCTGAAAACACAACCAGCACAAATATCCAGGTGTTCTCTGGGAGCATCAGTTAGTCCATTATAAAAGATATCAAGTATTTCATTTTTCTTGAGAGGATGATCAGGCAAAGCATTAAGTAATTGGAGAAGCCTCCCCCAAGCTTGTGGGAGACTCTCTTCTTCAATTTGCACAAAATTATATATTTCCCTTAAGGCAGCTTGTTTCTTATGAGAGGGAAAATATTTAGTAGAGAAGTAATAAATCATATCCTGGGGACTACGCACACAATAAGGATCAAGAGAATTAAACCATGTTTTAACATCACCCTTTAATGAGAACGGAAATAATTTAAGAATATAATAGTAGTGAGTTTTCTCATCATTAGTGAATAGGGTGGCTATATCATTTAATTTAGTAAGATGTGCCACAACAGTTTCAGATTCATAGCCATAAAAAGGATCAGATTCAACCAAAGTAATTATCTCGGGATCGACAGAGAAATGATAATCCTTATCGGAAATACAGATAGGTGAAGTAGCAAAAGTAGGGTCATATTTCATTCTAGCATTCAAAGATTTTTCTTTCAGCTTAGCTAATAATTTCTTAAGATCATATCTATCATTGCAAGCAAGAAAATCTCTAGTGGTTTCTTCATCCGTAACATAACCCTCAGGCACAACAGGAAATTCATATCTAGGGGGAGAATCTTCATCATCACTTTCATCAGTATTATCAGTTTCAATAATTTCATTCTCTCTAGCCCTAGCAAGTTGTTCATCAAGAAATTCACCTAATGGCACAGTATTATCAAGCATAAAAGTAGTTTCATCATAAGCATCATGCATAGCAGAAGTGGCATCATCAATAACAAGCGACATATCAGAATTAATAGCAGAAGCAGGTTTAGGTGTCGCAAGTTTACTCAAAATAGAAGGAGAATCAAGTGCAGAGCTAGATAGCAGTACCTTACCTCCTCTCGTAGTTGAGGGATAAATCTTGGTTTTCTCGTCTTTCAAGTTCCTCATAGTGATCAGCAGATATAAATCCCAAGGGACTCAAAGAATAGAGCTATGCTCCCCAGCAACGGTGCCAGAAATCCTTCATACTACCTCTTGAGCATGCGTTGGTTTTCCCTTGAAGAGGAAAGGGTGATGCAGAAAAGTAGCGTAAGTATTTCCCTTAGTTTTTGAGAAGCAAGGTATCAATCCAGTAGGAGGCTACACTCAAATCCCTCGTACCTGCACAAACAAATAAGAACCTTGCAACCAACGCGATAAAGGGGTTGTCAATCCCTTCACAGCCACTTGCAAAAGTGAGATCTGATACAGATAATAAGATAAATATTTTTGATATTTTTATGATATAGATTGGAAAGTAAAGATTGCAAAATAAAATAGATCGGAAACTTATATGATGGAAAATAGACTCGGGGGGCATAGGTTTCACTAGTGGCTTTTCTCAAGATAGCATAAGTATTATGGTGGATGAACAAATTACTATCGAGCAATTGATAGAAAAGTGCATAGTTATGAGAATATCTAGGCATGATCGTGTATATAGGCATCATGTCCGCGACAAGTAGATCGAAACGATTATGCATCTACTACTATTACTCCACACATCAACCGCTATCCAGCATGCATCTAGAGTATTAAGTTCATAAGAACAGAGTAACACATTAGGCAAGATGACATGATGTAGAGGGATAAACTCAAGCAATATGATATACCGCAAGATTGAACCCAAAGCTAAACACTTCTCCCATTGCAAGAAAGGTCAATCTAGTAGGCCAAACCAAACTGATAATTCGAAGAGACTTGCAAAGATAACAAATCATACATAAAGGAATTCAGAGGAGATTCAAATATTGTTCTTAGATAATCTTGACCATAAACCCAGAATTCCTTGGATTTCGACAAACATGCTGCAAAAAGAATTACATCGAATAGATCTCCAAGAAGATCGAGGAGAACTTTGTATTGAGATCCAAAGAAAGAAGAAGCCATCTAGCTAATAACTATGGACCTGAAGGTCTGAGGTAAACTACCCACACTTCATCGGAGAGGCTATGGTGTTGATGTAGAAGCCCTCAGTGATCAATTCCCCATCCGGCGGAGCGCCGGAAAAGGCCCCAAGATGGGATCTCACGGGTACAGAAGGTTGCGGTGGTGCTCCTGTATGTTTTCGTGGTATATGAGTATATATAGGCGAAAGAAGTAGGTTGGTGGAGCCACGAGGGGCCCACAAGGGTGGGGGCGCGCCTACCCCCCTGGGTGTGACCTCCTACCTCATGTCCGCCTTGTTGCTTCCTTGACGTGATAGAGGCAAAGGTGTCCCGTCTTTCGATGAGATGATGGTTATCAATTTGGTGGAAGTCGATTTCGACGATCCGACTACGAACGTGTGAGGATGTCGCCCTTAGCAATCGCTATACCAACTCCGAGAGGTTATTGACCACACCGGAGCACGATCAACCTGACCACAAGGGTCTGTTTCCTGCGAGCAAACGAAGAACAAGCAAGAAACTGAGATTGCAATATGGATATTGCAAATATAAGATGAAAGCTTTATTGATCAATGTGGGGTTCTGTGACGCCTTTGTCTGGTCGTTGAACACAAACAAAGTACGCAAAGTTGCAGCTATGGCGAACTTTTAATCTAAACAAAACCCAAAGTCTAAACGATGCCCTAAGGGTTGTATATATGGAGGAAGAGGGGGGAATTTCGTGGCCCTTGGGGAAGGGGTCTGAAACCAACCCTATCTCTTGTTTCCCCACACATACGGACTCTAAAACCAGCCTATACTCAAGTATATCGAAAGTACATGGGCCTGGCCCAATAATAAGGTGACGCAGCACCTAGAATAGCCTCTGGATGAAAGTTATGAAGTAGTATCTTGTATATTTCGTCCAAGGCTTCATGCACTCATTATGGTGGCTTCAACGTCCTGAAATCATCACTTGTAACTCTGTTCTTGTTCCCCATGCGCATGCCATCATCTCCATGCTTGTTCTTGCTCCAATGTTCATCCTTCTCCAAGCTAGGCCCTTCATTTCTAAGCAAAACAAATGTATCCAATTTAGGCAGCATCATATTCTCATGAACATTAGAATCACTACCAAGAAACGAAATGATAGAGGCAAAGGTGTCCCGTCTTTCGATGAGTCGTTTTGGAGGAAGTCGACTTTGACGATCCGACTACGAACGTGCGAGGTCGTCGCGCCTTAGCAATCGCTAAACCAACTCCAAGAGGTTATTGACCACGCCGGAGCACGATCAACCTGACCACGAAGGTCTATTTCCTGCAGGCAAACGAAGAATAAGCAAAACACTAAGATTGTAATCTGGATATTGCGAATATAAAAGGAAAGCTTTATTGATCAAGGTGGGGTTCTGTGACGCCTTTGTCTCGTCGTTGAACACAAACAAAGTACGCGAAGTTGCAGCTATGGCAAACTTTACTCTAAACAAAACCCAAAGTCTAAACGACGCCCTAAGGGCTGTATATATGGAGGAAGAAGGGGGGAATTTCGTGGCCCATGGGGAAGGGGTCCGAAACCAACCCTATCTCTTGTTTCCCCGCACATATGGACTCTAAAAACAGCCGATACTGAAGTATTTCGAAAATACATGGGCCTGGCCCAATAATAAGGTGACGCAGCATCTAGAATAGCCTCTGGACAAAAGTTATGAAGTGCCATCTTGTATATTTCGTCCAAGGCTTCATGCACACATTATGGTGGCTTCAACGTCCTGAAATCGTCACTTGTAACTCCGTTCTTGTTCCCCTTGCGCATGCCATCATCTCCATGCTTGTTCTTGCTCCAATGTTCATCCTTCTCCAAGCTAGGCCCTTCATTTGTAAGCAAAACAAATGTATCCAATTTAGGCAGCATCATATTCTCATGAACATTAGAATCATTACCAAGAAACGAAAGTACCTGGTAATTTAATTGGCATGCGCGAGCTCGAGTAATTGGTCTAGTATGTATAGCAGCAGGGGCTGTGGGTGTAACAATGGTATTGATGTCCTCATCATCCTCTCCTTGAAATGAAGTCGTCCTCGACGGAAGCTCATCTTCCTCTCCCAAATAAGGCTTCAAATCTGCAATGTTAAAAGTGGGACTAACCCCAAAATCTGCAGGCAGCTCAAGTTTATATGCATTATCATTTATTTTCTCTATCACCTTAAAAGGTCCGTCAACACATGGCATTAGCTTCGATTTGCGCAAATCAGGAAATCTACCCTTACGCAAATGTAACCAGACAAGATCTCCAGGTGCAAACACAACATGTTTTCTACCCTTATCTCTAGCAAGTTTATATTTAGCATTCATACGCTCAATGTTTTCCTTAGTTAACTCATGCATTTTTAGAATCAATTCAGCACGTTGTTTAGCATCAAAATTAACCTTCTCCGAAGATGGATGAGGCAACAAATCAATAGGTGCATGAGGTAGGAAACCATACACAACTTCAAAAGGGCACATCTTAGTAGTAGAATGCAATGAACGATTATAAGCAAATTCAATATGAGGCAAGCATTCTTCCCACATTTTCTTATTATTCTTCAAAACAGCTCTAAGCATAGTAGACAATGTTCTATTGACTACTTCAGTTTGTCCATCAGTTTGGGGGTGACAAGTAATACTAAAAAGCAGTTTAGTCCCCAACTTAGCCCATAAACATCTCCAAAAGTGGCTAAGAAATTTAGTATCACGATATGAAACAATAGTATTTGGCACACCATGCAAGCGAATAATTTCACGAAAGAACAAATCAGCAACATTAACAGCATCATCGCTTTTATGACATGGTATAAACTGTGCCATTTTCGAGAATCTATCCACGACAACAAATATGCTATCCCTCCTTTCTTTTTTCGAGGTAAACCTAAAACAAAGGCCATAGATATATCCTCCCAAGGAACACTAGGTACAGGCAAAGGCATATATAAACCATGAGGATTGAGTCGTGACTTAGCTTTTTGACATGTAGTGCAGCGAGCAACAAAGCGCTCAACATCCCGTCTCATCTTTGGCCAAAAGAAATGTGTAGCAAGTACGTCCTCCGTCTTCTTCACGCCAAAGTGTCCCATTAATCCTCCTCCATGCGCCTCCTGCAACAACAAAAGACGAACCGAGCTAGCTGGAATGCATAGCTTGTTAGCACGGAACACAAAGCCATCATTAACGACGAACTTGTTCCATGTTCTACCTTCGTTACAATTCTGAAATACATCTTTAAAATCAGCATCATGCACATATTGATCTTTCATGGCCTCCAAACCAAATATTTTGAAGTCTAGTTGTGAAAGCATAGTATAGCGACGAGACAATGCATCACCAATAACATTTTCTTTACCCTTCTTGTGTTTAATGACATAAGGGAAAGTCTCAATGAATTCAACCCATTTAGCATGTCTACGATTCAGTTTAGCTTGACTTTTAATATGTTTCAAAGATTCTTGATCAGAGTGTATAACAAATTCTTTGGGCCATAAATAATGTTGCCATGTTTCTAAAGTCCGAACAAGAGCATATAATTCTTTATCATAAGTAGAATAATTCAGACTAGGCCCACTCAATTTTTCAGAAAAGTATGCAACAGGTTTGCCATCTTGTAATAACACACCTCCTAATCCAATTCCACTAGCATCACATTCAAGCTCAAAAGTCTTATTAAACTCAGGAAGTTAGAGTAAAGGAGCATGTGTCAACTTATCTTTCAATATCATGAAGGCTTCTTCCTGTGCGGTACCCCAAAGAGAAGGCACATCTTTCTTTGTAAGCTCATTGAGAGGTGCCGCAATGGTGCTGAAATCTCTCACAAAACGCCTATACAATCCGGCGAGGCCAAGAAAACTCCTCACTTGTGTGACCGTTTTGGGCTGCGGCCAACTCTCAATAGCTTCAATCTTGGCTTTATCAACTTCAATTCCCTGTGGAGTAACAACAGAGCCAAGAAAAGATACTCGGTCGGTGCAAAAGGTGCACTTCCCAAGGTTACCAAACAAACGTGCATCACGTAAAGCAATAAAAACAGCACATAAATGTTCCAAATGTTCCTCTAAAGATCTGCTATAAATCAGTATATCATCAAAATAGACTACCACAAATCGTCCAATAAAAGCACGTAAAACTTCGTTCATTAATCTCATGAAAGTACTAGGTGCATTAGTTAACCCAAAAGGCATGACTAGCCACTCATATAAACCAAACTTAGTTTTAAATGCAGTTTTCCATTCATCTCCCAATTTCATACGAATTTGATGGTATCCACTACGCAAATCAACTTTGGAGAATATTGTAGAGCCACTCAATTCATCAAGCATATCATCTAGCCTAGGAATAGGATGACGATAACGAATAGTAATATTATTAATGCCTCTACAATCAACACACATACGTGATGTACCATCCTTTTTCGGCACTAGAATAATAGGAACGGCACAAGGACTAAGGGATTTGCGTATATAACCTTTGTCGAGCAGCTCCTGTACTTGACGCATAATCTCCTTCATCTCCTCTGGATTGGTACGGTATGGTGCACGGTTGGGTAATGATGCACCGGGAATTAAGTCAACCTGATGCTTAGTCCCTCGAATGAGAGGTAATCCCGGTGGCACGTCTTATGGAAAGACGTCGGCGAACTCCTACAAAATGTTAGTGACAGCAGGAGGCAAAGAGGAAGGCACGTCCTCAAATGAAACTAATGCCTCTTTGCACACAAAAGCATAGCAAACAGATTTGCTGAAATCTAGCTCATCAATATCAGATTTAGTGGCAAGTAAACATGCACTTTTCAATTTAATTTCAGAAGCAACACTAGATGGTTTACTATTAGGCTTCATTTGTTGCTCAAATTCTTTTGCCACAATCTGATTTTCACTCTTATTTTACTCCTGTTTTGCTTTATTAGCTCTATTAATATCATCTTTCAAAATGGAATCAGGAATCATAGGAAGCAAAGTAATATTTTTATCCTTATGAACAAGAGTATAATGATTTTTTCTACCATGGTGTACAAAATTTTTATCAAACTGCCATGGTCTGCCAAGTAATAAGGAACATGCTTGCATAGGTACCACATCACAATCAACATAATCAGCATATGTAGAGATACTAAAATGCACACGAACAGTACGTGTTACCTTAACCTTGCTGCTATTGTTGAACCATTGGATGTAGTAAGGATATGGATGTGGTCTTGTGGTGAGAGAAAGCTTCTCCACCATCTCCATGCTAGCCAAGTTGTTGCAGCTCCCTCCGTCTATGATGACGCGCACAGAACGTTCCTTTACAACTCCCTTTGTATGGAACAAATTATGCCTCTGATTTTGCTCAGCTTGTGTGACCTGCACACTCAAAACACGTTGAGCAACTAAACATTCATACCTGTCAGCATCGTCAGGAGCCATGTATTGCGTCTCATGATCAGAATCATCTCCACCGTGTTCTTCACGTGTAATAAGAGCCAAAGTCTCCTCATCATAGTCACTAGCGGACTCATACCCACCATCCTCAGTAGCAATCATCACATCACATGCTGAGATTTGCATTCTCGCGCATAATGGCCTCTTCCCTTACAACGACGACAAATAATATCACTTGTGTGCCCTGTTGATGCCATGGAAGAAGAAGAGCTCTGTGCAGGCCCGGCAGGTGCGCTCTTGGCAGATAATGGTGGTTGTGCCTGCTTTCTTGTATCACGGCTGGAGATGGCACCTGATGGAGGTGCTGGTGCAGTTGAAGTAGAAGATGCACGCGGTGTCCATGATGAAGGTCGACCTGCAGAAAAGTTAGGTCGCGCGAATGCTTGTCGATCCTGCACTTCACGTTCAGCTTTACAAGCAAGATGAAATAAACGAGTGATATTAGTATACTCCTTATACTCTAGAATGGTCTGAATCTCTCTATTTAATCCACCCATAAAACGTGCAATCATAGCTTCATTCTCCTCAACAATACCACATCTAATCATGCCAGTTTGTAATCCTGATAATATTCTTCTACAGAATTTTTTCCTTGTCTTAAACGCTGCAATTTTTGAAGCAATTCACGCTGATAATATGGTGGAACCCAACGAGTATGCATAGCAGTTTTCAAAGCAGCCCAAGTAGCTGGAATAGGATATAATCTACAATGTTCATACCACCATAAACATGCAAAACTAGTGAAAGCACAAACAGCAGCAGCAACCCGTCTCTCCTCGGGATATTGCAAACATGTAAAACGTTGTTCAGTTTCTAACTCCCAAGTAAGATATATATCAGGAACATATCTACCCTCAAATGGTTGAATATTCAATTTCATTTTAGGAACATGGTCATGATCTCGTACCTGAGGTGGTGGTGCAGGCCTACCATTGCGAATATATACCTGAGGTCGTCCTACTGGTGGTGGTGCTGGTGGCTGCACGTAGTTCTGATTTTGATCAACCTCATCCTCATAATCGCCCGCATACTCATCATCCACCTGGGTACCAGCAGCAGCAGTAGCAGGAGCCAAATAAGCATCAACAACAGGTACAGCAGCAACAGAAGTTTGGCCATCCTCAAGAGGAACACGCTTCGCTCGTCCATACTGATTCGGAAGGGGGTGTTGTTGTTGTTGTTGCAGAGGTGCGATAGGTGCAGCCGGCGGCGGTTGTGGAAAACGCGCGAGAAATTCATTAAACTTGCTATCAAGCTTTGTTTCGAACATCTTCTCAATGCCATCTATCTTCTCCATGGCCTCGTCAAATCTGTTTAGCACATCTTGCACCTGTCCACTCATCATTTGCTGAAATTTATCATGTAGCTATTTGTTCGTTAGGTTCTCCCAATCAGTCTCATCGGCTTGTGATCCTACCATGGTTAGCAGCAAATAGAAACACACAAGAATATATAATCCTACAGATTACTAAGAAGTGGTGGTGGTGTATCACAAACCCGTCAAGCAAATCTCAAATTCTTACCAGTTCTTACCCAGCAGCAGGTGGTGATCGGCAACCGTTGTAGTCAAAACTCTCAAAGCTTGGATAGAGCGATTACCAGGGAGAGTCAAACGCACGACGTAGATGTATGTGGAGCTGGGAAGGCTTATAATATGGTAGCAAGAAAAAGGTTAGCAATAATTAATTCAGAGATGCAAAATTGAATAAACGCTCAACGACGGTACTGTGCTGGTCCTAGGCTAGACTGTGCTACAAACGCGAGCCTAGAACACTAACAAAATCATGACGCTGCACGGAAACAAGGGAGAAGCACACTGAATTTCTTTTTCACTCTTTTTTTGTTTTTTTGTGCTCTTCTTTTTGCGCTCCTTTTTTTCGAAAATCACTATAATGGCGGGTCTCTTAAAAACTCTTCCCAAGTCAAGATAACAGGATAGGCACGAAATTTTTTCGACCAATTTTTTTTTCGACTGCCCGGACCCAAAAACGGAAACAGGTCAAAAAAAACTTTCTATAACGGCGATACGCTTAGAAACACCTAAAATAGGATAGCCAGAAATTTTTTATCAAGTGCGTTTTTGGAAAATTTTGGGCCTAAACGGAGGGTGGTTTTCGGACTCTTTTTTTTTGAAACCTACTCAGGCAAGGAAACACGAAACGGAAATTAGATGGATCTCGAAAACAAACCTAATATGCAAGGAACTCGGATTGGTTGTGGATATATGGTGGTGGTATATGGCAGCGGTGGTGGTAGCGGTGGTAGTATGTGGATATGGATCGGGGGTGGTATATGGATACGGATTGGTGGTGGTATATGGATACGGAGTCGGAGCAGTGGTGGTAGGTGGCAGGGGCGATAATGATGGTGCGGTGGCGGCGTGACAACTTATGACCAGAACTCGAAACTCTAAAAGACTAGACACTAAGACCAGCAACTAGACACGACGATGCAACCGCAAATTCAACAAAGCAAAACCCTAAAAAGATTATGCAAAGGCTCAGATTGGTTCGGATATGATGAACTAACCCTAATTTTTTTGTGGCTTTTTCATGGACTGTAGGTATGAAAAACAGATTCGATCTAAACTACGAAAAAACTGTAAAATCTCACCGAGCAACCTGGAAATCTGATACCACTTGATAGAGGCAAAGTTGTCCCGTCTTTCGATGAGATGGTGGCTTTCGTTTTGGAGGAAGTCGACTTTGACGATCCGACTACGAACGTGCGAGGACGTCGCGCCTTAGCAATCGCTAAACCAACTCCGAGAGGTTATTGACCACGCCGGAGCACGATCAACCTGACCACGAAGGTCTGTTTCCTGCAGGCAAATGAAGAACAAGCAAGAAACTAAGATTGCAATCTGGATATTGCGAATATAAGAGGAAAGCTTTATTGATCAAGGTGGGGTTCTGTGACGCCTTTGTCTGGTCGTTGAACACAAACGAAGTACGCGAAGTTGTAGCTATGTCGAACTTTAGTCTAAACAAAACCCAAAGTCTAAACGACGCCCTAAGGGCTGTATATATGGAGGAAGAGGGGGGGGGAATTTCGTGGCCCTTGGGGAAGAGGTCCGAAACCAACCCTATCTCTTGTTTCCCCACACATACGGACTCTAAAAACAGCCTATACTGAAGTATTTCGAAAATACATGGGCCTGGCCCAATAATAAGGTGACGCAGCACCTAGAATACCCTCTGGACGAAAGTTATGAAGTGGCATCTTGTATATTTCGTCCAAGGCTTCATGCATACATTATGATGGCTTCAACATCCTGAAATCATCACTTGTAACTCCGTTCTTGTTCCCCTTGTGCATGCCATCATCTCCATGCTTGTTCTTGCTCCAATGTCCATCCTTCTCCAAGCTAGGCCCTTCATTTGTAAGCAAAACAAATGTATCCAATTTAGGTAGCATCATATTCTCATGAACATTAGAGTCATTACCAAGAAATGAAAGTACCTGGTAATTCAATTGGCGTGCGCGAGCTCTAGTAATTGGTCCAGTATGTATAGCAGCAGGGGTTGTGGGTGTAACAACGGTATTGATGTCCTCATCACGAAAGTACCTGGTAATTTAATTGGCGTGCGCAAGCTCTAGTAATTGGTCCAGTTTGTACGGCAACAAGGGCTGTGGGTGTAACAATGGTATTGATGTCCTCATCATGACGTCCACTCCAAGTCTCCTGGATTGCGTTTGTTCCAAAAATGATTCTCCCGAAGGTTTCATTACGTTTGGACTCCGTTTGATATTCCTTTTTCGCGAAATACTAAAATAGGCAAAAAAACAACAATTTGCACTGGGCCTCCGGTTAATAGATTAGTCCCAAAAATAATATAAAAGTGCATAATAAAGCCCATTAAACATCCAAAACAGATAATATAATAGCATGGAACAATAAAAAGTTATAGATACGTTGGAGACGTATCATATAGCACCGACGCGTACCAGTGGATGCTAGTCGTATGTGTCACCTTGTGGTTATGCTTGGTGTAATATGAGGACATGTTGGATGCTGTATAGGTCCGTCGCCCAGCTCAAATGGTCGCAAAATTCCATGGCCTTTGAACCTTGCACACGGGCATTGGCGACCTGCATGGAAGTCAGCGGCGGCCTACACAGGATGTAGCAGCTGGGGTAGAAGGGCCCGACGGCGGTGCATGGCTTACTGACCACCCACTCGTGCGAGATCGACCTGAACCAGGAGGAAGCCGGCAAAGGGGAACTAGGAGGGCTGTGAGCAGTGGAAGGAGACCGCTGGCCTGGGGGGAGGAGGAGGCGAACCGGACAACCACGAGGGTCGGGGAGGAGATGAGGGCAAGGCGGCGGCCGACGCCGAAAAAGATGGGGGCGGGACGATGGCTGGATCCAGAAGAGATGGGGTGCTGGGAGCGAAGTTGAACTGAGCGGAGATCATGGTGGGGCTACACCGGTAGAGAGGGGAGGACCTGGTTCTGGGGAGAATAGGGGGAGATGGCCGGCGCCGCGACTCAGCCGACATCTTGGAGTGTAGTGGCTGGTGGGCCAGCGTAGTGGGGCAGAGAAGCCGGCAACGCGGTCAGACAAAGGGGGCGGCGGCGCGGCATGGCAAGGGGACGACAGCGTGGCGCGGCAGAGGGGGCGGCGGCGTGGTGGGACAGTTGGGGCGGCGACGCGTGCGCGGAGAGGTACAAGGGTCCGGGTCGGGTTTTCTCTCTCTCTCTCAACAGATCGCTCCTCTATAGTGCCCGATAGTAAGAGAATAGTCCACCACGCCGATATAAATAGAATAACTATTTGGATCACAGCGCCTCTACATAGGGCATGTTTGGGACTGCTCCGCTTCACAAAAATCGGTTTCGCTCCACTAAATTTACTTTGGAGCAGTTTTATTTAGAAGTTGTAGTACTATCAAGGAGAATGTTTGGCTGCCATCTAGCTCCAGCTTCAAGAATGAGATATTTGGTGGAAAGAATCTATTTGATTGGTTGAGGGGGGAGAAACGAAGGGGTATCCACTTACTGGTGGCAGTGGTGGGTAATTTCCACCCAACTCCAGCTTCTAGAGTTTTTTGGAGCACCCCGTGAAGAGCTTCATAAAAAACTGGAAGCTGTACACCAGATTCTAGTTTTTTTGTGGAGCGGCATATTATGGAGCTACCCTGTTTGGCTTGTGTTTTCTGAAGCGGAGCTGAATTTAAATAAGCAGAGCAGTCCCAAACAGGTTCATAGGCGCGATCTGGTTTCTCGCCAACTCTGTGAACTGCCGCACCAGCACCGTCTCAAAAAAAGCCCCCCTCCCCTTGATCCTGATCCCACCGCCGGTGAGCCCCACCCCACCCCTGGCCAACTCGCCTCCACCGCCCTATCACGGACCCCCCACCACCGGTGCCGCACCCCGCCATGAACCTCCCCGCCGTCGGTGCCCGGCTCCACCACTCCCGCCTCGGCCCGGACCCCCCGCTGCTAGTGCCCCTCTCGGCGCCGCCCCCGTCAACTCTAGGCGCTGCTGCCCCCGTCAATGCCGGGCGTTGCCATCCCCGCCAACCCCAGGTGACGCCGCCAACCTCCAGCATCCCGCCGCCGGCTCCTGGAAGCCGCCGGCAACCAAGGCTCCGCCGACTATAGGATCCCACCGCTACCCACACGTCGCCGGGCTCCGGGATCCAGCAGTCAACCCGCTCGTCGCCAGGCACCTGGATCCAGCGGCCAACTCGCTCGCCGCCGGCCACCTGGATCCAGCGGCCAACCCCGCGCCGCCGGCCTCTCGAATCCCGCCACCCTGGGCGCCGCCAGCCGCTGTTGCGGTTAAACTCCTCCACCAGACGCCGTTCTCCCTCCAACACCACCAGGCCTCCGCACCAACCCCACCATCAGTGCCTCTTCCTCTATCGCCTACCTGCTCATCATCCCGAAGTCCACCTCTGTCAACGTTGTCGTTCAAGTATTGATTCCATTCCAAAGTCTGTTTTTTGAGTTCTGTTCTTCGTGTGACTCTGACACTGCTCTCTAATTAGTTCTGTGATGAACAAGAAAAAAGTGCCTGAATATACATGTGAGTTGTCGTATAACCACAAGGGGCAGAAGAAAAGCAGCTAGCTAGGAGCATGTTAATTACTCACCTGGAGATTGGAGGAGAAAAAGTAACTAGCTAGGAGCAAAACTGCGGGTGCTTCTCATCTTCTAAATCATGAGCTCAATCATTCTTAGGCTCAGCAAGCAAAAACATTGACCCAAGGGAGAGTAACAAGTCGATCCAGATCTGGAGCTCAATCTCTCCTCCCGCTAGTAATTGAACTGTTGTGCACGGAGCAGTACAACCCCCTGTGTCATTCGCGTCCATTACCTCGCATGCGAGGACAAACGGAGTGATCAGCTGGTTTTCTGCTGTTCTTCTTCTTTCGCTAATTCTTCATATTGAAAGAGCTTCAGCTTCGCGTCAGATAGAAGTTCAGTTTGATGTTACTCCTCGCTCACTCTCCAATTTGTGCATTTCTCCTTAGCTTTCTCTTTGTTGAATCACAGATTCAATAGAGCCACACATGACCTCCTAATATCAGCCAACCATGTGTGTGGTGATGCAGTGCGAAGGCCGCGGATGACATGTTGTGTGTGTGCGAAGAAGCAAAGCATAGAGAAAAAAGACGGAAATCAACGATGTAGGGATAAGCAGGAACACGTGGCTGTGAATAAAAAAAGCTTGGGCAAGAGTGGTTGTGAGCTAGCTCCCTGCTCACACTTTTTTCTTTTTTTGTATTCGTTCCTAGCTACTACTTCCACACTGCATTTTTCTATTGTAAAATGGAAAGCAAAAAAGATCAGAATGAGAAAGAGAACATGTCACAGAGAATTAAAAAATGTGTAGCATTTACTCTAGTCATTTGCATTAGGCCCATTTGGGCTAGTGTGTTTTCTAAAAGTATGTATTTATCTTTAAGAATATTGTGCATGATAATTTGAAACTTTGCATCTATATTGGTAAATTTTATAAAAAAATGGATTCTTCCCATTTCTAAAATAACAGAGAGGTTCAAAACTAAATAACAGTGAGGTTCAAATATTTATTGCAAAGAAAGAAAGTCAAATAAAAAACAAAGAAGGTCAAAAAACTTTATAAAAATGGGTTTTCCTATTTCCAAAAAAACTTAAAAGTTCATATTTTAAAAAAGTAGAGTTCAATATCTATTAAAAAAAGCAAGAAGGTCAAATTAAAATAACGGAGTAGTTCATTTATTATATAAAAACAGGATTCCCCCTCTCTAAGAAAAGTAGGTGTAGAACCCTAGATACCAAGCGCCGCCGCCGGTCCCTAGATCCCACGCGCCGCCGCGGACTCCCGCGCCGTGCCGTGCTTCCTCCTCCCTTAGCCACGTCGGCGACCCGGATCCAACTATATTTTCTCATGTAGAACAAAGAAAGAACAGAGAAGAGAAGGAAGTTTGATGTTTATGGCAAATTATTTAGATTTTTTTCATTACTAAAAGGTAATGAACCTAAAAAGGTGATTTTCTCGTTAAAAAAACTAGAAGTTCAAAAATTCTTGTGAGAGAGGTTCACCGTGTATTTACATGTTGAGAAACACACACAAAAATGTTGTTCTAGTGTCTTCAAAATAATCTTGTCAATCCATTACAAATTTGAAGCAAGAATGTTTTGCATGAAAAATGTTCTTTCTATTCAACAAATTTCCAAAGGTCATATCATATTCTTATTCTAAAAAAATAAACAGTTAAACACAAATTGGTGTATGTTTGTTTGAAAAAAGTTTAATCGTATTAAAAAAAGTTGCATCTTTTCAACAAGTTTCTATAGGTTTATCATTTGTGGAACTCCGAGGAACGGGTGTGGAATTACAAACAAAAAAATACATGGCCGGAGTGATAGAGTCTAAGGAGTCCCGTCTTTCGATGAGATGGTGGCTATCGTTTTGGTGGAAGTCGACTTTGACGATCCGACTATGAACGTGCGAGGACGTCGCGCCTTAACAATCGCTAAACCAACTCCGAGAGGTTATTGACCACGCCGGAGCACGATCAACCTGACCTCGAGGGTCTATTTCCTGTAAGCAAATGAAGAACAGGCAAGAAACTAAGATTGCAATCTGGATATTGCGAATAACACAGGAAAGCTTTATTAATGAAGGTGGGGTTCTGTGACACCTTTGTCTGGTCGTTGAACACAAACGAAGTACGCGAAGTTGCAGCTATGGCGAACTCTAATCTAAACAAAACCCTAAGTCTAAACGACGCCCTAAGGGCTGTATATATGGAGGGGGGAAATTTCGTGGCCCTTGAGGGAGGGGTCCGAAACCAACCCTAACTCTTGTTTCCCCACGCATACAGACTCTAAAAATAGCCTATAATCCAGTATTTCGAAATTACATGGGCCTGGCCCAATAAACAGGTGACGCAGCACCTAGAATAGCCTCTGGACGAAAGATATGAAGTAGCATCTTGTATATTTCGTCCAAGGCTTCATGCACTCATTATGGTGGCTTCCACGTCCTGAAATCATCACTTGTAACTCCGTTCTTGTTCCCCTTGCGCATGGCATCATCTCCATGCTTGTTCTTGCTCCAATGTTCATCCTTCTCTGATGAGGACATCAATACCATTGTTACACCCACAACCCCTGCTGCTATACATACTGGACCAATTACTAGAGCTCGCGCACGCCAATTAAATTACTAGGTACTTTTGTTTCTTGGTAATGATTCTAATGTTCATGACAATATGATGCTTCCTAAATTGGATACATTTGTTTTGCTTACAAATGAAGGGCCTAGCTTGGAGAAGGATGAACATTTGAGCAAGAACAAGCATGGAGATGATGACATGCGCAAGGGGAACAAGAACGGAGTTACAAGTGATGATTTCAGGACGTTGAAGCCACCATAATGAGTGCATGAAGCCTTGGATGAAATATACAAGATGCTACTTCATGACTTTTGTCCAGAGGCTATTCTAGGTGCTGCGTCACCTTATTATTGGGCCAGGCCCATGTATTTTTCGAAATACTTGAGTATAGGATGTTTTTAGAGTCCGTATGTGTGGAGAAACAAGAGATAGGATTGGTTTCGGACCCCTTCCCCAAGGGCCACGAAATTCCCCCCTCTTCCTCCATATATACAACCCTTAGGGCGTCGTTTAGACTTTGGGTTTTGTTTAGATTAAAAGTTCGCCATAGCTGCAACTTCGCATACTTCGTTTGTGTTCAATGACCAGACAAAGGCGTCACAGAACCCCACCTTGATCAATAAAGCTTTCATCTTATATTCACAATATCCAGATTGCAATCTTAGTTTCTTGCTTGTTCTTTGTTTGCTCGCAGGAAACAGACCCTCGTGGTCAGGTTGATCGTGCTCCGGCGTGGTCAATAACCTCTCGGAGTTGGTTTAGCGATTGCTAAGGCGCGATGTCCTCGCACGTTCGTAGTTGGATCGTCAAAGTCGACTTCCACCAAAGCGATATCCATCATCTCATCGAAAGACGGGACACCTTTGCCTCTATGATTCTCAAAGCTAGGCCCTTCATTTGTAAGCAAAACAAATGTATCCAATTTAGGCAACATCATATTCTCATGAACATTAGAATCATTACCAAGAAATGAAAGTACCTGGTAATTTAATTGGCGTGCGCGAGCTCTAGTAATTGGTCCAGTATGTATAGCAGCAGGGGCTGTGGGTGTAACAATGGTATTGATGTCCTCATCATCCTCCCCTTCTTGAAATGAAGTCGTCCTCGACGGAAGCTCATCTTCCTCACCCAAATAAGGCTTCAAATCTGCAATGTTAAAAGTGGGACTAACCCCAAAATCTGCAGGCAGCTCAAGTTTATATGCATTATCACTTATTTTCTCTAACACCTTAAAAGGACCATCAGCACGTGGCATTAGCTATGATTTGCGCAAATCAGGAAATCTACCCTTACGCAAATGTAACCAGACAAGATCTCCAGGTGCAAACACAACATGTTTTCTATCCTTATCTCCAGCAAGTTTATATTTAGCACTAGAACAATGCCCGTGCGTTGCAGCGGAATATAAATACTTGTATGCTTGTAATTTACTTGCTCATAATATGTGATTGTGTAAATAAATGTTCATCAAATTCTGCCTATGATTTACCTTATATTTTAATCAGAAGTAATTTACCTGCCCATAGTATGCGATTGTGTAAATAAATGTTTATCAAATTCTGCCCGTCATTTATCTTATAATTTGATCATAAGTTTGGTAAGTAAATTAAAGTAAAATTGATACGGAAACTAAGTAAATTAAGGTGATTAATTATTATACAGTAAAGGTTGGACGAACGGATGGTGGGAAGAAAGGTGAAACGGGAACGTTACGTTCTTTTTAAGTAGTATAGAGATTCATACACTCAATGTTTTCCTTAGTTACCTCATGCATTTTTAAGATCAATTTAGCATGTTGTTTAGCATCAAAATTAACCTTCTCCGAAGATGGAAGAGGCAACAAATCAATAGGTGCACGAGGTAGGAAACCATACACAATTTCAAAAGTGCACATCTTAGTAGTAGAATGCAATGAACGATTATAAGCAAATTCAATATGAGACAAGCATTCTTCCCACATTCTCTTGTTATTCTTCAAAACAGCCCTAAGCATAGTAGACAAAGTTCTATTGACTACTTCAGTTTGTCCATCAGTTTGAGGATGACATGTAGTACTAAAAAGCAGTTTAGTCCCCAACTTAGCCCATAAACATCTCCAAAAGTGGCTAAGAAATTTAGTATCACGATCTGAAACAATTGTATTTGGCACACCATGCAAGCGAATAATTTCATGAAAGAACAAATCAGCAACATTAGTAGCATCATCGCTTTTATGACATGGTATAAAGTGTGCCATTTTCAAGAATCTATCCATGACAACAAATATGCTATCCCTCCCCTTCTTTGTTCGAGGTAAACCTAAAACAAAGTCCATAGATATATCCTCCCAAGGAACACTAGGTACAGGCAAAGGCATATATAAACCATGAGGCTTGAGTCGTGCCTTAGCTTTTTGACATGTAGTGCAGCGAGCAACAAAACGCTCAACATCCCGTCTCATCTTTGGCCAAAATAAATCTGTAGCAAGTACGTCCTCTGTCTTCTTCACGCCAAAGTGTCCCATTAATCCTCCTCCATGCGCTTCCTGCAACAACAAAAGGCGAACAGAGCTAGCTCGAATGCATAGCTTGTTAGCACAGAACACAAAGCCATCATTAATAACGAACTTGTTCCATGTTCTTCCTTCTTTACAATTCTGCATTACATCTTTAAAATCAGCATCATGCACATATTGATCTTCGATGGTCTCCAAACCAAATATTCTGAAGTCAAGTTGTGAAAGCATAGTATAGCGACGAGACAATGCATCAGCAATAACATTTTCTTTACCCTTCTTGTATTTAATAACATAAGGGAAAGTCTCAATGAATTCAACCCATTTAGCATGTCTACGATTCAGTTTAGCTTGACTTTTAATATGTTTCAAAGATTCATGATCAGAATATATAACAAATTCTTTGGGCCATAAATAATGTTGCCATGTCTCTAAAGTCCAAACAAGAGCATATAATTCTATATCATAAGTAGAATAATTCAGAACAGGCCCACTCAATTTTTCATAAAAGTATGCAACAGGTTTGCCATCTTGTAATAACACACCTCCTAATCCAATTCCACTAGCATCACATTCAAGCTCAAAAGTCTTATTAAAATCAGGAAGTTGGAGTAAAGGAGCATGTGTCAACTTATCTTTCAATACCGTGAAGGCTTCTTCCTGTGCGGTACCCCAAACAAAAGGCACATCCTTCTTTGTAAGCTCATTGAGAGGTGCAGCAATGGTGCTGAAATCTCTCACAAAACGCCTATAGAATCCAGCAAGGTCAAGAAAACTCCTCACTTGTGTGACCACTTTGGGCTGCAGCCAACTCTCAATAGCTTCAATCTTGGCTTTATCAACTTCAATTCCCTGTGGAGTAACAACATAGCCAAGAAAAGACACTCAGTCGGTGCAAAAGGTGCACTTCCCAAGGTTACCAAACAAACGTGCATCACGTAGAGCAATAAAAACAACACATAAATGTTCCAAATGTTCCTCCAAAGATCTGCTATAAATCAATATGTCATCAAAGTAAACTACCACAAATCGTCCATTGAAAGCATGTAAAACTTCGTTCATTAATCTCATGAAAGTACTAGGTGCATTAGTTAACCCAAAAGGCATGACTAACCACTCAGATAATCCAAACTTAGTTTTAAATGCTGTTTTCCATTCATCCCCCAATTTCATACGAATTTGATGGTATCCACTATGCAAATCAACTTTGGAGAATATTGTAGAGCCACTCAATTCATCAAGCATATCATATAGCCTAGGAATAGGATGACGATAATGAATAGTAATATTATTAATGCCTCTACAATGAACACACATGCGTGATGTACCATCCTTTTTCGGCACTAGAATAATAGGAACAACACAAGGACTAAGGGATTAGCGTATATAACCTTTGTTGAGAAGCTCTTGTACTTGACGCATAATCTCCTTCGTCTCCTCTGGATTGGAACGGTATGGTGCACGGTTGGGTAGCGATGCACAGGGAATTAAGTCAATTTGATGCTCAATCCCTCGAATAGGTGGTAATCCCGATGGCACGTCTTGTGGAAAGACGTCAGCGAACGCCTGCAAAATGTTAGTGACAGCAAGGGGCAAAGAGGAAGGCAAGTCCTTGAATGAAAATAATGCCTCTTTGCACACAAAAGAATAGCAAACAGATTTGCTAAAATCTAGCTCATCAATATCAGATTTAGTGGCAAGTAAACATGCAATTTTCAATTTAATTTCAGAAGCAACAGTAGATGGTTTATTGTTAAGATTCATTTCTTGCTCAAATTCTTTTGGCACAATCTCATTTTCATTCTTATTCTTCTCCTGTTTTGCTTTATTAGCTCTATTAATATCATCTTTCAAGATGGAATCAGGAGTCATAGGAAGCAAAGTAATATTTTTATCCTTATGAACAAGAGTATACTGATTGTTTCTACCATGGTGGACAGAATTTTTATCAAATTGCCATGGTCGACCAAGTAATAAGGAACATGCTTGCATAGGCACCACATCATAATCAACATAATCAGCATATGTAGTACTAAAATGCACACGAACAGTACGTGTTACCTTAACCTTGACGTGTTGTTGAACCATCGGATGTAGTAAGGATGTGGGTGTGGTCTTGTGGTGAGAGATAGCTTCTCCACCATCTCCATGCTAGCCAAGTTGTTGCAGCTCCCTCCGTCTATGATAACACGCACATAACGTTCCTTCACAACTCCCTTTGTATGGAACAAATTATGCCTCTGATTTTGCTCAGCTTGTGTGACCTGCACACTCAAAACACGTTGAGCAACTAAACATTCATACCTGTCAGCGTCTTCAGTAGCCATGTATTGCGTCTCATGATCAGAATCATATCCAACATGTTCTTCACGTGTAATAAGGGCCAAAGTCTCCTCATCATAGTCACTAGCGGACTCATACCCACCATCCTCAGTAGCAATCATGACACGCTGAGATTTGCATTCTCTCGCATAATGACCTCTTCCCTTACAACGACGACAAATAATATCACTTGTGTGCCCTGTTGATGCCATGGAAGAAGAATAGCTCTGTGTAGGCCCGGCAGGTGCGCTCTTGGTAGATAGTGGTGATGAGGACATCAATACCCTTGTTACACCCACAACCCCTGCTATACATAGTGGACCAATTACCAGAGCTCGCGCACGCCAATTAAATTACCAGTTACTTTTGTTTCTTGCTAATGATTGTAATGCTCATGAGAATATGATGCTGCCTAAATGGGATACATTTGTTTTGCTTACAAATGAAGGGCCTAGCTTGGAGAAGGATGAACATTGGAGCAAGACCAAGCACGGAGATGATGGCATGCGCAAGGGGAACAAGAACGGAGTTACAAGTGATGATTTGAGGACTTTGAAGCCACCATAATCGAGTGCATGAAGCCTTGGACGAAATATACAAGATGCCACTTTATAAATTTCGTCCATAGGCTATTCTAGGTGCTGCGTCACCTTTTTATTGGGCCAGGCCCATGTAATTTCGGAATACATAAGTATAGGCTATTTTTACAGTCCGTATGTGTGGGGAAACAAGAGATAGGGTTGGTTTCGGACCCCTCCACTAAGGGCCACGAAATCCCCCCCCCCCTCTTCCTCCATATATACAGCCCTTAGGGCACCATTCAGACTTTGGGTTTTGTTTAGATTAAACGTTCGCCATAGCTGCAACTTCGTGTACTTCGTTTGTGTTCAACGACCAGACAAAGGCGTCACAGAAACCCACCTTCATCAATAAAGCTTTCCTCTATTATTTGCAATATCCAGATTGCATCTTAGTTTCTTGCTTGTTCTTCGTTTGCTTGCAGGAAATAGACCTTCGTGGTCAGGTTGATCATGCTTCGGCATGGTCAATAACGTCTCGGAGTTGGTTTAGCGATTGGTAAGGTGCGACGTCCTCGCACGTTCGTAGTCGGATCATCAAAGTCGACTTCCACCAAAACGATAGCCACCATCTCATCGAAAGACGGGACACCTTTGCCTCTATCAAGTGGTATCAGATTTCCAGGTTGTTCGGTGAGATTTTACAGTTTTTCGTAGTTTAGATCGAGTCTGTTCTTCATACCTATAGTCCACGAAAAAGCCACAAACGAAATTAGTGTTAGTTCATCATATCCGATCCAGTTTGAGCCATTGCATAATCTTTTATGTTTTTGCGTTGTTGAATTTGCGGTTGCATGGTCATGTCTAGTTGCTGGTCTTAGAGTCTAGTCTTTTAGAGTTTCGAGTTTTGGTCATAAGTTGTCACGCCGCTGCCGCACCATCATCATCGCCCATGCCATCTACCACCACCGCTTATCCGCCACCGCTCTGAATCCGTATCCATATACCACCACCGATCCGTATCTATATACCACCACCAATCCGTATCCATATACCACCACCGATTTGTATCCATATACCACCACCGCTACCATATACCACCACCGCTGCCATATCCTACCACCATATTTCCACCACCAATCCGAGTTCTTTTCATATTAGGTCTGTTTTCGAGATCCATCTAGTTTCCGATTCCTGTTTCCTTGCCTGAGTAGGTTTCGGAAAAAAAAGGTCTAGAGACCCCCGGGCAGTTTTTAGGCCAAAGTTTCGGCGACCGAAAATATTTTCTCCCTATCCGATTTTTAGGTTCCAGGGAGTGTTTTGAGACACTCGCCATCATAGTGATTTTTGTCGCACTTTTTCGTCGTCACTGCCCTGATTTCTGAAAACAAATTGTCAAAAAAAAAATCATGCCCATCCTGTCAGTTTGACCTGGGAAGAGTTTTGAGACACTCACCCTTATAGTGATTTTTCGCAAAAAAAGAGGAGCGCAAAAAAAGAGCGATTTTTTTTTCCAAAGTGTGCTTTTCCCTTGTTTACGTGCAGCGCCGTGATTTTGTTAGTGTTCTAGGCTCACGTCTCTAGCACGGTCTAGCCTAGGACCAGCACAGTATCGTCGTTGAGCGTTTATTCAACTTTGCATCTCTGAATTGATTATTGCTGATCCTTTTTGCTACCATATTATAAGACTTCCTAGCTCCACATACATCTATGTCGTGCATTTGACTCTCCCTGGTAATCGCTCTATCCATGCTTTGAGAGTTTTGACTATAATGGTTGCCGATCACCACCTGCTGCTGGGTAAGAACTGGTAAGAATTTGAGATCCGCTTGACGGATTTGTGACACTCCACCACCACCATATTCCAGTAGTCTGTAGGATCATATTCTTGTCTGTTTCTATTGCTGCTAACTATGGCAGGAACACAAGCCGACGAGATTGCCTGGGAGAACGTGACGAACAAGGAGCTTCATGATAAGTTTCATCAAATGTTGGGTCAACAGGTGGAAGACGTGATGGCCAGCTTTGGAAAGGCATTGGATAGGATGGATGACATTGAGAAGACAATTGACACCAAGTTGGACGCCAAGTTCGATGAATTACTCAAACGTCTCCCACAACCAGTTCTACGCCGCGATACAGTAGGACGAGCACAGTGTGTTCCTATTCAGCTAGGACAAAATTCTGGTGCCGCTGCTACTGCTGTTGGTGCTTCTGTAGCTCCTACTGTTACTGCAGAGGTGGAGGACTATTACGAGGATGAGATTGATCAAAATCAGAACTACGTGCAGCCACCAGCACCACCACCAGCAGGTCGACCTCTGGTATTTATTCGCAACGGTCTGCCTGCACCACCACCTCAGGTACGAGATCATGACCATCTCCCTAAACTGAAATTGAATATTCCACCATTTGAGGGTAGATATGTTCCTGATATATATCTTACTTGGGAGTTAGAAACTGAACAACGATTTACATGTTTACAATATCCTGAGGAGAGACGTGTTCCTGCTGCTGTTTGTGCTTTCACTAGCATTGCATGTGTTTGGTGGTCTGAACATTGTAGATTATATCCTATTCCAACTACTTGGGCTGCTTTGAAAACTACTATGCGTACTTGTTGGATTCCACCATATTATCAACGTGAATTGCTTCAAAAATTGCAGCGCTTACGACAAGGAAAAAATTCAGTAGAAGAATATTATCAGGAATTACAAACTGGCTTGATTAGATGTGGTATTGTTGAGGAGAATGTAGCTATGCTTGCTCGTTTTATGGGTGGATTAAATAGAGAGATTCAGACCATTCTAGAGTATAAGGATTATAATAATATCACTCGTTTATTCCATCTTGCTTGTAATACAAGCAATATATTTGGTTTAAAGATGTATTGCAGAATTGTAATGAAGGTAGAACATGGAACAAGTTCGTTGTTAATGATGGCTTTGTGTTCCGTGCTAACAAGCTATGCATTCCAGCTAGCTGCGTTCGTCTTTTGTTGTTGCAGGAGGCGCATGGAGGAGGACTAATGGGACACTTTGGCGTGAAGAATACGGAGGACATACTTGCTACACATTTCTTTTGGCCAAAGATGAGACGGGATGTTGAGCGCTTTGTTGCTCGCTGCACTACATATCAAAAAGCTAAGTCACGACTCAATCCTCATGGTTTATACATGCCTTTGCCTGTACCTAGTGTTCCTTGGGAGGATATATCTATGGACTTTGTTTTAGGTTTACCTCGAACAAAGAAGGGGAGGGATAGCATATTTGTTGTCGTGGATAGATTCTCGAAAATGCACACTTTATACCATGTCATAAAAGCGATGATGCTGCTAATGTTGCTGATTTGTTCTTACGGGAAATTATTCGTTTGCATGGTGTGCCAAATACTATTGTTTCAGATCGTGATACTAAATTTCTTAGCCACTTTTGGAGATGTTTATGGGCTAAGTTGGGGACTAAATTGCTTTTTAGTACTACTTGTCACCCCCAAACTGATGGACAAACTGAAGTAGTCAATAGAACATTATCTACTATGCTTAGGGCTGTTTTGAAGAATAATAAGAAAATGTGGGAAGAATGCTTGCCTCATATTGAATTTGCTTATAATCCTTCATTGCATTCTACTAATAAGATGTGTCCTTTTGAAATTGTGTATGGTTTGCTACCTCGTGCACCTATTGATTTGTTGCCTCTTCCATCTTCGGAGAAGGTTAATTTTGATGCTAAACAACATGCTGAATTGATTTTAAAAATGCATGAGTTAACTAAGGAAAACATTGAGCGTATGAATGCTAAATATAAACTTGCTGGAGATAAGGGTAGAAAACATGTTGTGTTTGCACCTGGAGATCTTGTTTGGTTACATTTGCATAAGGATAGATTTCCTGATTTGCGCAAATCAAAGCTAATGCCACGTGCTGACGGACCTTTTAAGGTGTTAGAGAAAATAAATGATAATGCATATAAACTTGAGCTGCCTGCAGATTTTGGGGCTAGTCCCACTTTTAACATTGCAGATTTGAAGCCTTATTTGGGTGAGGAAGATGAGCTTCCGTCGAGGACGACTTAATTTCAAGAAGGGGAGGATGATGAGGACATCAATACCATTGTTACACCCACAGCCCCTACTGCTACATATACTGGACCAATTACTAGAGCTCACGCACGCCAATTAAATTATCATGTCCTTCCATTTCTTGGTAATGATTCTAATGTTCATGAGAATATGATGCTGCCTAAATTGGATACATTTGTTTTGCTTACAAATGAAGGGCCTAGCTTTGAGAAGGATGGACATTGGAGCACAAACAAGCATGGAGATGATGGCATGCGCAAGGGGAACTAGAACAGAGTTACAAGTGATGATTTCAGGACTTTGAAGCCACCATAATGGGTGCATGAAGCCTTGAACGAAATATACAAGATGCCACTTCGTAAATTTCGTCCCGAGGCTATTCTAGGTGCTGTGTCACCTTATTATTGGGCCAGGCCCATGTAATTTCGAAATACATAAGTATAGGCTATTTTTAGAGTCCCTATGTGTGGGGAAACAAGAGATAGGGTTGATTTTGGACACCTCCACCAAGGGCCACGAAATTCCCCCCTCTTCCTCCATATATACAGCCCTTAGGGCACCGTTTAGACTTTGGGTTTTGTTTAGATTAAAGTTCTCCATAGCTGCAACTTCGCGTACTTTGTTTTTGTCCAACGACCAGACAAAGACGTCTCAGAACCCCACCTTGATCAATAAATCTTTCATCTTATATTCGCAATATCCAGATTGCAATCTCAGTTTCTTGCTTGTTCTTCGTTTGCTCGCAGGAAACAGAGCCTCGTGGTCAGGTTGATCGTGCTCCGGCGTGGTCAATAACCTCTCGGAGTTGGTTTAGCGATTGCTAAGGCGCGACGTCCTCGCACGTTCGTAGTCGGATCGTCAAAGTCGATTTCCACCTAAGCGATATCCATCATCTCATCGAAAGACGGGACACCTTTGCCTCTATCAGATAGCATATTTGTTGTCGTGGATAGATTCTCGAAAATGGCACACTTTATACCATGTCATAAAAGCGATGATGCTGTTAATGTTGCTGATTTGTTCTTTCGTGAAATTATTCGCTTGCATGGTGTGCCAAATACTATTGTTTCAGATCGTGATATTAAATTTCTTAGCCACTTTTGGAGATGTTTATGGGCTAAGTTGGGGACTAAACTGCTTTTTAGTACTACTTGTCACCCCCAAACTGATGGAAAAACTAAAGTAGTCAATAGAACATTGTCTACTATGCTTAGGGCTGCATTGAAGAATAATAAGAAAATGTGGGAAGAATGCTTGCCTCATATTGAATTTGCTTATAATCGTTCATTGCATTCTACTACTAAGATGTGCCCTTTCGAAATTGTGTATGGTTTGCTACCTCGTGCACCTATTGATTTGTTGCCTCTTCCATCTTCGGAGAAGGTTAATTTTGATGCTAAACAACGTGCTGAATTGATTTTAAAATGCATGAGTTAACTAAGGAAAACATTGAGCGTATGAATGCTAAATATAAACTTGCTGGAGATAAAGGTAGAAAACATGTTGTGTTTGCACCTGAGATCTTGTTTGGTTACATTTGCGTAAGGATAGATTTCCTGATTTACGCAAATCAAAGCTAATCCCACGTGCTGATGGTCCTTTTAAGGTGTTAGAGAAAATAAATGATAATGCATATAAACTTGAGCTACCTGCAGATTTTGGGGTTAGTCCCACTTTTAACATTGCATATTTGAAGCATTATTTGGGAGAGGAAGATGAGCTTCCGTCGAGGATGACTTCATTTCAAGAAGGGGAGGATGATGAGGACATCAATACCATTGTTACACCCACAGCCCCTGCTGCTATACATACTGGACCAATTACTAGAGCTTGCGCACGCCAATTAAATTACCAGGGCCTAGCTTGGAGAAGGATGAACATTGGAACAAGAACAAGCATGGAGATGATGGCATGCGCAAGGGGAACAAGAACAGAGTTACAAGTGATGATTTCAGGACGTTGAAGCCACCATAATGAGTGGATGAAGCCTTGGACGAAATATACAAGATGCTACTTCATAACTTTCGTCGAGAGGCTATTCTAGGTGCTGCGTCACCTTATTATTGGGCCAGGCCCATGTATTTTCGAAATACTTGAGTATAGGCTATTTTTAGAGTCCGTATGTGTGGGGAAACAAGAGATAGGGTTGGTTTCGGACCCCTTCCACAAGGGCCACGAAATTCCCCCCTCTTCCTCCTTATATACAGCCCTTAGGGCGTCGTTTAGAGTTTGAGTTTTGTTTAGATTAAAAGTTCGCCATAGCTACAACTTCGCGTACTTCGTTTGTGTTCAACGACTAGACCAAAGCGTCACAGAACCCCACCTTCATTAGCTTTCCTCTTTTATTCGCAATATCCCGATTGCAATCTCAGTTTCTTGCTTGTTCTTCGTTTGCTCAAAGGAAATAGACCCTCGTGGTCAGGTTGATCGTGCTCCGGCGTGATCAATAACCCCTCGGAAGTTGGTTTAGCGATTGCTAAGGCGCGACGTCTTCGCACGTTCGTAGTCGGATCGTCAAAGTCGACTCCCACAGAAAACGATTGCTATCTCATCAAAACATCGGGACACCTTTGCCCCTATCACAAGGGAAAATTTTTGTAGAAGAATATTATCTGGAATTACAAACTGGCATGATTAGATGTTGTATTGTTGAGGAGAATGAAGCTATGCTGATAGAGGCGAGGGTCTCGATGTTTCGATGAGAGGGTAACTATCGATTTGGTGAAGATGAGTTTGACGATCCGACTACAAACGTGCATGATGTTGCGTCTTAGCAATCGCTAAACCAATCTCCTGAGGTTACTGACGATGCCGGAAGCACGATCAGCCTGACCACGAAGGTCTTTCCTGCAAGCAATCGAAGAACAAGCAAGAATATGATAAAGCAATCTGAATATGCGAATATGGATGAAGTATTGATAATGGTGGGGATCCGTAAGTGGTCTTGGTCTATTCGTTGGACACAAACGAAGTACACGAAGTTACAATGGCTAACTTTTAACTGAACAAATCCCAAGGGAAAAGCTACTAGATGGATCTACTTATATAGGAGCAAGGGGTTGCGGCCAAGGAGGTGGGATGACGTCCCAAGGTAGCCTAAAACTAACCCTAGGTCGTACAAGGCCAATGGGCCCAAGTGGATGATGAGGACATCAATACCATTGTTACACCCACAGCCCCTGCTACTATACATACTGGACCAATTACTAGAGCTCGCGCACGCCAACTAAATTACCATTGCTGATTTTGTTCTTTCGTGAAATTATTCGCCTGCATGGTGTGCCAAATACTATTGTTTCAGATAGTGATACTAAATTTCTTAGCCACTTTTGGAGATGTTTATGGGCTAAGTTGGGGACTAAACTGCTTTTTAGTACTACTTGTCACCCCCAAACTGATGGACAAACTGAAGTAGTCAAAGAACATTCTCTACTATGCTTAGGGCTGTTTTGAAGAATAATAAGAAAATGTGGGAAGAATGCTTGCCCCATATTGAATTTGCTTATAATCGTTCATTGCATTCTACTACTAAGATGTGCCCTTTTGAAATTGTGTATGGTTTCCTACCTCGTGCACCTATTGATTTGTTGCCTCTTCCATCTTCGGAGAAGGTTAATTTTGATGCTAAACAACATGCTGAATTGATTCTAAAAATGCATGAGTTAACTAAGGAAAACATTGAGCGTATGAGTGCTAAATATAAACTAGCTGGAGATAAGGGTAGAAAACATGTTGTGTTTGCACCTGGAGATCTTGTTTGGTTACATTTGCGTAAGGATAGATTTCCTGATTTGCGCAAATCAAAGCTAATGCCACGTGCTGGCGGACCTTTTAAGGTGTTAGAGAAAATGATGTAGGGCGAAACCCTAGGTGGACGATCTTTCACGTTTGGAGTGGATCCTACGGGGAATCAGGAAGAACACGCGGAAGCATAAAGGGGAAACACGGGGAAAGCAAGAGAGAATCACGAAACCGACAAGGAATCAATCACACAAGTGCTAGATCACCGAAAACAAAGAGTAACTCATGATCCACAATCAACAAAGGTAAGGATACAAAGGAACCGTTCTTCTCCGTGAGGAGGTCTTGATAATCTTCCCTAGAAAGGGGTCTTGAATCCGCTTGGGGGATCTTCTCCGAAGAGGTCGTGAACTCCGAGGAGAAGTATCCAAGTGGATGAGCAAGGCTCTCACACAAATATGAGCTAAACCAATGCTAACCCTAAAACGTACGGGATGAGGGAGTATATATAGTCAAAGGGCGAAGGGGTACATGGGCCACGACCCAAATGAGCTACGCGATGGGCCAGATGTCCGGGCGCTCATGAGGTGCCGGATGTCCGGGATGGAGGGGCCCGAAGTCCGGGCCAGTGGAGTTGACTCTTCTGTGCACTTGAGGGGCGACGCCGGATATCCGCTCGGAGGGGCCGGATGTCTGCGGCTTCGGGAGGCGCCGGATGTCTGGGGCGATCGCCGGATGTCCGGGCTGTCGGGGCAAGCTTCTGTGCTCCCTGGACACCAGTGCCGGATGTCCGGGATTTAGGCCGGATTTCCGGTGGGGGCCGGATGTCTGGGCCGGACGCCGGATGTCCGGTCCCTGTAGCTTCTTCTGCAAATGCCTGGCCTTGTGGATCTCCAGGGTCCGGATGTCCGGGGTCCTGGCCGGATGTCCGGTGCCTGGAGGCTGTCCTTGCCTTCTTCCATGGGTTCTCTTCCTCCACGGACTTGGGGTCTTGACCATCTTCACGTGCATCCTCGGGAGGGTCCTCTTGGTACCTAATCATGCACAGCATTTCAGATTGAGGTAGTAGCCATGTCTCGAGAGGATCATATGAGATATCATTAAGGAGAGAAGTCACCTCGGTCTCGAGAGCTCTAGCACGTGCTCTAGTCATGGGTCCTCTTGGGGCTTGGTGAGGTGATGGAATGTCCATGGGAAAGCGATCCTTGCGAAGGTGTAGCCACACGAGGTCTCCAATGTTGAATATCATGGGATGCTTGTTGACGTTGAGCTTGGTCGCGAGTCGTTGTACTTGGCGCTCGATGATGTGTCTTGTATCTTCATGCATCTTCTTGATGTAGATTGCACGGGCACTTGCGTCGAGGTTGGTGCGCTCTTATAGAGGAAGAGGTAGAATGTCCAATGGGGACAACGGGTTGAAGCTGTGGACGACCTCGAAAGGAGACTTGCCGGTCGTCGAATGTCTTGCACGGTTGTAGGTGTACTCGGCGATGGGTAGACACTCCTCCCACTCCTTGATGTTCTTCTTGATCAACACGCGAAGTAGAGTGGATAGTGTATGGTTCGTCACCTCCGTTTGGCCGTTGGTTTGAGGATGGTATGCGGATGAGAACAAGAGCTTGATTCCGAGCTTGGTGCATAGGGTCTTCCAAAAGTAACTCAAGAACTTGACTCGCGGTCGGAGATGATTGTCGTTGGTACTCCATGGAGGCGCACGATTTCCCTACAAAAGAGATTTGCAACGTGTGAAGCATCGTCTATCTTGTTGCAAGGGATGAAATGTGCCATCTTAGAAAATCGGTCCACAACAACAAACACGGAAACCTTGCCATTTTGAGATTCTAGGCAAACCAAGTACAAAGTCCATGCTAATGTCTTCCCAAGGTTGATAAGGAATAGGAAGAGGCAAGTAAAGACCATGGAGTTGAGCTTTAGACTTATCTTTACGACATGTAGAGCATTGGGTGGTGAAGCGTGAGACGTCTCGACACATCTTGGGCCAAAAGTAGTTCTTGGAAAGCATGGCGAATGTCTTATCTCGACCAAAGTATCCCATGAGTCCGCCTCCATGAGCCTCTTGCAAAAGTAGCAAACGAAGGGAAGACTCGGGAATGCATAGTTTGTTAGCTCTCATAAGATAACCATCCTTGATGTAATATTGTTCCCAAGAAGTATGCGTCAAACACTTAGCATAAGGAATAGCAAAAGTTGGATCATTAGCATACAAGTCTTTTATGTGCTCAAAACCAATAACATTCAACTCAAGTTTAGTCACAAACGTGCATATGCGTGAAAGTGCATCGGCAACTACATTTTCCTTACCCTTAATGTACTTGATCACATAGGGAAAAGATTCAATAAATTCACTCCATTTGGCATGGCGCTTGTTTAATTTAGTTTGACCTTTTAAGTACTTCAGCGTTTCATGATCGGTATGGATGACAAACTCATGAGGTCTAAGATAATGTTCCCAAACATGTAGTACACGCACTAAAGCATACAATTCTTTGTCATAGATGGGATAGTTAAGTTGAGCACCGGAGAGTTTTTCACTAAAATATGCAATGGCTTGTTTTTCTTGCATCAAAACTCCGCCAATTCCGGTACCACTTGCATCACAATGAACCTCAAAAGTTTTGTCAAAGTTGGGCAAAGCAAGAATCGGAGCATGAGTAAGCAAAGACTTGAGCTCATCAAAAGCGGTGGATTGCAAAGATCCCCAAACAAAAGGAGCGTTCTTCTTACTCAAAGCATGCAAAGGAGCGGCAATTGTGCTAAAATCTTTGACAAAGCGACGATAAAAACCTGCAAGACCAAGAAAACTACACACTTGTTGCAAATTGGTGGGTTGGGGCCATGTTTTAATTGCTTCAATTTTAGTTTCATCAACATGGACACCCTTGGAAAATACAACAAAACCTAAGAAAACCACTTTGTCAACACCAAATCTGCACTTTTTCATGTTTGCATAAAGGCTTTCCTTGCGAAGGGTTTGCAAAACAGCCCTAACATGATTAAGATGTTCTTTCATGGTTTTGCTAAACACAAGAATATCATCGAAGTAAACCACAACAAAGACTCCAATATAAGGGTGAAGCACATAATGCATGAGATGCACGAAAGTACCGGGAGCCTCCGATAAACCCATAGGCATAACTAACCACTCATATAAGCCAAATTTGGTTTTGAAAGCAGTTTTCCATTCATCACCCTCTTGAATGCGGATTTGGTAATAGCCACTTTTAAGATCAATTTTTGAGAAAAAGTTGGCTCCACTAAGTTCATCAAGCATATCATCTAAGCGAGGAATGGGATGCCTATAGCGGACGGTAATAGCATTTATAGGTCTACAATCGGAACACAAGCGGAAACATCCATCGGGCTTAGGCACAAGTATAACCGGAACGGCACAAGGGCTTAAGCTTTCACGTACATGACTGTTGTCGATTAGTTGTTGTACTTGCCGTTGAATCTCCTTGGTTTCTTCAGGATTAACACGGTATGGAGCTTTGTTTGGAATCGGTGCTCCGGGGATGAGATCGATTCGATGCTCAATGCCTCGTAGAGGAGGTAGACCCGGAGGTAGCTCATCGGGGAAAACATCTTGAAATTACTGCAAAAGAGATTGAAACACTAAAGGTAGCTCGTGAGAGGTGTTAGTTTTTGGTTCTCCATCCTTGCACACAAGGACAAAGTGCCTCACACTGATGGGTTCTCACACACTTCTCTCATCTCACTTTTTGTGGCAAATAGTATGAGGTTTTTTTCTCTAGGCGAAGAGGCGCTCAAGTTTGGCTTGTGGCTCTCACTCACTTTTTGGTGGATCTCGTTTTCACTCTTCTCTCTATGGTGGGTGGCTTGCTTGTCGGCTATCACTTGACTAGGAGACATAGGTCGTAGCACATATTCCTTCCCTTTCATCTTGAAACTATAGTGGTTGGTACGCCCGTTGTGGAAGACACCACGGTCGAATTGCCATGGTCGACCAAGAAGGAGGTGGCAAACGGTCATTGGGACCACATCTGATGAGGACATGACTACCTTGGATATGACCAAAAATATTGCATATATGCATATTTGTCAGGTGATTTCTAGTGCAAACTATTCAATAATCTATTTATGTTATCCAGAACAAAAATACTTCACACACTTTTGTGTTTTGTCTAATTGCAGGTGTATGGGACATTTGTACAATCCACATATGACGATAAGGAAGAAAGGGATGATTATTTGCTGTCCAAAAAGTTCTCTCACGTCACTTTTGGCCCAAGAGAAGATAGAGTCCAAGTCTCTCATGTTCTGGATTCAGATTCAGACTGCACAGACACACCTGACTCAAAACGCACACAAGTTTTTCATACGGACTCCGAATTGGGTGATTCTTTTTTTTGTTGGAAACTAGATTTCGTGCACTTTCCAACCCAATTGGAATCACCTTCAAATTCGTCCGGAGCGTTGAGTTGTGGACGAAACAATCTGATGCTGCAGCAGAATCCGAGTCAAACTACAAGTCCAAAGGTGTTACATCACCTCCACTTGGGCCCATTGGCCTTGTACGACCTAGATTTAGTTTTAGGATGCCTTGGGACGTCCTCCCACCTCCTTGGCCGCCACCCCTTGCTTCTATATAAGTAGATCCATCTAGTAGCTTTTCCTGGGGATTTGTTTAGTTAAAAGTTAGCCATTGCAACTTCGTGTACTTCGTTTGTGTCCAACGACCAGACCAAGACCGCTTACGGATCCCCACCTTTATCAATACTTCATATATTCTCGCAATATTTAGATTGCTTTTATCATATTCTTGCTTGTTCTTCGATTGCTTGCAGGAATAGACCTTCGTGGTCAGGTTGATTGTGCTCCGGCGTGGTCAATAACATCTCGGAGTTGGTTTAGCGATTGCTAAGGCGCAACATCGTGCATGTTTGTAGTCGGATCGTCAAAGTCGTCTCCACCAAATCGATAGTTATCATCTCATCGAAAGATCGGGACACCCCCGCCTCTATCAAGTGGTATCAGTTTTCAGGTTGCTCGGTGAGAATTTCCAGTTTTCCTAGATTAGATTTATTTTCTTACCTATTGTCCAAGAAAAAGCCACAAAAAAGAGTTAGATCTATTCATCCTTGGTCCAAGCCAGTCTGAGCCTTTGCAATTTTCTTTTCATTGCTTGCATAGTTGAATTATCGGTTGCATCGTCGTGTCGAGTTGCTGGTCTTAGTGTCTAGTTCGTTTAGAGTTTCGAGTTCTGTTCACATTTGTCACGTCGCCACTGCATCGTTATCCCTTCCGCTGTCCACCACCCATCCATCAATTTCCTCCACGTGCTACCCACTATTTATTGTCATAATCATAGTTGAGGTCACTCACATCTTCGCTTGATCGAATCTGCATCTTATCTAGTTTGTCTTGGAAAGAGGGAGAAAAAGAAGATAAAAGAAAAAAAAGAGAGAAAAAAGGAAAGAAAAAAAAGAAAAAGAGGGAGAAGAAAAAGGAAAGAAAAAAAAGAAAAAGAGGGAGAAGAAAAAGAAAAAAGGCGTGAGAAAAAAAAAGAGAGAAGAAAAAAAATTGGATCTATCTAGAATCAATCTCGTACCTGAATTCGGATAGGAATCTGTTTTGCGCACTGTTCAGTAAAACAGGTGTATCTTCCTCATATGAAGTCAGTTTTGGCTCCGTGAGTACTCAAATTGATGATAGCGACGAGCCGCATCTAAATAGTTGCAGAAGCTAGTTCAATATTTGACACCTCAAAATTGGCTTCTAAATAGGTCTTTTTGTCCTCCGAAGTTCGTGAGCACAACTTGTTCCAATTTTTCAGGCCAGTTTTAGAATTCTTTGACTCCTCATATCAACTCGGAATTGAGTGATTCTTTTTGCATTGGAAAGCTTGAGTTAGTAGCATTCTTTGAAAGAATTTATCAGAAAATTGTCTCAAACTTTTCAAGAGGAAAGTTGGAGAGAGAGTTGTTGTATATCCTGCTTGGCAGTTGTTGTTCATCATTATCTTCACTGCCGTTGTGATCTTCACTTATATCTTGCTGTCAAGAGCTACTTAGTATCCTTCATTGATGCTAGTTGTGCTACGCCGTGACCTTATTAGTGTTCTAGGCTCACGTCTCTAGTCCGGTCTAGCCTAGGACCAGCACAGTACCGTCGTTGAGCGTTTATTCAACATTGCATCTTTGAATTGATTATTGCTAATCTTTTGCTACCATATATAGCCAACCTAGCTCCACATATTTCTACACCGTGTATACGTACGCTCCCCTGGCAATCGCTTTACTCAATATTCGGAGTTACTTGACACCGCTGGTTGCCGATCACCGCCTGCTGCATGGTAAGAATTTGTAAGACATTGATATTTGCTTTACTGTGAGTGTTTTACCACCACATCCTAGTAGTTATAGGAACATTATTTTTGGGTTTTGTTTCTTGTTCTACTAATCATGACAGGATCCTGAGTCAATTCATGGGCTTTGTCGATCGCGGGAGACGTGCCACCACCTTTGCAAATACCACAACCGTCACGAGAGGTGCACAAACATCCAAATGCACATGATCAGGTTAATGTATCTATACCACCATTTAATGGCCGTTTTAAACCTGCTTTATATATTGAATGGGAGTTCGACATAAAAAATATATTTGCTTCCCATAATTTCGATGAACATAAAAAGGTTAAGGTTGCGGTTGGTTCTTTCACTGGTTATGCTTTAGTTTGGTGGAGTGAATATTGTCGGTTACACCCTGATTATATACCTACTACTTGGGATGATTTGAAACTTGCCATGCGACATACTTTCGTCCCTGCTTATTATACTCGTGACATGATTAAGAAGTTGCAACACTTAAAACAAGGTAGTGAAACTGTAACAAAATATTATGATGATTTACAAACTACCTTGTTGCATTCCTCTTTAGAAGAAAGTGAAGATGATTTTATGGATAGATTTTGGGGAGGATTAAACCGTGATATTCAAGAGATACTAATTCATGAAGAGTGTTATCCTATGGACCATTTGTTTCATCTTGCTTGCAAAGCTGAACAGGAAATAAAACGACGTGTTGGCCACGAGGAGAACAAGCGCATGGTGCACATTCCAAGAGTTGATATGATTGTTCCTTCAACTACTAGGCATACTATGACAACCACATCCGTTGTTGTCAGGACTACATCACCTCCACCATGTGACACATCGCCCCCGAGAGTGGCTACATCATCTGAGTTGATCATAAGAGGTAATGACAAAGGTACTGATCTTCCATCTCTACATGAGAATGATGAATGCCTTGTCAATTTGAATGCACCATCTGATGAGCAACACACTACTTTGATCACACCACCTATTTTAGAGGACTACGTTGATAATTTGACTTTGCCATGTGATCAAACAACTGAAATACCAACAATTTTGAGTGCACCCATTGAATTAACTATTGATGCAAAAGAACCAATGTTTAATCATTTTGATATGACCTCTAATCTTGGTGATGATTCTGTGTTGAATGACTTATTGCATGTTTGCTTATTTAAGCATGTTGTAGCATGTAAATTTGATGCAAGTAAGGTTTATTCACCAATGTTGGGATGGTTTAATGATGAACATTGTCAATCTTTTGAAATGAATAAGAGCTTCACTTATATGTGCAAACTGAGTTGCAATATTTTCATGCCTTCTACTTCTTGTGCTAATTTTTTGGCTTTAGATTTTATGAACTATGCAAGTTACTCATCTATTCATGTGTCATATATGCAAAAATCAAGGGAAGTAAAAATGGATGACATATACATATACAACATGTACACCTTGTCTTTTTTGTTAGCCACATTTCAGATTAAGCAACGCCGAGGACGGCTTTATTTTCAAGAAGGGGAGGATGATGAGGACATGACTACCTTGGATATGACCAAAAATATTGCATATATGCATATTTGTCAGGTGATTTCTAGTGCAAACTATTCAATAATCTATTTATGTTATCCAGAACAAAAATACTTCACACACTTTTGTGTTTTGTCTAATTGCAGGTGTATGGGACATTTGTACAATCCACATATGACGATAAGGAAGAAAGGGATGATTATTTGCTGTCTAAAAAGTTCTCTCACGTCACTTTTGGCCCAAGAGAAGATAGAGTCCAAGTCTCTCACGTTCTGGATTCAGATTCAGACTGCACAGACACACCTGACTCAAAACGCACACAAGTTTTTCATACGGACTCCGAATTGGGTGATTCTTTTTTTGTTGGAAACTAGATTTCGTGCACTTTCCAACCCAATTGGAATCACCTTCAAATTCGTCCGGAGCGTTGAGTTGTGGACGAAACAATCTGATGCTGCAGCAGAATCCGAGTCAAACTACAAGTCCAAAGGTGTTACATCACCTCCACTTGGGCCCATTGGCCTTGTACGACCTAGATTTAGTTTTAGGCTGCCTTGGGACGTCCTCCCACCTCCTTGGCCGCCACCCCTTGCTTCTATATAAGTAGATCCATCTAGTAGCTTTTCCTGGGGATTTGTTTAGTTAAAAGTTAGCCATTGCAACTTCGTGTACTTCGTTTGTGTCCAACGACCAGACCAAGATCGCTTACGGATCCCCACCTTTATCAATACTTCATATATACTCACAATATTCAGATTGCTTTTATCATATTCTTGCTTGTTCTTCGATTGCTTGCAGGAATAGACCTTCGTGGTCAGGTTGATTGTGCTCCGGCGTGGTCAATAACCTCTCGGAGTTGGTTTAGCGATTGCTAAGGCGCAACATTGTGCATGTTTGTAGTCGGATCGTCAAAGTCGTCTCCACCAAATCGATAGTTATCATCTCATCGAAAGATCGGGACACCCCCGCCTCTATCAACATCACACTCCAAAGTGTCCTCATTTGCACCAATTTTGAAGGATACTTGGACCGTATACTCAACTCGTATAGTGCCGGAGTCACTTAGCCATTGAACCTTGTAGGGGTGCGGGTGCTTTTTCTTGACCAATTGAAGCTTGGAGCATAGTTCTTCACTTGCCAAGTTGTGGCAACTACCTCCATCGATGATGACCTTGACGGATCGTCCATTGGTGCCGGCCTTAGTGTGGAAGATGTGGCATCTTTGGCCTTCTTCTTGTTGATGTTGAAGAGTCAAGACCTTGGAGACAACAAGAGCGGGGATCGTATCCTCATCACAAAAGACTTGATCATCTTCATCCTTGTTCACGCGCCGGTGCATGGCCACTTGCTCAAGAGCTTCCATCTCCTCATCACTCATGGAGTCATATGTGCCATCGTCGTTGATGATCATGGTGCGCTTGTTTGTGCATTCATAGGACTTGTGGCCTCGGCCGCCGCAAGTGAAACACTTGAAGGAACTTGTCTTGACGGTCTCATCGGTCGGAGTAGATGACGAAGCACGTGACTTGAAGTTGCTCGTAGTATGAGGAAGATGATTTGAACTTGCCGAAGTTTTCTTGTAACTTGACTTGTCGTCGTTGCTTGGAGAAGGTTTGGTTGAAGTAGATGTTGGAGGAGTTGTTGAAGCTTGGTTGTTAGAGAAGCCATAGGTCTTGGATGAGTACTTGGCGTACTTGAAGTCATCTTGCACTTGACGTTCCGCCTTTGTAGCTTGATGCACGAGCTCAATGAGGTTGGAGTAGGGTTGGAAGTCGGCGATCTTCTTGGTGGGATGAGTGAGTCCATTCAAGAATCGTGCCATTGTTTGCTCATCATCCTCCGTGACATTGGCTCGAATCATGGCAATCTCCATTTCCTTGTAGTATTCTTCAATACTCTTTGTTCCTTGCTTGAGGAGTTGTAGCTTCTTGAAGAGATCACGGTTGTAGTAGGTTGGTACAAAACGTGCTCGCATGACATCCTTCATTTGAGCCCAAGTGGTGATTGGAGGCTCACCTCTTGCTTGTCGGCGCTCAAGGACTTGTTCCGACCATATGAGCACATAGTCTTGGAACTCTAGTGATGCAATAGCGATCTTCTTCTCTTCCTCATAGTTGTGCAAACGAAAGATTTTGTCGACCTTCAATGCCCATGAGAGGTATTCTTCGAGATCATTGCTTCCATTGAACTTGGGCATTGTGAATTTGAGCTTGCCATAGCGTTGCTCTTCATTGTGTTGTTGGCGATGGTGATGATGATGCCCTTGATGTGGAGGGTACTCATCCTCATGTTGCTCTTGGCGTGGAGGAAGTCCATGATCAACTTGCTCTTGTTGAACTTGAGGTTGAGGTGGAGCTTGACGAGCTTGTGAAGGAGCTTGTGGAGCTTGACGTTGGACACGCGGATGGTAGTTCCTCTCTTGGATTTCTTCTCTAAGCGCTTCCTCTTGATTGCGCCTTACACGATTGCGGTTGGCGATGGCTCGACTTGATTCTTAAAGGGCACGTTCCGCCTCAAGAGCTTGTGCTTCTCGTTGTTGTTGTTGAAGACGTTGAGCCTCGGTGTCTTGTTTCTCTTGGTGTAGACGCGCTCGTTCTTCTTCTTCTTGGCGACGAAGACGTTGTCGTTCTTGAGCTTGAGCAAACACGACTTGGTTTGATTGAGGACGACGGACTTGCTCATCGACTTGCTCTTGTGAATGCTTGACGTGTAGTGGGTTGCGAGATGCATGACGGTCTTGACGCGCGGCTCATCGAAGAGTGTTCGATGACGGTGTACTTGAGCCAGAGAAGGAGTCGTCGGAGTGTCGACTTGAGTGGCTCCGTCTTGAGTATGACGATGTAGAAGGAGGCTGGTTCACCAACAAGGCGCGGATCTCGTCCATTCTTGCATCGTTCTCTTGCTTGTGCGCGTCGAGCTTGTTGTCGAAGTAGTCTCTTGTACGTTGCTCGGAGAGTCGCAAGTCGGTGGCGAGGTTGTCGATGCGGTCGTTCATTGCTTGTTGCTCTTGATGCAACGCTTGTTGTGCACCAAAGAGGTGGCTCTTGGTGACGTATGATGACATGTCGTCGTCTTGCTCGATGAAGAGTGGGTTGGTAGAAGTACTTGGCCTATCCATCATTTCAAGCAAAATGTGAGCGGTAGAAGGAGAAGAACTTATACCAATGTACCTTTGACCGATGTTGATGATGAATCAAGTTCACTCAAATGCGGACAATGAAATAGCACTATTGGTACCAATTCTTGTCGGTTCTCACACCTACACAAGTAAAAGCTTATGGTGGAGCTTGGTTAGGATGGTGGCACAAAATTTGATGCAATTGAAAGCGAGATTCCATAATGTTGGAAAAGATTCACAAATTTGCAAATGCAACAAGTAGACCAAGCAAGTAGGGGTACACGGAAACACACACGCAAATAGATAAATGGGATTGTGCAAACCAAAAGTGAGCAAAAATGTGGAATCCACGAAAATGCTCTTGTTGCACAATACTAGAGAGTCGCTAGCACGATTGCACAATAGGCGGATACGTAGCTTGTGCACAACCTACTAGGCAAAAATGCAACGATCTCTATCCCAAGTATGCTATATGTATGGTATTTCGGTGCTATGATCCAAGATGATCTTATATGACAATCTTAATGTAGTATGATGCTATGGTTCTTGATTATAAGCTCTTTGCTTATCTTTCCTCTTTGCTTAAAAGCTTGGGTGGCTCTTTCACTTTTGAGCTCTTTTCTCATGCAAAATTTCACGAACCAAGATAGCAATTTTGTATGCTATGACAACTTTGTGACACACAAGTTGATTCCAAGATATGCACCACGGTGGTATGGTATGTATGCTATGGAGTATGATCACTAATGTGCACAAGTCACGTTGCCGGCAATACTCAATGGCTAGTCTCGATGGGTAAGCTACGCAAAAGTAAGGCTATGTGGGGTATCAATGCAATTGCAAGGTATGACAAAGATGTCGTTGAAGTTACCGTCTTTGGCGATGTTGAGTAGTCGATGGAGGTGAGCGGTGGTAATGGTGACGTCGAACCGTACCTATATAGCCGAAACACAATAGGACACGGGAACCACAACTTAAAATCTCAAAGACCAAAACGTGTCAAAATCGACATAGGAGGTAGCGGTGAGCGGTTGTGGTGTTTGTGGAAAGTTTTGGGGGTATGCGGAAGTAAGCGTGGGCACCGGGGCAAAATTGGAGGAAAGTATGCGGAAATGGGTGTGGGGGATGGAGTTGCTGCTTCCAGTGGCCGGATGTCCGGGCCAGCTGCCGGATGTCTGGGCCGCCAGATGTCCGGTGGACACGGGGCGGATGTCCGGGCTCTGGATCGGGGACGAACACGATGAACTCCACAGGGAAAATTGCAACTCCGGGGCAAAATTCGGACGAATTGGTGGATGGAAAAGGGTGGGGAGGGTGGGGAAAGCTAGGTCCACACGCAGCAACACAAATCCATGGACCAAATCCAACAAAATTTCATTACACCAACAAATCACAAAAAAAAATTGGGGCTATTTTTGGTGGGAATTTTCGGATTTAGAACGAAAACAACAAAATCAAGCTAGAAAACACGGGGTAGGGGCTCCAAAAACATGATCAACGTGGCTCATGATACCAAGAAGATGTAGGGCAAAACCCTAGGTGGACGATCTTTCACGTTTAGAGTGGATCCTACGGGGAATCACAAAGAACACGCGGAAGCACAAAGGGGAAACACGGGAAGGCAAGAGAGAATCACGAAACCGACAAGGAATCAATCACACAAGTGCTAGATCACCGAAAACAAAGAGTAACTCATGATCCACAATCAACAAAGGTAAGGATACAAAGGAACCGTTCTTCTCTGTGAGGAGGTCTTGATGATCTTCCCTAGAAAGGGGTCTTGAATCCGCTTGGGGGATCTTCTCCGAAGAGGTCATAAACTCCGAGGAGGAGTATCCAAGTGGATGAGCAAGGCTCTCACACAAATATGAGCTAAACCAGTGCTAACCCTAAAATGTACGGGATGAGGGAGTATATATAGTCAAAGGGCGAAGGGGTACATGGGCCACGGCCCAAAGGAGCTGCGCGCAGGCAGAAGGCGCCGGATGTCCGGGCGACGGGCCGCATGTCCGGGCACTCACGAGGTGCCGGATGTCCGGGCTGGAGGGGCTGGATGTCCGGGCCAGTGGTGTTGATTCTTCTGTGCACTTGAGGGGCGACGCCGGATGTCCACTCGGAGGGGCTGGATGTCCGCGGCTTCGGGAGGTGCGGGATGTTCGGGGCGATTGCCGGATGTCCGGGCTGTCGGGGCAAGGTTCTGTGCTCCCTGGACACCAGTGCCGGATGTCCGGGATTTAGGCCAGATTTCTGGTGGGGGCCGGATGTCCGGGCTGGACGCCGGATGTCCGGTCCCTGTAGCTTCTTCTGGAAATGCCTGGCCTTGTGGATCTCCAGGGGCCGGATGTCCGGGCTCTTGGCCGGATGTACGATGCCTGGAGGCTGTCCTTGCCTTCTTCCATGCGTTCTCTTCCTCCACGGACTTGGGCTCTTGACCATCTTCACGTGCATCGTCGGGAGGGTCCTCTTGGTACCTAATCATGCACAACATTTCGGATTGAGGTAGTAGCCATGTGTCGAGAGGATCATATGAGATATCATTAAGGAGAGAAGTCACCTCGGTCTCGAGAGCTCTAGCACGTGCTCTAGTCATGGGTCTTCTTGGGGCTTGGTGAGGCGATGGAAGGTCCATGGGGATGACCGAAGGATGCTTCGCATCAGAAAATAAATGATAATGCATATAAACTTGAGCTGCCTGCAGATTTTGGGGTTATCCCACTTTTAACATTGGAGATTTGAGCCTTATTTGGGTGAGGAAGATGAGCTTCCGTCGAGGATGACTTCATTTCAAGAAGGGGTGGATGATGAGGACATCAATACCATTGTTACACCCACAGCCCTACTACTACATATACTGGACCAATTACTAGAGCTCGCGCACGCCAATTAAATTATCAGGTACTTCCGTTTCTTGGTAATGATTCTAATGTTCATGAGAATATGATGCTGCCTAAATTGGATACATTTGTTTTGCTTACAAATGAAGGGCCTGGCTTGGAGAAGGATGGACATTGGAGCACGAACAAGCATGGAGATGATGGCATGCGCAAGGGGAACAAGAACGGAGTTACAAGTGATGATTTCAGGACTTTGAAGCCACCATAATGGGTGCATGAAGCCTTGGACGAAATATACAAGATGCCACTTTATAAATTTCGTCCCGAGGCTATTCTAGGTGCCGCATAACCTTATTATTGGGCCAGGCCCATGTAATTTCGAAATACATACGTATTGGCTATTTTTAGAGTCCGTATGTGTGGGGAAACAAGAGATAGGGTTGACTTCGGACCCCTCCACCAAGGGCCACGAAATCCCCCCCCCTCTTCCTCCATATATACAGCCCTTAGGGCACCGTTTAGACTTTGGGTTTTTGTTTAGATTAAAGTTCGCCATAGCTGCAACTTCGCATACTTCGTTTGTGTTCAACGACCAGACAAAGGCGTCACAGAACCCCACCTTGATCAATAAAGCTTTCCTCTTATATTCGCAATACCCAGATTGCAATCTTAGTTTCTTGCTTGTTCTTCGTTTGCCTGCAGGAAACAGACCTTCATGGTCAGGTTGATCGTGCTCCGGCGTGGTCAATAACCTCTTGGAGTTGGTTTAGCGATTGCTAAGGCGCGACGTCCTCGCACGTTCGTAGTCGGATCGTCAAAGTCGACTTCCTCCAAAATGATAGCCACCATCTCATCGAAAGACGGGACACCTTTGCCTCTATCGGATGGAGGCTAAGGTGTCCCGTCTTTCGATGAGATGGTGGCTATCATTTTGGCGGAAGTCGACTTTGACGATCCGACTACGAACGTGCGAGGACGTCGCGCCTTAGCAATCGCTAAACCAACTTCGAGAGGTTATTGACCACGCCGGAGCACGATCAACCTGACCATGAGGGTCTATTTCCTGCAAGCAAACGAAGAACAAGCAAGAAACTAAGATTGCAATCTAGATACTGCGAATAATAGAGGAAAGCTTTATTAATGAAGGTGGGGTTCTGTGAAGCCTTTGTCTGGTCGTTGAACACAAACGAAGTACGCGAAGTTGCAGCTATGGCGAACTTCAATCTAAACAAAACCCCAAGTCTAAACGACGCCCTAAGGGCTGTATATATGGAGGAAGAGGGGGTAATTTCGTGGCCCTTGAGGGAGGGGTCCGAAACCAACCCTAACTCTTGTTTCCCCAAACATACGGACTCTAAAAATAGCCTATAATCAAGTATTTCAAAATTACATGGGCCTGGCCCAATAATAAGGTGAAGCAGCACCTAGAATAGCCTCTGGACGAAAATTATGAAGTAGCATCTTGTATATTTCGTCCAAGGCTTCATGCACTCATTATGGTGGCTTCCACGTCCTGAAATCATCACTTGTAACTCCGTTCTTGTTCCCCTTGCGCATGCCATCATCTCCATGCTTGTTCTTGCTCCAATGTTCATCCTTCTCAAAGCTAGGCCCTTCATTTGTAAGCAAAACAAATGTATCCAATTTAGGCAGCATCATATTCTCATGAACATTAGAATCATTACCAAGAAACAAAAGTACCTGGTAATTTAGTTGGCATGCGCGAGCTCTAGTAATTGGTCCAGTATGTATAGTAGTAGGGGTTGTGGGTGTAACAATGGTATTGATGTCCTCATCACGAAGTCAACGCGAAAATAGCAAGAAGTTCAACTACTATACGAAATGCGTTTTGGATGAGAATAAAATAATACAAAATTAAAAGCCTAAAATGTTTCTTGCAAGAAGTTGCGTGTTTTCAACAGCTTTCCATCGGTATATCATTTGCTCAATTTGGGTAAGTGGTTGGGGAGTTACGGGTAAAAAACAACACGTGGAAAACAGAGTGAAGTTCAAAAAGAACTGCTCCAGAAGTTCAACCTCTTCACGAAGTGCATTTTCTGAGACTCTGTTTTTCTGATGAAGGCAGAACACATGATCTTAGAAGTTCAGATTGATAACTGCCAGAGGTTCACGAACTACATGGTGTGCATTTTGTTGCTAGAAGTTTTGATGCTAGAAGTTCAAGTGCTCGACCCGAGAAAGTTCAAAAATTCTTGTGAGAGAGGTTGAACAAAGATACGTCACAGAAGTTCAAACAACCAGAAGTTCAACTACTGCAAGGAATGCATTTTAGGTGAGAATAAAATTATAGAAAAAATAAAAGCTTAAAAGGTTTGTTGAAAGAAGTTCAAGTGCTTTTTCCGTGGAAGTTCAAAAATTCTTGCGAGAGAGGTTCACATTGTATTTCCTTGTTCGAAAACACAAAAAAGAATATTTTTTTGCGTTTTAAATTAATTCTCTCAATCCACAAAGAAGTTTAGTTATTATCTAGGAGCAATTTGATTTCAAAAAGAAAATAAAAAATTCAAATTATAAAACGAAAAAAGTTCATGTACTACATGGTGTGTGTTTAATATTAGAAAAATGAATTAAAAGGCAAGGTCCAATTTTTTGTTGTTATAAGTTCAAGTCCTGGGACGGAGAAAGTTCAAAAAATATATTGTGAAAGAGGTTTGTACAAAAGGAATATCATTTGTGTAACACTGATGAATGGATGAGAAAATTACAAACAAAAATACGTCACAGAAGTACAACGTGAAAACGGCAGGAAGTTCAACTACTGCACTGAAAAAATTTCAGATGAAAAACTTTTAAAATCGTCGCGAGTATGAAAAAATGATCAACACGGGAAAGTTGGATGTTTACACCAGCTTTCCATCAGTATATCACTTGCTCAATTTTGATGAGTGGATGGAGATCTACAAGCAAAAAAACACGTGAAAATCAGTGAAGTTCAAGTAGACATGTTGAGAAGTTCAAGTTCTTCACGTGGTGCATTTTCGAAGAATCTGTTTCGCGATAAAGGCAGAACGAATGATCTCGCTGTTTTCAAAATTACTTGAAAATGGCTGGGAATCAGAGAAAACCATCAACACAAAAAACTTTCGCATTTTCTGTAGCTTTTCAATGGTATATTATTTGCCCCATTCTGATAAAGTTTGTAGAAATTCTGGCAAAAATACGTTTTTAGCTATTTTCAAAATTGACTTAAATCCGTAAAGAATTGGGAGAAACAATATATACCAAAACATTTCACATTTGTTCAAGCTTTCCAACGCCATATCATTTGCTGCATTCGGACGTGCAGTTAAAAAGTTCGCTCGACAATACGAATTTGGTGGAACTTATACCGTTTTATATATTACTTTTAAACCGTTCAAAATTAGAAAAAACATTCAACATGAAAAAGTAGCGCATTTTCATAAGCTTTCCAATGCCATATCGTTTCCCTGAATAGGATTAGCCGATTAGAAATAGCATAGAAAATACGAACTAGGTTGTTCGGTTTGTGAAATTTTATGATTTTCCAAATTACTCTTTAACCATAGGGAATTAGAGAAAACCATCGACATGTGGAAGGAGCAGTTTTGCAGCAGCTTTCCGACGCCATATTATTTGGCTCATTCCGATAAACGGTTTAGAAATGCGATCAAAAATATGATTCACGTTTTTTGTATGAAGAAAAAATGGTTTTCAAAACTGCTCCTAAACCACTTACATTTTCCCAAAAATTCAACTTGGGTCATGATACTCGTGTCCATAGCTTTCCAACGGTATATCGCAAGCCCGATTTGAACACTTTTTAGCTGAAGTTCAACGTAGTACTTGATGTGGAGCATCCTTCGATCATCCCCATGGACACTACTTCGACTACACAAGCTCCAAGTGGACCCATGACAAGAGCGCGAGCACGTGCTATTCAATCTGAGGTTAACTCTCTCCTTGTTGAACTTCCCTTTGGCCCACCTGAGACATGGCTACTACCTCAAACGGAGATGCTCTGTGTGCTTAGGTACCAAGGAACCAACCTAGAAGAAGCTACGGTACAAGATGGACGTCGAGAGCAAGAGGAGAAGCTACCCAGCCTGGAATGAGCGGTACTACCGCCCACGCCAAGCGGTACTACCGCTGAACCTAGCCAAGCGGCACTACCGCTCTACATCCGCCCTCATCCTCCGAACCCGACAAACTCCAGTGATCGAACGGCTCCAGAGTGGTACTACCGCCCCGTCAAAGCGGTACTACCGCTGAAGCTCTGCAAGCGGTACTACCACCCGAGGTTCCGGTACTACCGCCCTGCCTGTGTGCAGCGTATCCGAGCCGAGGCCCATGTACTCGTTTCGCCCCTCTTTTACCAATTCGAAGGCTTAGACTATAAATAGACCTTCCCCTCATCCTTTCTAGGGTAAGCATTGTGATAGCTCATGTGAGATAGAGCATTGCTCATCTGTACCGGATCTACTCCAGGTGAGGGACCGTGCCTCATCGGAGAAGATCCATTCGGATTCAAGGCCTCCATCTGGAGAAGACAATCAAGACCTCCTCGCGGAGAAGAACGGTTACTCTTGTATCTTCCTTTGTTGACTTTGGATCTCGTGATACCTTGTGCTTTTGGTGATCTATCCCTTGTGTGATCGATTCCATGTCGGTTGAGTGTTTCTCTCATTTTCCCACGTGATTTCCCTTGTGTTCTTCCACGTGTTCTTCGTGTTTCCCCGTAGGATCCTGATGCGGAGCATCCCACGTTCATCCCCATGTACACTCCGACTACTCTCCAAGCCCCAAGGATACATAAGATGAGACCTCGACTATGTGCCATTGGACACAAGGTGAACCCATTCCTAAATGCTTCCCCTTTCCATTCGTGTGAGACATGGTTGCTACTTCATGCACGGACCTTGTGCATACTCAGGTACACCCAAGGAGACCATGGAGAGCCCAAGGACCAAGGCCAAGTATGCGCGGGAGCAAAGGAAGAAGAAGGAAGAAGAGTTTGCTGCTACAGTAGCCGGACATCCGACCATGTCCCGGACATCCGGCCCAGCCCGGACATCCGGCCCAACCACCGGAAATCCGGCCTCCATCACAGAATGCATCTGGAGGCGACCCCGACAACCCGGACATCCGGTCCCGTGCCCCGAACATTCAGGTCCTCCCGACGCCCCGGACATCCGGCCCTCCTCGCCGGAAATCTGGCCCCTGGTATCCAGAGAGCAACCGCAGGGCACCAAGGCCAGCCCGGACATCCGGCCTTCCCGCCCAGACATCCGGCCCGTCGCAAAGCCCCGGACATCCGGCCCCCAGCCCGGACATCCGGCGCTTGTCTGCACACACTGAATGGGCTGAGGGCCCATGTATCCCTCTCACTTACCCCTTTGTGGCTAAGACCTATATATACTCCACCACCTCCTCCTAGTTAGGGTTAGCATTGGTTTAGCTCATATTTTGTGTGAGAGCCTTGCTCATCCACTTGGTTACTTCCCCTCGGAGCTCACGACCTCTTCGGAGAAGATCCCCCAAGCGGATTCAAGACCCCTTCAAGGGAAGACAATCAAGACCTCCTCACGGAGAAGAACGGCTACCTTTGTATCTTTCCTTTGTTGATTTTGAATCTTGTGCTACCTCATGTCTTAGGTGATCTAGCCCTTGTGTGATTGATTACTTGTCGGTTTAGTGATTCTCTCGTTTCTCCCCGTGTTTTCCCTTGTGTTTCCCGCGGGTTCTTCGTGTTCCCCCGTAGGATCCACTTCAAATGTGAAAGATCGGCCCCTAGGGTTCCACCCTACATCATCTTGGTATCATGAGCCACGTTGGTCACGTTTTTGGAGCCCCTACCCCTCATTTTCTAGCTTGATTTTGTTGATTTCGTCCTAAATCCGAAAATCCCCACCAAAAATAGGCCCCAATTTTTTTTGTGATTTGTTGGTTTGATGATGTTTTGTTGATTTTGATCCATGGATTTACTTGGTTTCGAGTGGATCTAGCATCTCTCCAAGTTCCCCATCTTCCATCCACGAAATCTCTCCAATTTTGCCCCCGAAATCATCAATTTCCGCCCCAAAATCGAGTTCCTCGAGTTCATCCTCGGATTTGGAGCCCGAACATCCGGCCCGACCACCGGACATCCGGCCAGCCCGGACATCTGCCCATTAGCCCGGACATCCGGCTCCTGGAGTGCATTTTCGCACAAGTTTCTGGACATCAGGTCCCGGAAATCTGGCCCAAGCCCCAGATGTCCGGCCCCTGTCATTTCAGCTTTTCCCGTTTCACTGTTTCGGTCATAACTAATTCATCCGGAGTCCGATTTTGACGTTCTTTAGCTCGTTTTGAAGCTCTTGACATCCCCCTTCCCACAAAAATACCACCAAAATCATTTGACTTCATCAAAGTTTTGAAAATTTGGCAAGTTTGCCTAGGCCCTCCACCATATCATCCGTATAGCCACCACCGACTTCCGCAACCTAACCCATTTTGTTACCCATAGCATTTGAGGTTGTTTGAGTAGTGACTTGAGTCTCCTAAGGTGTTTCAGCTACTTAGACGGTTGCTTCTTCATCAACCACCACCATACCTTCCGCATAGGCTTGCCCACCATGCACTTCTGCCACCCCAACTTAACCCAATTTTGTTTGAGTTTTTTGAGTTGAGGCTTCTGTCTCTAAGGTGTTTCGGCTACTTAGGGACGGTAACTTTAACTCAGACACGTGTATAGCCAATCATTTCACTCCCGCATTGCCAAGTGCAAACCACCACCGCTTTCCGCTACCACCATTTTGACATTTGATGTTAGATTTTGAGTTCGCAATTTTTCCGTTTCCTAAGGTGTTTCGGCGACTTAGGGACGAGTCTCCATCATCTTGGTTTCTACATCAAGAATACCGCTACTCATCATCGCCGGGCGGTAACCTCTATATCTTCTTGGTATCGTGGTATCCCTCCATTGTATATTCCCCTACCATTGCATTGTTAACCCCTAGACCATTTTGCGTTACTTGCCTATTGAGACTAGCCATTTGAGTATTGCCGGCAACGTTACTTGTGCACGTTAGTGATCATACGTCCCATTGCATACATACCATATCATCGTGGTGCATATATTGGTATCATATCTTGTGTCACAAGTTTGTTCCCGCATATACACAATTGCTATCTTGGTTCGTGCATCGTGCAAAGTGGCCATACAAAAAAAAGAAATAAAGCTTTTAAGCAAAAGAAAGAGAGCAAAGAAGCTTGTAAGAAAGTGCCATAGCATCATACCACATTGCATATAAGATTGTCATATCCGATCATCTTGGATCATCTTGAGAGAAACACCGGGAACCATACATACATAGCATACTTGGAATAGAAGTTTATACATTTTGCATCTTATAGGTTGTGCACAAGTGTCGTATCCGCCGATAGAGCAATCGTGCTAGCGTCTCTCTTGAGTTGTGCAACACGAGCGTTTTCTGTGGATTCCACATTTTGTGCTCATTCCTTGGTTGCACGACCCCGTTTATCTATCCGTGTGTGTGTTTCTGTGTACCTTTCATTGCTATTGGTCCATTTGTTTCACTTGCAAATTTGTGAATCTCTTTCAACATTATTGACTCTTGCTAACATTTTGCATTAAATTTTTGTGCCACTATCCTCACCGAGCTCCTCCATAAGCCTTACTTGTGTAGGTGTGAGAACCGACAAGGATTGGTACCAATAGTGCTATTTCATTGTTCGCATTTGAGTGAACTTGATTCATTGTCAACATCGGTCAAGGTACATTGGTATAAGTTCTTCTCTTTCTCCCACTCATATTTGCTCAAGTCTTGTGATGGATAGGCAATGCTTTTCCTCTCCGGTCTACGACAACAATGACGGCGTGAACAACTACATCTCCAAAGTGTCCATCTTCGATCTACAATGACAAATGCAAGGCGTGCAATCATGATTGCGAGAGCGCATCGAGAACATCTCCATCGACATTCGTCACTCCGAAGCAAGGAAAAGGGACTACATCGACAAGAAGCTTTCCACACATAAAGAGGAGCAAGATGCAAGGATGGAGGAGATTAGAGCCTTGATCAAGTCTTCTTCCCCTTCGTCATCTTCAAGGCGGCGACATTCAAGCCACAAGTCTTCGGAGCGCGAAAAAGATGCAAGTGCAAATCGTCCTTGTCCACATCTACATGGCGATCACCATCACGTTCGTGATCCACATCGTCATGAAGGGCAAGTCACCTCCAAACAACATGTGCACGATGACGACGAACAGACATATACTACGAGCTCAAGCACGACAACGACATCATCATCATGAAGATGCTCCACAAGCGCAAATGCACAAGTCCCAACAAGACCTACTTCACGCCAAGTCCAATCTTCATGAGCACAAAAGAAGACCGCAAGACGACCACCACCAAGACGGTGCTACGACTACAACAACCACTTTGGCATCTTCGCCAAGTGCTATCAAGGCATCTTTGCCTTTGGACGTACGGCATCTTCGCCTACTTCCCATGAGTTCGCCTACATCGACATCCTCAACAACAAGGTGACCACCTACAAGCGAGGGTGACACTTCCATCTTCGGAAGTCCCCCAAGGAAGATGGCCGAGCATGGGAAACTCCCTTCGGTCATGGAGACGAGCTACGAGGTGTCACATCATATGGGCCTCCCACACCAAGACGGTGACAAGACTGCCGAGCAAGGGCCATCCCCTTCGACCACGACGATAGGAGTTGAGCATGGAGACATTTGCACCTACATCTCTCCGACACCCACATATGTCGAGATGCCCCAAGTGCCATGTGAGGAGAGCCACCACCCCATGAGTGACATGAGTGACTCCACCATACGTGACATTGAGAGCATTTCCTATGAGAGGATGAGTGTGACCACCACTAGTCCCACACATGAGAGCATGCCACAAATCCTATGTGAGGTTGAGCGCAATTTGAGTGACTCCACCAACCATATGAGTGAGAGCATCCTTGAGGGAGTGAGTGAGCCACAACACGTAGTGAGTGAGGTAGTTGAGACGTCATGTGAGGCCACTATGATTTCTAACGACTTAACCTCTACTCCTAGTGTGTTTTCTTCTTTGGTGCTAGGTCTTCTACATGACGACATGCCTATCCTCGACGAGTCCATCCCTCCAAAGGGAAAACCGATGGCCATGGTGGACAATGATGCACCCCCCACATGGTTCCATCAAGATGAAGATGACAACAAGTGGATCTTCCACACCTCACCTACAACACATGAGCGACGCTCCAAAGGTAACATAGGTGATGGTGCTTCTCTTGTCCCACTAGTGGACTCTCTTGACATTGATTGCTCCCATGATGTTGACCCACCTATTCCCATGCTTCATGCTAGTGAGATTTCTTCATGCCTTGACTTACCTATTTATGATGAATATGATGATGAGCATGTTGAGTTGCCTAGTTGTGATGCTATGCTCCATAGGATATCATGTGAAAATTCTTTTGGTCACATCATGTTTGACAACCCATTGGACTTGTCATATGCTATGAGTGAGATCTCCCATATTGCATCATTTCAATCTCAACATAGTAACTATGCATGCCCCATTAAAATCAATCCCATTTGCACTTATGGCATAGATGATGAGATGATGGTCATAGGCTTTTCCTTCTCTTGTGATGATATTGCCATGCTTCCTTTACATGATTTGCACAATTCATCTACTATGTCATGCCATGATCACATTGTTCCAAATATGCATTGTTATGGATGTTGTCAATATTCTCCACGTGATGTTTCTACTCTTGCTCATGAGGAGGCCCCCATAGTTTCCTCATACATATTAGGAGATCTTGATGCATTTCATACTTTGCATGATTCCCATAATTGCGTGCACCATATGCATTCCATGAATAACAATGCTCTAGATATTTCTCATGATGCATTACATCCTTTGAGTCTCCATTATGACAAGCATCATAACAAACCTCTCATGATGAATGACATGTTTATATATCACGCATCTCATTTATTTGAGCATTGGATATTTTGTGCTAACCGACACATACCCGTGCACATCATGATGGATGATGTGTACATATACCATGCACACACAATTTTTCCTTTTCCTTTGTTTTGTGTAGGTACTCGCATATACTCGTCAACCTCTTGATACGGGGCTAACCCGGTGTAGGCCGATCTTTCATGTTTGGAGTGGGATTCCTCAAAGAACACGATGAACACGGGGAAGAACAAAGAGAAATCACAAGGGGAAACACTCAAGAACAAGTCCGATCACACATCCACTAGACAATCAAACACACAAGATCCACAAGGTACATGAACAACAAAGAGAAAGATACAAGGTAGAGTTCATCCCAAGTCCAAAGGAGTTGGGGGCTTGAATCCTAGAAGGATCTTCCCATGAAGGGGTCTTGATGATATCCCGCAGGATCTTCTCCTAGATGGAGGTCTTGGCCTCCAATGGAGTAGTGGTCTCTCGCTCTCAAGAGTAGAGATAGGAGGAGCAAAGCTCACATACAAATGAGCTATCACTTTGCTTCCCCTACAAAGGAGGTGGAGGTGGTCTATTTATAGCCTAAGCCACGAAGGGGTAAGTGGGAGAGGGATACAAGGCCAAAGGCCCGCGGCTGCGCACAGGCAGGGCGGTAGTACCGGACACATGGGCGGTAGTACCGCTTGCGCGGTAGTACCGCTTGCTTTGGGCGGTAGTACCGCCCTTTCTGGACTGGGCAAGTCCTTCTTCTTCCGTCTTCGCTTCCATGCTTCCCTCGCGGATGGTGTAGGCATTCCTTGGCGCTTGCACTCCTCCTCATCGTCCGTGAAGGTCCGACAATACCTATGCATGCACATGAGTGGAGTGTCAAGTAGTATACCATCCTCGAAGGGCTCAAGTGAACACGTGTAAAGGAGAAGATTCACCTTTACGTATGAGAAGTAGAGGTCGCACGTGTCACTTGCCAAACGAACTCTTGACATGGTGATGTTCGTAGGATGCTCTGCATCATCCCCTCCCCCTTGGGAAAGATCCAACCTCGGATTGAAAACCAAATCACCATGGGAAAGAGATGGCGGTGCCGGGTCGAAGTGGTCGATCACCAAGCACTCATCGTCTAGTAGCTCAAAATGGGCACTCGCCAATGTCACACCGTTTTGTGATTCCTTCAAAAGGAGCAAATAGAACAAACACTTGGAAAAACAAATGTGGTTAGCGTTAGTGCAAAACCAAGCATTCAAGAGGTGATTCACCAAAAAAGTGTCGTCCTCTAGCATAGCATAGGGTGTGACAAAGGATTGTGACATGACATGTAAGCATATGAATCGAGCACAAGCAAAGATATCATGGGGACAAGTATGCAATTGTGAGGTAGAGATGCAAATATGTTTGACAAGGGAATAAGCATCTACTGCAAGGTCATAGCAATCATGCATAAAGCGCTCGACAAATGGTCGATGGTAGGCATAAGAAGCATTCACAACACCAAAGAAAATGAGATGTCTAAACACATGGGTCAAGTGCAAGACAATCCAAGCATAATGTGCATAAGGTGTAGTGAATATAGTGTGGCACTCAACACAATAGAAAGAGCAATTGTTCATGATGTGTGAGACAATCAAGTGAATCATGTGACAAGCAAAGGAACAAAGCATATGTGAAGAAATGATCTTGGTGCAACCAACCATATGTTAGTAGCAAGTAGTCCAAGAATTGGATGCAACACACAAGGTATATATATCATGAAGCATGGAAATGTGGTTATCATGGGTGCAAGCAATATCTCGAACATGCGTGCAAATGGTGCAAGCAACACATGAAGTATGATCCACAATATCCAAGCTCAAGAAGGATGTCACCTTGAAAGCGTGTCCTTGTGCATTCTTCACAATGTCGAAGTGGTAGGAAATGTGGTGTAGAAGCGAGTCGTGGTAGAATGTATGAGGCTCGCTCTCAAGAGCTCGAATGGTCAACTCACGTGAAGTGGAAGTCGACACGAAATCCAAGTATCCTACACATGCACAAAACAAGGCAAAGAACGTATGGGCATGGTAGATAAACACATCATCCATCATGATGGTTCTCTTCTCTTGCACATAACCATTAGAAGCACAAGTGCATGAATAATATGAAGCAACAATGGCTATATTCATGGCACTAGGTATATGGTGCAAAGAGGGAAGACAAGCATGCTTCACAAGGAATATGTCAAAATCTCCAAATATATGCGAGAATGCTATGGGGGCAATCTCATGAGCAAGATTAAGAGCATTGTTGCACTCCATACATGGCAAGTCATTTAGCATGGGAGAGGCAACACATGGAGATATATGACAAGAAGCAATATGAATCATGTGCAAAGCATATAGATGTTTGTCATCAACCACATGAGATGAGCAAGTGTGAATCATGGGTGATGCAACATGAGCAAGCATAGAGATCAAGTCATGCAGACTAGTGGAGCGAAGATGCAACACACTAGAGTAAATCATGGCAATCATGTCATGTGAGCAAATACTAGGCATAGACAATGCACATGACATATCCCAAGCACGGACACAAAGCAAGATGAAAGTATCATAATAGGAATGGGTCATGAATAGAACATGGCAATAACAAGTGATTTCTCCACCAAGCTTGCAAATACACATACAAGTACTAGAGTCAATCATCATGTGTCAAGCAAAGCATGGGTCACAAATGCATGGCAAAGGCATAGGAATGGGCATATAATGCAAAGTGAACATGGCAAGATGGGCATATAATATGTAATGAACAACAACCCTTAGCCAAGTGAGGGCCATGTAGAAGAAATGCGCGAAGTGATGTAGGGCGGAACCCTAGGGGCCGATCTTTCACTTTTGGAAAGGATCCTACGGGGAAACACGAAGAACGCGCGGGAAACACAAAGGGGAAAACACGGGGAGGAACAAGAGAATCACTCAACCGACAAGTATCGATCACACAAGGGCTAGATCACCGAACACATAAGGTAGCACAAGATTCAAAATCAACAAAGGAAAGATACAAAGGTAGCCATTCTTCTCCGTGAGGAGGTCTTGATGGTCTTCCCTTGAAGGGGTCTTGAATCCGCTTGGGGGATCTTCTCCGAAGAGGTCGTGAGCTCCGAGGAGAAGTATCCAAGTGGATGAGCAAGGCTCTCACACAAATATGAGCTAAACCAATGCTAACCCTAAAACGTACGGGATGAGGGAGTATATATAGTCAAAGGGCGAAGGGGTACATGGGTCACGGCCCAAAGGAGCTGCGCGCAGGTAGAGGGCGCCGGATGTCCGGGCGCTCACGAGGTGCCGGATGTCCGGGCTGGAGGGGCCGGATGTCCGGGCCAGTGGAGTTGACTCTTCTATTCACTGGATGGGCGAAGCCGAATGTTCGCTAGGAGGGGCCGGATGTCCGTGGCTTCGGGAGGCGCCGGATGTCCGGGGCGAACGCCGGATGTCCGGGCTGTCGGGGCAAGCTTCTATGCTCCCTGGACGCGAGTGCCGGATGTCCGGGATTTAGGCCGGATTTCTGGGGGGGGGGCGGATGTCCGGGCTGGACGCCGGATGTCCGGTCCCTGTAGCTTCTTCTGCAGATGCCTGGCCCTGTGGATCTCCAAGGGCTGGATGTCCGGGGTCCTGGCGGATGCCCGGTGCCTGGAGGCTGTTCTTGCCTTCTTCCAATGGTTCTCTTCTTCCATGGACTTGGGGTCTTGACCATCTTCATGTGCATCCTCGGGAGGGTCCTCTTGGTACCTAATCATGCACAACATTCCGGATTGAGGTAGTAGCCATGTCTCGAGAGGATCATATGAGATATCTCTTGGGGAACGTAGTAATTTCAAAAAAATTCCTACGCACACGCAAGATCATGGTGATGCATAGCAACGAGAGGGGAGAGTGTTGTCCACGTACCCTCATAGACCATAAGCGGAAGCATTATGACAACGCGGTTGATGTAGTCGTACGTCTTCACGATCCGACCGATCCGAGTACCGAACGTACGACACCTCCGAGTTCAGCACACGTTCAGCTCGATGACGATCCCCGGACTCCGATCCAGCAGGGTGTCAGGGATGAGTTCCGTCAGCACGACGGCGTGGTGACGATGATGATGTTCTACTGACGCAGGGCTTCGCCTAAGCACCGCATCGATATGACCGAGGTGGAATATGGTGGAGGGGGCCACCACACACGGCTAAGGAACGATCACGATGATCAACTTGTGTGTCTTGGGGTGCCCCCCTGCCCCCATATATAAAGGAGGGAGGGGGGAGGTGCGGCCGGCCCCCTAGGGGTGCGCCTGGAGGAGTCCTACTCCCACCGGGTGTAGGACTCCCTCCTCTTGCCTTGTTGGAGAAGGAAAGGGGGGAGGGGAAAGAGGAAAGGGGGGCGCCGCACCCCCCTTCCTTGTCCTATTCGGACTAGGGGGGAGGGGGCACGTGGCCTGCCCTGGCCGGCCCTCCTCTTCTCCCTCATGGCCCATATAGGCCCATTAACCCCCGGGGGGGGGGGGGTTCCGGTAACCCCCCAGTACTCCGGTAAAATCCCGATTTCACCCGGAACGTTTCCGATAACCAAATATAGGCTTCCAATATATCAATCTTTATGTCTCGACCATTTCGAGACTCCTCGTCATGTCCGTGATCATATCCGGGACTCTGAACAACCTTTGGTACATCAAAACCTATAAACTCATAATAAAACTGTCATCGTAACGTTAAGCGTGCGGACCCTACGGGTTCGAGAACTATGTCGACGTGACCTAGAACTGTTCCCAGTCAATAACCAATAGCGGAACCTGGATGCTCATATTGGCTCCTACATATTTTACGAAGATCTTTATCGGTCAAAGCGCATAACAACATACGTTGTTCCCTTTGTCATCGGTATGTTACTTGCCCGAGATTTGATCGTCGGTATCCAATACCTAGTTCAATCTCATTACCGGCAAGTCTCTTTACTCGTTACGTAATGCATCATTCCGTAACTAACTCATTAGCTACATTGCTTGCAAGGCTTTATAGTGATGTGCATTAACGAGAGGGCCCAGAGATACCTCTCCGACAATTGGAGTGACAAAACCTAATCTCGAAATACGCCAACTCAACATGTACCTTCGGAGACACCTGTAGAGCTCCTTTATAATCACCCAGTTACGTTGTGATGATTGGTAGCACACAAAGTGTTCCTCCGGTAAACGGGAGTTGCATAATCTCATAGTTGTAGGAACTTTGTATAAGTCATGAAGAAAGCAATATCAACATACTAAACGATCAAGTACTGGGCTAATGGAATGGGTCATGTCAATCACATCATTCTCTCACATCATTCTCCTAATGATGTGATCCCGTTAATCAAATGACAACACATGTCTATGGTTAGGAAACATAACCATCTTTGATTAATGAGCTAGTCAAGTAGAGGCATACTAGTGACGTTATGTTTGTCTATGTATTCACACATGTATCATGTTTCCGGGTAATACAATTCTAGCATGAATAATAAACATTTATCATGATATGAGGAAATAAATAATAACTTTATTATTGCCTCGACGGCATATTTCCTTCAGTCTCCCACTTGCACTAGAGTCAATAATCTAGATTACACTATAATGATTCTAACACCCATGGAGTCTTGGTGCTGATCATGTTTTGCTCGTGGAAGAGGCTTAGTCAATGGGTATGCAACATTCAGATCCGTATGTATCTTGCAAATCTCTATGTCTCCCACCTGGACTTGGTCCCGGATGGAATTGAAGCGTCTCTTTATGTGCTTGGTCCTCTTGTGAAATCTGGATTCCATTGCCAAGGCAATTGCACCAGTATTGTCACAGAAGATCTTCATTGGTCCCGATGCACTAGGTATGACACCTAGATCGGAAATGAACTCCTTCATCCAGACTCCTTCATTTGCTGCTTCTGAAGTAGCTATGTACTCCGCTTCACATGTAGATCCCGCCACGACGCTTTGTTTAGAACTGCACCAACTTACAGCTCCACCATTTAATAAAAACACGTATCCGGTTTGCGATTTAGAATCGTCCGGCTTAGTGTCAAAGCTTGCATTGACGTAACCATTTACGACTAGCTCTTTTTCACCTCCATAAACGAGAAAAATATCCTTAGTCCTTTTCAGGTATTTCAGGATGTTCTTGACCGCTGTCCAGTGATCCACTCATGGATTACTTTGGTACCTTCCTGCCAAGCTTATTGCTAAGGATACATCAGGTCTGGTACACAACATTGCATACATGATAGAGCCTATGGCTAAAGCATAGGGAACATCTTTCATTTTCTCTCTATCTTCTGCTGTGGTCGGGCATTGAGTCTGACTCAACTTCACACCTTGTAATACAGGCAAGAACCCTTTCTTTGCCTGATCCATTTTGAACTTTTTCAAAACTTTATCAAGGTATGTGCTTTGTGAAAGTCCAATTAAGCGTCTTGATCTATCTCAATAGATCTTGATGCCTAATATGTAAGCAGCTTCACCGAGGTCTTTCATTGAAAAACTTTTATTCAAGTATCCCTTTATGCTATCCAGAAATTCTATATCATTTCCAATTAACAATATGTCATCTACATATAATATCAGAAATGCTACAGAGCTCCCACTCACTTTCTTGTAAATACAGGCTTCTCCAAAAGTCTGTATAAAACCATATGCTTTGATCACACTGTCAAAGCGTTTATTCCAACTCCGAGATGCTTGCACCAGTCCATAAATGGATCGCTGGAGCTTGCACACTTTGTTAGCACCTTTTGGATCGACAAAACCTTCCGGTTGCATCATATACAACTCTTCTTCCAGAAATCCATTTAGGAATGCAGTTTTGACATCCATTTGACAAATTTCATAATCATAAAATGCAGCAATTGCTAACATGATTCGGACAGACTTAAGCATCGCTACGGGTGAGAAAGTCTCATCTAGTCAACCCCTTGAACTTGTCGAAAACCTTTCGCAACAAGTCGAGCTTTGTAGACAGTTACATTACCATCAGCGTCAGTCTTCTTCTTGAAGATCCATTTATTCTCAATGGCTTGCCGATCATCGGGCAAGTCGACCAAAGTCCATACTTTGTTCTCATACATGGATCCCATCTCAGATTTCATGGCATCAAGCCATTTTGCAGAATCTGGGCTCATCATCGCTTCCTCATAGTTCGTAGGTTCGTCATGGTCAAGTAACATGACTTCCAGAATAGGATTATCATACCACTCTGGTGCGGATCTTACTCTGGTAGACCTATGAGGTTCAGTAGAAACTTGATCTGAAGTTTCATGATCAATATCATTAGCTTCCTCACTAATTGGTGTAGTTGTCACAGGAACCGGTTCTTGTGATGAACTACTTTCCAATAAGGGAGCGGGTACAGTTATCTCATCAAGTTCTACTTTCCTCCCACTCACTTCTTTCGAGAGAAACTCCTTCTCTAGAAAGGATTCGAATTTAGCAACGAAAATCTTGCCCTCAGATCTGTGATAGAAGGTGTACCCAATAGTCTCTTTTGGGTATCCTATGAAGACACATTTCTCCAATTTGGGTTCGAGCTTATCTGGTTGAAGTTTCTTCACATAAGCATTGCAGCCCCAAACTTTAAGAAACGACAACTTTAGTTTCTTGCCAAACCATAGTTCATAAGGCGTCGTCTCAACGGATTTTGACGGTGCCCTATTTAACGTGAATGCAGCCGTCTCTAAAGCATAACCCCAAAACGATAGTGGTAAATTAGTAAGAGACATCATAGATCGCACCATATCTAGTAAAGTACGATTACGACATTCGGACACACCATTTCGTTGTGGTGTTTCGGGTGGCGTGAGTTGCGAAACAATTCCACATTGTTTCAAATGTAAACCAAACTCGTAACTCAAATATTCCCCTCCATGATCAGATCATAGAAATTTTATTTTCTTGTTACGATGATTTTCCACTTCACTCTGAAATTCTTTGAACTTTTCAAATGTTTCAGACTTGTGTTTCATCAAGTAGATATACCCATATCTGCTCAAATCATCTATGAAGGTGAGAAAATAACAATACCCGCCGCGAGCCTCAATATTCATTGGACCACATACATCAGTTTGTATGATTCCAATAAATCAGTTGCTCGCTCCATAGTTCCGGAGAATGGCGTTTTAGTCATCTTGCCCATGAGGCACGGTTCGCAAGTACCAAGTGATTCATAATGAAGTGATTCCAAAAGTCCATCAGTATGGAGTTTCTTCATGCGCTTTACACCGATATGACCTAAATGGCAGTGCCACAAATAAGTTGCACTATCATTATCAACTCTGCATCTTTTGGTTTCAACATTATGAATATGTGTATCACTATTATCGAGATTCAATAAAAATAGACCACTCTACAAGGGTGCATGACCATAAAATATATTACTCATATAAATAGAACAACCATTATTCTCTGATTTAAATGAATAACCGTCTCGCATCAAACAAGATCCAGATATAATGTTCATTCTCAACGCTGGCACCAAATAACAATTATTTAGGTCTAAAACTAATCCCGATGGTAGATGTAGAGGTAGCGTGCCGACTGCGATCACATCGACTTTGGAACCATTTCCCACGCGCATCGTCACCTCATCCTTAGCCAATCTTCGCTTAATCCGTAGTCCCTGTTTCGAGTTGCAAATATTAGCAATAGAACCAGTATCAAATACCCAGGTACTACTGCGAGCATTAGTAAGGTACACATCAATAACATGTATATCACATATACCTTTGTTCACTTTGCCATCCTTCTTATCCGCCAAATACTTGGGGCAGTTCCGCTTCCAGTGTCCAGTCTGCTTGCAGTAGAAGCACTCAGTCTTAGGCTTAGGTGCAGACTTGGGTTTCTTCTTCTAAGCAGCAACTTGTTTGCTATTCTTCTTGAAGTTCCCCTTCTTCTTCCCTTTGCCTTTTTTCTTGAAACTGGTGATCTTATTGACCATCAACACTTGATGCTCCTTCTTGATTTCTACCTCTGCGGCCTTTAGCATTGCGAAGAGCTCGGGAATAGTCTTGTCCATCCCTTGCATATTATAGTTCATCACGAAGCTCTTGTAGCTTGGTGGCAGTGATTGAAGAATTCTGTCAATGACACCATCATCAGGAAGATTAACTCCCAGTTGAATCAAGTGATTATTATACCCAGACTTTTTGAGTATGTGTTCACTGACAGAACTATTCTCCTCCATCTTACAGCTATAGAACTTATTGGAGACTTCAATTCTCTCAATCCGGGCATTTGCTTGAAATATTAACTTCAACTCCTGGAACATCTCATATGCTCCATGACGTTCAAAACGTCGTTGAAGACCCGTTCCAAGCCATAAAGTATGGCACACTGAACTATCGAGTAGTCATCAGTTTTGCTCTGCCAGACATTCTTAACATCGTCAGTTACATCTGCAGCAGGCTTGGCACCCAGCGGTGCTTCCAGGACGTAATTCTTCTGTGCAGCAATGAGGATAATCCTCAGGTTACGGACCCAGTCCGTGTAATTGCTACCATCATCTTTCAACTTAGCTTTCTCAAGGAACGCATTAAAATTCAACGGAACAACAGCACGAGCCATCTATCTACAACAAACATAGACAAGAAAAATACTATTAGGTACTAAGTTCATGATAAATTTAAGTTCAATTAATCATATTACTTAAGAACTCCCACTTAGACAGACATCTCTCTAGTCATCTAAGTGATCATGTGATCCAAATCAACTAAACCATGTCCGATCATCACGTGAGATGGAGTAGTTTCAATGGTGAACATCTCTATGTTGATCATATCTACTATATGATTCACGTTCGACCTTTTGGTCTCCGTGTTCCGAGGCCATATCTGTATATGCTAGGCTCGTCAAGTTTAACCTGAGTATTCCGCGTGTGAAACTGTTTTGCACCCGTTGTATTTGAACGTAGAGCTTATCACACCCGATCATCACGTGGTGTCTCAGCAAGAAGAACTTTCGCAACGGTGCATACTCAGGGAGAACACTTCTTGATAATTTAGTGAGAGATCATCTTAAAATGCTACCGTCAATCAAAGCAAGATAAAATGCATAAAAGGATAAACATCACATGCAATCAATATAAGTGATATGATATGGCCATCATCATCTTGTGCTTGTGATCTCCATCTCCGAAGCACCGTCGTGATCACCATCGTCACTGGCGCGACACCTTGATCTAGATCGTAGCATCACTATCGTTTACGCCATCTATTGCTTCTACGACTATTGCTACCGCTTAGTGATAAAGTAAAGCAATTACATGGCGTTTGCATTTCATACAATAAAGCGATAACCATATGGCTCCTGCCAGTTGCCGATAACTTTGGTTACAAAACATGATCATCTCATACAATAAAATATAGCATCACGCCTTGACCATATCACATCACAACATGCCCTGCAAAAACAAGTTAGACATCCTCTACTTTGTTGTTGCAAATTTTACGTGGCTGCTACGGGTTGAGCAAGAACCGTTCTTACCTACGCATCAAAACCACAACGATAGTTTGTCAAGTTAGTGCTGTTTTCACCTTCGCGAGGACCGGGCATAGCCACACTCGGTTTAACTAAAGTGAGAGAGACAGACACCCGCCAACCACCTTTAAGCACGAGTGCTCGTAACGGTGAAACCAGTCTCGCGTAAGCGTACGCGCAATGTCGGTCCCGGACGCTTCATCTCACAATACCGCTGAACCAAAGTATGACATGCTGGTAAGCAGTATGACTTGTATCGCCCACAACTCACTTGTGTTCTACTCGTGCATATGACATCTACGCATAAAACCTGGCTCGGATGCCACTGTTGGGGAACGTAGTAATTTCAAAAAAATTCCTACGCACACGCAAGATCATGGTGATGCATAGCAACGAGAGGGGAGAGTGTTGTCCACGTACCCTCGTAGACCGTAAGCGGAAATGTTATGACAACGCGGTTTATGTAGTCGTACGTCTTCACGATCCGACCGATCCGAGTACCGAACATACGGCACCTCCGATTTCAGCACACGTTCAGCTCGATGACGATCCCCGGACTCCGATCCAGCAGGGTGCCGGGGATGAGTTCTGTCAGCACGACGGCGTGGTGACGATGATGATGTTCTACCGTCGCAGGGCTTCGCCTAAGCACCACAACGATATGACCGAGGTGGAATATGGTGGAGGGGGGCACCGCACACGGCTAAGGAACAATCACGATGATCAACTTGTGTGTCTTGGGGTGCCCCCTGCCCCCGTATATAAAGGAGGGAGGGGGGAGGTGCGGCCGGCCCCCTAGGGGTGCGCATGGAGGAGTTCTACTCCCACCGGGAGTAGGACTCCCTCCTCTTGCCTTGTTGGAGAAGGAAAGGGGGGAGGGGAAAGAGGAAAGGGGGGCGCCGCCCCCCCTTCCTTGTCCTATTTGGACTAGGGGGAGGGGGCGCGCGGCCTGCCCTGGCCGGCCCTCCTCTTCTCCCTCATGGCCCATGTAGGCCCATTAACCCTCGGGGGGGGGGGGGTCCGGTAACCCCCCGGTACTCTGGTAAAATCCCAATTTCACCCGGAACGTTTCCGATATCCAAATATAGGCTTCCAATATATCAATCTTTATGTCTCGGCCATTTCGAGACTCCTCGTCATGTCCGTGATCATATCCGGGACTCCGAACAACCTTTGGTACATCAAAACTTATAAACTCATAATAAAATTGTCATCGTAACGTTAAGCATGCGGACCCTATGGGTTCGAGAACTATGTAGACATGACCTAGAACTGTTCCCGGTCAATAACCAATAGCGGAACCTGGATGCTCATATTGGCTCCTACATATTCTACGAAGATCATTATCGGTCAAACCGCATAACAACATACGTTGTTCCCTTTGTCATCGGTATGTTACTTGCCCTAGATTCGATCGTCGGTATCCAATACTGATGCGGAGCATCCTTTGGTCATCCCCATGGACCTTCCATTGCCTCACCAAGCCCCAAGAGGACCCATGACTAGAGCACGTGCTAGAGCTCTCGAGACCGAGGTGACTTCTCTCCTTAATGATATCTCATATGATCCTCTCGAGACATGGCTACTACCTCAATCCGCAATATTGTGCATGATTAGGTACCAAGAGGACCCCCCCACCCGAGGATGCACGTGAAGATGGTCAAGACCCCAAGTCTGTGGAGGAAGAGAACCCATGGAAGAAGGCAAGGACAGCCTCCAGGCACCGGACATCCGGCCAGGACCCCGGACATCCGGCCCCTGGAGATCCACAAGGCCAGGCATCTGCAGAAGAAGCTACAGGGACCGGACATCCGGCGTTCGGCCCGGACATTCGGACCCCACCGGAAATCCAGCCTAAATCCCGGACATCCGGCACTGGTGTCCAGGGAGCACAGAAGCTTGCCTCGACAGCCCGGACATCCGGCGTTCACCTCGGACATCCGACGCCTCCCGAAGCCGCGGACATCCGGCCCCTCCGAGTGGACATCTAGCGTCGCCCCTCAAGTGCACAGAAGAGTCAACTCCACTGGCCCGGACATCTGGCCCCTCCAGCCTGGACATCCGGTGCCTCGTGAGCGCCCGGACATCCGGCCAGTCGCCCGGACATCCGGCGCCTTCTGCCTGCGCGCAGCTCCTTTGGGCCGTGGCCCATGTACCCCTTCACCCTTTGACTATATATAGTCCTCATCCCGTATGTTTTAGGGATAGCATTGGTTTAGCTCATATTTGTGTGAGAGCCTTGCTCATCCACTTGGATACTTCTCCTCGGAGTTCACGACCTCTTCGGAGAAGATCCCCCAAGCGGATTCAAGACCCCTTTCTAGGGAAGATCATCAAGACCTCCTCACGGAGAAGAACGGTTCCTTTGTATCCTTACCTTTGTTTATTTTGGATCATGAGTTACCCTTTGCTTTCGGTGATCTAGCACTTGTGTGATTGATTCCTTGTCGGTTTAGTGATTCTCTCTCGTTTTCCCCGTGTTTCCCCTTTGTGCTTCTGCGTGTTCTTAGTGATTCCCCATAAGATCCACTCCAAACGTGAAAGATCGGCCCCTAGGGTTCCGCCCTACATCATATTGGTATCATGAGCCACGTTGATCACGTTTTTGGATCCCCTACCCCGTGTTTTCTAGCTTGATTTTGTTGTTTTCGTCCTAAATCCGAAAATCCCCACCAAAAATAGCCCCAATTTTTTTTTGTGATTTGTTGGTGTGATGAAATTTTGTTGGATTTGGTCCATGGATTTGTGTTGCTGCGTGTGGATCTAGCTTTCCCCACCCTCCCCACCCTTTTCCATCCACCAATTCGTTCGAATTTTGCCCCGGAGTTGCAATTTTCCCCGTGGAGTTCATCGTGTTCGTCCTCTATCCAGAGCCCGGACATCCGCCCCGTGTCCACCGGACATCTAGCGCACCGGACATCCGGCAGATGGCCCAGACATCCGGCCCCTGGGAAAAGTAATTCCAACCCCCACGCCACTTCCGCATACTTTTGCCCAATTTTGCCCCGGTGCCCACGCCTCCTTCCGCATACCCACAGCACCTTCCACAAACACTACCACCGCTCACCGCGGTCGAAGACGATTGTCTTTGGTACTCCATGGAGGCGCAAGATTTCCCTACAAAAGAGGTTTGCAACATGTGAAGCATCGTCTATCTTGTTGCAAGGGATGAAATGTGCCATCTTAGAAAATCGGTCCACAACAACAAACACGAAATCCTTGCCATTTTGAGTTCTAGGCAAACCAAGTACAAAATCCATGCTAATGTCTTCCCAAGGTTGATAAAGAATAGGAATAGGCATGTAAAGACCATGGGATTGAGCTCTAGACTTAGCTTTGCGACATGTAGAGCATCGGGTGGTGAAGCATGAGACGTCACGGAACATCTTGGGCCAAAAGTAGTTCTTGGAGAGCGTGGCGAATGCCTTGTCGCGTCCGAAATGTCCCATGAGTCCGCCTCCATGAGCCTCTTGCAAAAGGAGCAAACGAAGGGAAGACTCGGGAATGCAAAGTTTGTTAGCTCTCATAAGATAACCATCCTTGATGTAATATTGTTCCCAAGATGTATGCGTCAAACATTTAGCATAAGGAGTTGCAAAAGATGGATCATTAGCATACAAGACTTTTGTGTGCTCAAAACCGATAACATTCAACTCAAGTTAGTGACAAGCGTGCATATGCATGAAAGTGCATCGGCAACTACATTTCCTTACCCTTAATGTACTTGATCACATAGGGAAATGATTCAATAAATTCGCTCCATCTGGCATGACGCTTGTTCAACTTAGTTTGACCTTTTCAGTACTTAGCGTTTCATGATCGGTATGGATGACAAACTCATGAGGTCTAAGATAATGTTCCCAAACATGTAGCATACGCACTAAAGCATACAATTCTTTGTCATATATGGGATAGTTAAGTTGAGCATCGGAGAGTTTTTCACTAAAATATGCAATGGCTCTTTTTTCTTGCATCAAAACTCCGCCAATTCCGGTACCACTTGCATCACAATGAACCTCAAAAGTTTTGTCAAAATTTGGCAAAGCAAGAATCGGAGCATGAGTAAGCAAAGACTTGAGCTCATCAAAAGCAGTGGATTGCAAAGATCCCCAAACAAAAGGAGCATTCTTCTTACTCAAGGCATGCAAAGGAGCTGCGATAGTGCTAAAATCTTTCACAAAGCGACGATAAAAACCTGCTAGACCAAGAAAACTACGCACTTGTTGCAAATTGGTGGGTTGGGGCCAAGTTTTAATTGCTTCAGTTTTAGATTCATCAACATGGACACCCTTGGAAGATACAACAAAACCCAAGAAAACCACTTTGTCAACACCAAATGTGCACTTTTTCATGTTTGCATAAAGACTTTCCTTGTGAAGGATTTGTAAAACAGCCCTAACATGATTAAGATGCTCTTTCATGGTTTTGCTAAACACAAGAATATCATCAAAGTAAACCACAACAAAGACTCCAATATAAGGGCGAAGCACATAATGCATGAGGCGGACGAAAGTACCAGGAGCCTCCAATAAACCCATAGGCATAACTAACCACTCATATAGGCCAAAGTTGGTTTTGAAAGCAGTTTTCCATTCATCACCCTCTTGAATGCGTATTTGGTAATAGCCACTTTTAAGATCAATTTTTTGAGAAAAAGTTGGCTCCACTAAGTTCATCAAGCATATCATCTAAGCGAGGAATGGGATGCCTATAGCGAACGGTAATAGCATTTATAGGTCTACAATCGGAACACAAGCGTAAACTTCAATCGGGCTTAGGCACAAGTATAACCGGAACGGCACAAGGGCTTAAGCTTTCACGTACAGGACCGTTGTTGATTAGTTGTTGTACTTGCTGTTGAATCTCCTTGGTTTCTTCGGGATTGACACGGTATGGAGCTTTGTTTGGAAGTGGCACTCCGGGGATGAGGTCGATTATATGCTCAATGCCTCGTAGAGGAGGTAGACCCGGAGGTAGCTCATCGGGGAAAACATCTTGGAATTCCTGTAAAATAGATTGAAACACTAAAGGTAGCTCGCGAGAGGTGTTAGTTTTTGGTTCTCCATCCTTTCACACAAGGACAAAGTGCATCACACTCGATGGGTTCTCACACACTTCTCTCATCGCACTTTTTGTGGCAAATAGTATGAGGTTTTTCTCTCTAGGCGAAGAGGCGCTGAAGTTTGGCTTGTGGCTCTCACTCACTTTTTGGTGGATCACTTTCTCACTTTTCTCTTGACGATGGGTGGCTTGCTTGTCGGCTATCACTTGACTAGGAGACATAGGTCGTAGAACATATTCCTTCCCTTTGATCTTGAAGCTATAGTGATTGGTGCGCCCGTTGTGGATGACACCACGGTCGAATTGCCATGGCCTACCAAGAAGGAGGTGGCAAACGGTCATGGGGACCACATCACACTCCAAAGTGTCTTCATATGCACCAATTTTGAAGGAGACTTGGACCGTATGCTCAACTCGGATAGTGCCGGAGTCACTTAGCCATTGAACCTTGTAGGGGTGCGGGTGCTTCCTTGTTACCAATTGAAGCTTGGAGCATAGTTCTTCACTTGCCAAGTTATGGCAACTAACTCCATCGATGATGACCTAGATGGATCGTCCATTGATGCCGGCCTTAGTGGGGAATATGTGGCATCTTTGGTCTTCTTCTTGTTGATGTTGAAGAGTTAAGACCTTGGAGACAACAAGAGCGGGGCTCGTATCTTCATCACAAAAGACTTGATCATCTTCATCCTCGTTCACGCGCCGGTGCATGGCCACTTGCACAAGAGCTTCCATTTCATCTTCACTCATTGAGTCGTAGGTGCCATCGTCGTTGAGGATCATGGTGCGCTTGTTGTGCATTCATAGGACTTGTGGCCTCGACCGCCGCAAGTGAAACACTTGAAGGAGCTCGTCTTGACGGTCTCATCGGTCGGAGTAGATGAAGAAGCACGCGGCTTGTAGTTGCTTGTAGTAGGAGGAAGACGACTTGAACTTGACGAAGGTTTCTTGTAACTTGATTTGTCGTCGCTGCTTGGAGAAGGCTTGGTTGATGTCGAAGTTGGAGTAGTTGTTGAAGCTTGGTTATTGGAGAAGCCGTAGGTCTTGGATGAGTACTTGGCGTACTTGAGGTCATCTTGCACATGACGTTCCGCCTTTGTAGCTTGACGGACGAGCTCAATGAGGTTGGAGTAAGGTTGGAAGTCCGCGATCTTCTTGATGGGATGATTGAGTCCATTCAATAATCGTGCCATAGTTTGCTCATCATCCTCCGTGACATTGGCTCGAATCATGGCAATCTCCATTTCCTTGTAGTATTCTTCAACACTCTTTGTTCCTTGCTTGAGGAGTTGTAGCTTCTTGAAGAGATCGCGGTTGTAGTATGTGGGCACAAAACGTGCTCGCATGACATCCTTCATTTGAGCCCAAGTGGTGATTGGAGGTTCACCTCTTGCTTGTCGGCGCTCAAGGACTTGTTCCCACCATATGAGCACATAGTCTTGGAACTCTAGTGATGCCATAGCGATCTTCTTCTCTTCCTCATAGTTGTGCAAACGAAAGATTTTGTCGACCTTCAATTCCCATGAGAGGTACTCTTCTAGATCATTGCTTCCATTGAACTTGGGCATTGTGAATTTTAGCTTGCCATAGCGTTGCTCTTCATTGTGTTGTTGGTGATGGTGATGATGACACCCTTGACGTGGAGGGTAATCATCCTCATGTTGCTCTTGGCGTGGAGGAAGCCCATGATCAACTTGCTCTTGTTGAAGTTGAGGTTGAGGTGGAGCTTGATGAGCTTGTGAAGGAGCTTGTGGAGCTTGACGTTGCACACGCGGTTGGTAGTTCCTCTCTTGGATTTCTTCTCGAAGGGCTTCCTCTTGATTGCGCCGTTCGCGATTGCGGTTGGCGATGGCTCGACTTGATTCTTGAAGGGCACGTTCCGCCTCAAGAGTTTGTGCTTCTCATTGTTGTTGTTGAAGACGTTGACCCTCGGCGTCTTGTTCCTCTTGGTGTAGACGCGTTCGTTCTTCCTCTTGGCGCCTTAGTCGTTGTCATTCTTGAGCTTGAGCAAAAGCGACTTGGTTTGATTGAGAACGAGGAACTTGCTCATCGGCTTGCTCTTGTGAATGCTTGACGTGTAGCGGGTTGCGAGATGCATGACGGTCTTGATGCATGGCTCGTCGAAGAGTGTTCAATGACGGTGTACTTGAGCCAGAGAAGGAGTCATCGGAGTGTCGACTTGAGTGGCTCCGTCTTGAGTATGACGATGTAGAAGGAGGCCGGTTCACCAACAAGGCACGGATCTCGTCCATTCTTGCATCGTTCTCTTGCTTGTGCGCGTCGAGCTTGTTGCCGAAGTAGTCTCTTGTACGTTGCTCGGAGAGTCGCAAGTCGGTGGCGAGGTTGTCGATGCGGTCGTTCATTGCTTGTTATGCAGTGCTTGTTGTGCACCAAAGAGGTGGCTCTTGGCGACATATGATGACATGTCGTCGTGTTGCACGATGAAGAGTGGGTTGGTAGAAGTACTTGGCCTATCCATCATTTCAAGAAAAATGTGAGTGGTAGAAGGAGAAGAACTTATACCAATGTACCTTTGACCGATGTTGATGATGAATCAAGTTCACTCAAATGCGGACGATGAAATAGCACTATTGGTACCAATTCTTGTCGGTTCTCACACCTACACAAGTAAAAGCTTATGGTGGAGCTTGGTTAGGATGGTGGCACAAAATTTGATGCAATTGAAAGCGAGATTCAATAATGTTGGAAAAGATTCACAAATTTGCAAATGCAACAAGTAGACCAAGCAAGTAGGGGTACACGGAAACACACACGCAAATAGATAAATGGGATTGTGCAAACCAAAAGTGAGCAAAAATGTGGAATCCACGAAAATGCTCTTGTTGCACAATACTAGAGAGACGCTAGCACGATTGCACAATAGGCGGATACGTAGCTTGTGCACAACCTACTAGGCAAAAATGCAACGATCTCTATCCCAAGTATGCTATATGTATGGTATTTCGGTGCTATGATCCAAGATGATCTTATATGACAATCTTAATGTAGTATGATGCTATGGTTCTTGATTATAAGCTCTTTGCTTATCTTTCCTCTTTGCTTAAAAGCTTGGGTGGCTCTTTCACTTTTGAGCTCTTTTCTCATGCAAAATTTCACGAACCAAGATAGCAATTTTGTATGCTATGACAACTTTGTGACACACAAGTTGATTCCAAGATATGCACCACGGTGGTATGGTATGTATGCTATGGAGTATGATCACTAATGTGCACAAGTCACGTTGCCGGCAATACTCAATGGCTAGTCTCGATGGGTAAGCTACACAAAAGTAAGGCCATGTGGGGTATCAATGCAATTGCAAGGTATGACAAAGATGTCGTCGAGGTTACCATCCTTGGCGATGTTGAGTAGTCGATGGAGATGAGCGATGGTGATGGTGATGTCGAACCATACCTATATAGCCGAAACACAATAGGACACGGGAACCACAACTCAAAATCTCAAAGACCAAAACGTGTCAAAATCGACATAGGAGGTAGCGGTGAACGGTGGTGGTGTTTGTGGAAACGTTGGGAGTTTGCAGAAGTAAGCGTGGGTACCGGGGCAAAATTGGGGATAGTATGCGGAAATGGGCGTGAGAGATGGAGTTGCTGCTCCCCGGGGCCGGATGTCCGAGCCAGCTGCCGGATGTCCGGGGCGCCGGATGTTCGGTGGACACGGGGCGGATGTTCGGGCTCTGGATCGGGGACGAACACGATGAACTCCACGGGAAAAATTGCAACTCCGGGTCAAAATTCGGACAAATCGGTGGATGGAAATCGCGGGAGGGAAGGGGAAAAGCTAGATCAACTTGATGCAAAGCAGATCCGTGGATCAAATCCAACAAAACTTCATAACACCAACAAATCACAAAAAAATTTGGGGCTATTTTTGGTGGGGATTTTCGGATTTAGGACGAAAACAAAAAAATCAAGGTAGAAAACACGGCGTAGGGGCTCCAAAAACGTGATCAACCTGGCTCATGATACCAAGATGATGTAGGGCGGAACCCTAGGGGCCGATCTTTCACGTTTGGAGAGTATCCTACGGGGAAACACGAAGAACGTGCGGAAAACACAAATGGGAAAACACGGGGAGGAACAAGAGAATCACTCAACCGACAAGTATCGATCACACAAGGGCTAGATCACCGAACACATAAGGTAGTACAAGATTCGAAATCAACAAAGGAAAGATACACGAGTAGCCGTTCTTCTCCGTGAGGAGGTATTGATGGTCTTCCCTTGAAGGGGTCTTGAATCCGCTTGGGGGATCTTCTCCGAAGAGGTCGTGAGCTCTGAGGAGAAGTATCCAAGTGGATAAGCAAGGCTCTCACACAAATATGAGCTAAACCAATGCTAACCCTAAAACGTACGGGATGAGGGAGTATATATAGTCAAAGGGCGAAGGGGTACATGGGTCACGACCCAAAGGAGCTGCGCGCAGGTAGAGGGCGTCGGATGTCCAGGCATCGGGCCGAATGTCCAGGCGCTCACGAGGTGCCGGATGTCCGGGCTGGAGGGGCCGGATGTCTGGGCCAGTGGAGTTGACTCTTCTATTCACTGGATGGGCGACGCCGGATGTCTGCTTGGAGGGGCCGGATGTCCGCGGCTTCGGGAGGCGCCGGATGTCCGGGGCGAACGCTGGATGTCCGGGCTGTCAGGGCAAGCTTCTGTGCTCCCTGGACGCCAGTGCCGGATGTCCGGGATTTAGGCCAGATTTCTAGTGGGGGCCGGATGTCCGAGCTGGACGCTGGATGTCCGGTCCCTGTAGCTTCTTCTGCAGATGTCTGGCCTTGTGGATCTCCAGGGGCCGGATGTCCGGGGTCCTGGCCGGATGTCCGGTGCCTGGAGGCTATTCTTGCCTTCTGCCATTGGTTCTCTTCTTCCATGGACTTGGGGTCCTGACCATCTTCATGTGCATCCTCGGGAGGGTCCTCTTGGTACCTAATCATGCAAAACATTCTGGATTGAGGTAGTAGCCATGTCTCAAGAGGATCATATGAGATATCATTAAGGAGAGAAGTCACCTCGGTCTCGAGAGCTCTAGCACGTGCTCTAGTCATGGGTCCTCTTGGGGCTTGATGAGGCGATGGAAGGTCCATGGGGATGACCGAAGGATGCTCCGCATCACGAAGTCTTTGCGCGAAGAGAGCGGTGGGAAGGACAATCCATTGGATCCCAAGTTATCGTTGCTCTCTAGAGCTTGTTTTGTCAACTCGTGGGATTGCGAGGTTGACAAGTATTCATGGGTACCTACACAAAAGAGACACAAACCAAAGAAATTGTGCACGTGGTAAATGTACACATCATCCATCATGATGTGTATGTGCATGTGTGAGTTAGCACAAGATAGGAAATGCTAAAAGAAATTTGATGCATGGTAGAAGAACATGTCATCCATCATGAAATAATAGTTATTATGTATGACACGATGGGGATGTAAATTGGGCATACAATTATATGGCACATCAATAGCATTTTCATTCATGGGGAGCATATGGTGCACATAATTATTAGGATCATGCAATGAATGGGATGGATCAAAGTTTCCTACAATGCATGAGGAAACTATGGGGGTCTCCTCATGAGCAATATCGGAAACATCACATGGAGAAAATGGACAACATCCAAAACAATGCATATCCGAAGCTAGGTGGGCATGGCATGGCATATGAGATAAATGATGCAAAGGGAGCATATCAATATCATCACAAGAAAAACAAATGCCAATAACCATGGGCTTGTCATCTATGCCATATGTGGAAATTGGGTTTATTTTAATGGCATATGCATAGTCACTATGAAGAGATTGCAAATAAGACATATGATGGATCTCATACATAGCATATGACAAGTCAAGCGGATTAGCAAACATGATGTGACCTAAAGAATTGTCACAAGAAATCCTATGTAACATGGCATCACAACTAATAGACTCCACATGAGAATCATCGTACTCATCATAAATGGGCAAATCATCACATGGGGAAAATCATACTAGAATGAATCAAGGTACTAGGTGGATCAACATCATGCAAGTAATCAATGTTAAGAATGTCCACTAGTGGGACTAGAGCATCACCGTCACCTATGTTACCTTTGTCATTCCACTCAAGTGGTGTAGGTGAGGTGGGAAAGACCAAATGGTGGTCATCTTCATCTTGATGGAACCATGTGGGGGGTGCATCATATTCCACCACGGCCATCGTCTTGTCCAAAGGGAGGATGAAGTCGTCGAGGATCGGCGCGTCATCATAAATGGGACCTGGCACCAAATGAGAAGACACAATAGAGGTAGAGGTCAAGTTCTTAGAAATGCAAATGGCCTCACGAGACCTATCAACTATCTCACTCTCTCTATGTGGTGGTTCACTCACTCCCTCAAAGTAGGTGCACTCAAAGTCACATATGGTGGAGTCACTCATCTCATTTAAGTGGTGGGGGTTGTGGCTCTCCTCACATGGGATTTGTGGCAACACATCATATATGGGGCTAGTGGTGAAGTCACTTTCAATCTCAATATGGTGGCACAAGTCACTCAAGTCATCATACGTCGCCGTGGTCAATGGGAAAATCCCATGCTCAATCATCTCGTCGTCGTCGCCGTGGATGAAGGCCGAAGATGGCACATCATCACTCTCCTCCATGACCGAAGGGAAAATCCCATGCTCGATCATCTCGTCACCGTCGCCGTGGATGAAGGCCGAAGATGGCACATCATCACTCTCGCCTCCTAAGATGGAAGCATCATCCTTGCTTGCCACCTTGTCGCTTGCCTCCAAACCTTGGTCCTAGAAGGTCTCCATAGTCGTACTTGTCACCACACCTTCTTGAAAAAGAGTCAGGGTAGACTCGGCATCATCAATGCCACAAAGAGGGATGGCGGTGAAGTCGCACTCGGGAGCATTGTCTTGGAGCTTGTCGGGCATGGACATCGTGGTGGTACTAGCCTCATGCTTGTCGTAGAGCTTGGTCGCCGCAAAGTTTGCTTGGGGTTGAGAAGCCTTGGCCTTCATTAGTTATTGTTCCGCCTTGAGAGCACGAATTTAGTAGTCGTCGATGGACTTGTAGTTCTCGAGGAAGATAGTCTTGGAGATGTCGTTGTTCAATCCCATCATGAAGTGGAACTTCATCGAAATGGGGTCATCCACGCCGGCTCGTCGCAAGGCAATCTTCATCTCCTTGAAGTACTTGTCGATGGACTTGGATCCTTGGGTGGTGTTCTCCAATTGGCGTCGAAGTTGTTTCGTGTAGGTTGGAGGCACAAACTCTCGCCGCAAAGCTCTCTTCGTCTTGGGCCAACCCATGTCGTAGTACTCCGAAGGTGTGTGAAGCCACCATGCCAATGCATAGTCGTGGAAGTTTCTTGTGGCGCGCTTCACTTGATCTTCGGAAGGGACTTGATGTAGCTTGAGGTAGTCGTCCATCAAACGCTCCCACTCGAGGTACTCCTCGGGTTCATGAGTCCCATAGAAAGGAATCACGTGGTCGATGTCGAGGTCGTAGTAGCTCGTGGAAGTCTCGGACTTGAGCTTGGGTAGCTTCTCTTGAGCGTAGTCTTGAGGTTCTTGTTGGCGAAGATGCCGTATGTCCGTAGGCGAAGATGCCTTGAAGTCGCTTGGTGAATATGCCAAGGGAGATGGTGAAGTCGTTGAGCGGTTGTTGGTGTTGAGCTCTTGACCTTCACGTTCTTGTTGGTGATGGTGTCGATGCCGGTGTGATCTTGCCGGAGATGGTAGCTCGGAAGCATGTGCTCTTGAGCGTCTTCCTGAAGATGAGGAAGATCGCTTGTAGGACTTGATGAGGTGATGCGGAGCATCCTACGGTCATCACCATGTCAAGAGTCCATTTGGCAAGTGACACGTGTGACCTCTACTTCTCATACATAAAGGTGAATCTTCTCCTTTACATGTGCTCACTTGACCCCTTTGAGGATAGTATACTACTTGACACTTCTCTCGTGTGCATGCATAGGTATTGTCGGAGCTTCACGGATGTCGAGGAGGAGTGCAAGCACCAAGGAACAACTACACCATCCGCGAGGGAAGCCTGGAAGCGACGACGGAAGAAGACGGAGCTGCTGAAGCTACAACGGCCGGACATCCGGGCTAGAGGCCGGACATCCGGCGCCTGTGCAGCCTCCGAGGAGCTGCACCAACAAGACGGACGAAGCATCAGCGGCCGGACATCCGGCCCGTGTGCCCGGACATCCCGCGCCTCGGCAACCACCAGACATCCGACGCTCTCCCCCGGAAATCTGGCGCCCCTATCCAGTAGCTTTGCCACTTCGGGCCAGACATCCGACCAACCGCCCCGGACATCCTGCGTCTCATGAGAGCCCGGACATCCGGCCCCCAGCCCGGACATCCGGCGCCTGCCTGCGCGCAGAGTCGGGCCAAATGCCCATGTATCCCTTCCCCACTTACCCCTTCGTGGCTAAGACTATATATATGTTGGAAATATGCCTAGAGGCAATAATAAAAGTTTTATTATTATATTTCCTTGTTCATGATAATTGTTTTTTATTCATGCTATAACTGTATTATCCGGAAATCGTAATACACGTGTGAATACATAGACCACAATATGTCCCTAGTGAGCGTCTAGTTGACTAGCTCGTTGTGATCAACAGATAGTCATGGTTTCCTGGCTATGGACATTGGATGTCGTTGATAACGGGATCACATCATTAGGAGAATGATGTGATGGACAAGACCCAATCCTAAGACTAGCACAAAAGATCGTGTAGTTCATTTGCTAGAGCTTTGCCAATGTCAAGTATCTCTTCCTTTGACCATGAGATCGTGTAACTCCTGGATACCGTAGGAGTGCCTTGGGTGTATCAAACGTCACAACGTAACTGGGTGACTATAAAGGTGCACTACAGGTATCTCCGAAAGTATCTATTGTTTTATGCGGATCGAGACTGGGATTTGTCACTCCGTGTAAACGGAGAGGTATCTCTGGGCCCACTCGATAGGACATCATCATATGCGCAATGTGACCAAGGAGTTGATCACGGGATGATGTGTTACGGAACGAGTAAAGTGACTTGCCAGTAACGAGATTGAACAAGGTATTGGTATACCGACGATCGAATCTCGGGCAAGTAAAATACCGCTAGACAAAGGGAATTGTATACGGGATCGATTGAGTCCTTGACATCGTGGTTCATCCGATGAGATCATCGTGGAACATGTGGGAGCCAACATGGGTATCCAGATCCCGCTGTTGGTTATTGACCGGAGAACGTCTCGGTCATGTCTGCATGTCTCCCGAACCCGTAGGGTCTACACACTTAAGGTTCGATGACGCTAGGGTTATAAAGGAAGCTTGTATGTGGTAACCGAATGTTGTTCGGAGTCCCGGATGAGATCCCGGACGTCATGAGGAGTTCCGGAATGGTCCGGAGGTAAAGATTTATATATAGGAAGTCCTGTTTCGGCCATCGGGACAAGTTTCGGGGTCATCGGTATTGTATCGGGACCACCGGAAGGGTCCCGGGGGCCCACCGGGTGGGGCCACCTGCCCCGGGGGGCCACATGGGCTGTAGGGGGTGCGCCTTGGCCTACATGGGCCAAGGGCACCAGCCCCAAGAGGCCCATGCGCCAAGATAAAGGAAAAAGGGGAGAGTCCTAAAGGGGGAAGGCACCTCCGAGGTGCCTTGGGGAGGATGGACTCCTCCCCCCCTCTTGGCCGCACCCCTTTCTTGGAGTAGGGGGCAAGGCTGCGCCTCCCCCCTCTCCCTTGCCCCTATATATAGTGGAGGGGAGGGAGGGCATCCACACCTGAGCCTTTGGCGCCTCCCTCCCTCCCGTGACACCTCCTCCTCTCCCGTAGGTGCTTGGCGAAGCCCTGCAGGATTGCCACGCTCCTCCATCACCACCACGCCGTTGTGCTGCTGCTGGATGGAGTCTTCCTCAACCTCTCCCTCTCTCCTTGCTGGATCAAGGCGTGGGAGACGTCACCGGGCTGTACGTGTGTTGAACGCGGAGGTGCCGTGCGTTCGGCACTTGATCATCGGTGATCTGAATCACGACGAGTACGACTCCATCAACCCCGTTCACTTGAACGCTTCCGCTTAGCGATCTACAAGGGTATGTAGATGCACTCTCCTTTCTACTCGTTGCTGGTCTCTCCATAGATAGATCTTGGTGATTCGTAGGAAAATTTTTGAATTTCTGCTACGTTCCCCAACAGTGGTATCAGAGCTAGGTCTATTGCGTAGATTCTTTGCACGAGTAGAACACAAAGTAGTTGTGGGTGTTGATGTTGTTCAATATGCTTACCGTTACTAGTCCAATCTTGTTTCGACGGTATTGTGGGATGAAGCGGCCCGGACCGACCTTACACGTACTCTTACGTGAGACAGGTTCCACCGATTGACATGCACTTGGTGCATAAGGTGGCTAGCGGGTGCCAGTCTCTCCCACTTTAGTCGGAACGGATTCGATGAAAAGGGTCCTTATGAAGGGTAAATAGCAATTGGCATATCACGTTGTGGTATTGCGTAGGTAAGAAACGTTCTTGCTAGAAACCCATAGCAGCCACGTAAAACATGCAACAACAATTAGAGGACGTCTAACTTGTTTTTGCAGGGTATGCTATGTGATGTGATATGGCCAAAAGGATGTGATGAATGATATATGTGATGTATGAGATTGATCATGTTCTTGTAATAGGATTCACGACTTGCATGTCGATGAGTATGACAACCGGCAGGAGCCATAGGAGTTGTCTTTATTTTTTGTATGACCTGCGTGTCATTGAAGAACGCCATGTAAACTACTTTACTTTATTGCTAAATGCGTTAGTCATAGAAGTAGAAGTAGTCGTTGGCGTGACAACTTCATGAAGACACGATGATGGAGATCATGATGATGGAGATCATGGTGTCAAGCCGGTGACAAGATGATCATGGAGCCCCGAAGATGAAGATCAAAGGAGCTATATGATATTGGCCATATCATGTCACTACTCTATTTGATTGCATGTGATGTTTATCATGTTTATGCATCTTGTTTACTTAGGACAACGGTAGTAAATAAGATGATCCCTTACAAAATTTCAAGAAGTGTTCTCCCCTAACTGTGCACCGTTGCTATAGTTCGTCGCTTCTAAGCACCACGTGATGATCGGGTGTGATGGATTCTTACGTTCACATACAACGGGTGTAAGATAGTTTTACACAGCGAAAACACTTAGGGTTAACTTGACGAGCCTAGCATGTGCAGACATGGCCTCGGAACACGGAGACCGAAAGGTCGAGCATGAGTCGTATAGTAGATACGATCAACATGAAGATGTTCACCGATGATGACTAGTCCGTCTCACGTGATGATCGGACACGGCCTAGTTAACTCGGATCATGTGATCACTTAGATGACCATAGGGATGTCTATCTGAGTGGGAGTTCATAAGATGAACTTAATTATCCTGAACATAGTCAAAAGACCTTTTGCAAATTATGCCGTAGTTCACGCTATAGTTCTACTATTTTAGATATGTTCCTAGAGAAAATATAGTTGAAAGCTGACAGTAGCGATTATGCAAACAGTAGAAAGCTTATGTCCTTAATGCACTGCTCAGTGTGCTGAACCCCAAACGTCGTTTGTGGATGTTTTGAACATCGAACATACACGTTTTGATAACTACGTGATAGTTCAGTTAAATGGTTTAAGTAGAGGCACCAAAGACGTTTTCGAAACGTCGCGGAACATATGAGATGTTTCGAGGGCTGAAATTGGGATTTCAGGCTCGTGCCCACGTCAAGAGGTATAAGACCTCCGACGATTTTCTTAGCCTGAAAACTAAGGGAGAAAAGCTCAATCGTTGAGCTTGTGCTCAGATTGTCTGAGCACAACAATCACTTGAATCGAGTGGGAGTTGATCCTCCAGATGAGATAGTGATGTTTCCCCAAAGTCATTGCCACCAAGCTGCTAGAGCTTCGTGATTAACTATAACATATCAGGGATAGATATGATGATCCTTGAAATATTCATGATGTTTGACACCGCGAAAGTAGAAATCAAGAAGGAGCATCAATTGTTGATGGTTGGTGAAACCACTAGTTTCAAGAAGGGCAAGGGAACAAAGGGATACTTCATGAAACGGCAATTCAGCTGCTGCTCTGGTGAAGAAACCCAAGGTTGAACCCAAACCCGAGACTAAGTGCTTCTGTAATAAGGGGAACAACCACTGGAGCAGAATTACCCTAGATACTTGGTAGATGAGAAGGCTGGCAAGGTCGATAGAAGTATATTGGATATACATTATGTTAATGTGTACTTTACTAGTACTCCTAGTAGCACCATGGTATTAAGATACCGGTTCAGTTGCTAAGTGTTAGTAACTCGAAATAAAAAGGCTACGGAATAAAACGGAGACTAGCTAAAGGTGAGCTGACGATATATGTTGGAAGTGTTTCCAATGTTGATATGATCAAGCATCGCACGCTCCCTCTACCATCAAGATTAGTATTAAACCTGAATGGTTTATTGAATCTCGATCGTAGTGATACACATTTTCATGCCAAAAGATATAAGATAGTAATGATAAGTACCACTTACTTGTGGCACTGCCATGTAAGTCATAATGGTATAAAACGCATGAAGAAGCTCCATGTTGATGGATCTTTGGACTCACTCGTTTTTGAAAAGTTTGAGACATGCGAACCATGTCTATTGGTATATATGCATGAAGAAACTCCATGCAAATGGACCGTTTGAACTCACTTGATTTTGAATCACTTGAGATATGCAAATCATACCACTTAGGCAAGATGACTGGAAAGCCTCGGTTTCAGTAAGATGGAACAAGATAGCAACTTGTTGGAAGTAACACATTTTGATGTGTGCAGTCCAATGAGTGCTGAGGCATGCAGTGAATATCGTTATGTTCTTACTTCACAGATGATTCGAGTAGATGTTGAGAATATTTACTTGATGAAACACAAGTCTGAATTATTGAATGGTTCAAATAATTTCAGAGTGAAGTAGAAGATCATTGTGACAAGAGGATATAATGTCTATGATATGATCATAGAGATGAATATCTGAGTTACGAGTTTTGGCATACAATTAAGACATTGTGGAAATTGTTTCGTGATTAATACCGCCTGGAACACCATAGTGTGATGGTGTGTCCGAACATCATAGTTGCACCCTATTGGATATGGTGCGTACCATGATGTCTCTTATCGAATTACCACTATCGTTCATGGGTTAGGCATTAGAGACAACCACATTCATTTTAAATAGGGCACCACATAATTCCGATGAGATGACACCGTATGAATTATGGTTTAGAGAAACCTAAGTTGTCATTTCTTAAAGGTTTGGGGCTGCGACGCTTATGTGAAAAAGTTTCAGGATTAAGCTCGAACCCAAAGCGGATAAAATGCATCTTCATAGGACACCCAAAACAGTTGGGTATACCTCCTAATTCAGATCCAAAAGCAATATGGATTGTTTCTTGAATCGGGTCCTTTCTCGAGGAAAGGTTTCTCTCGAAAGAGTTGAGTGGGAGGATGGTGGAGACTTGATGAGGTTATTTCAACTAGTGTGTGGCAGGGCACAGGAAGTTGTTCCTGTGGCACCTACACCAATTGAAGTGGAAGCTTATGATATTGATCATGAAACTTCGGATCAAGTCACTACCGAACCTCGTAGGACGACAAGGACACGCACTACTTCGGAGTGGTAAGGTGATCCTGTCTTGAAGGTCATGTTGCTAGACAACAATGAACCTACGAGCTATGGAGAAGCGATGGTGGGTCCGAATTCCGACAAATGGTTGGAAGCCATAAAGTCCGAGATAGGATCCATGTATCAGAACAAAGCATGGACTTTGGTGGACTTGCCCAATGATCGGCAATCCATTGAGACAGATGGATTTCAAAAGGAAGACGGACAATGATGGTAAATGTCACCATTAAGAAAGCTCGACTTGTCGTTAAGATGTTTTCCGACAAGTTCAAGGAGTTGACTACGATGAGATTTTCTCACTCGTAGGGATGCTAAGAGTCTGTTGGAATTATATTAGCGATTACTGCATTATTTATGAAATCTTGCAGATAGGATGTCAAAATATTGTTTCCTCGACGATTTTAATGAGGAAAGGTTGTATGTGATACAACCGGAAGGTTTTGTCAATCCCGAAAGATGCTAATAAGTATGCAAAGCTCCAGCGATCCTTCTAAGGACTGGAGTGAGCATCTCGGAGTTGGAATGTATGCTTTGATGATGATCAAAGATTTTGGGTTTGTACAAAGTTTATGAGAAACTTGTATTTCCAAAGAAGTGAGTGGGAGCACTATAGAATTTCTGATGAGTATATGTTGTTGACATATTGTTGATCAGAAATGACGTAGAATTTCTGGAAAGCATATAGGGTTATTTTGAAAGTGTTTTTCAATAGAAAACCTGGATTAAGCTACTTGAACATTGAGCATCAAGATCTATAAGGATAGATCAAAATGATTAATAATACTTTCAAATGAGCACATACCTTGACATGATCTTGAAGGTGTCCAAGATGGACCAGTCAAAGAAGGAGTTCTTGCCTGAGTTGTAAGGTACGAAGTTAAGACTTAAAGCTCGACCACGGCAGAATAGAGAGAAAGGCCGAAGGTCGTCCCCTATGCTTAATACGTAGGCTCTTCAGTATGCCATGCTGTGTACCGCACTTGAAGTGTGCCTTGCCATGAGTTAGTCAAGGGGTACAAGAGTGATCCAAGAATGGATCACAGACAGCGGTCAAAGTTATCCTTAGTAACTAGTGGACTAAGGAATTTTCTCGATTATGGAGGTGGTAAAAGAGTTCGTTGTAAATGTTATGACGATGCAAGCTTGACACCTATCTGGATAGCTCTGAGAAGAGAGACCGGATACATATAATGGAGCAATAATTTAGAATAGCTCAAAGTAGAACAGTTATTTGGAATAGCTCCAAATAGAGCGTGGTAGCTACATCTAGGAGATGACATAGAGATTTGTAAAGCACACACGGATCTGAAAGGTTCAGACCCGTTGACTAAAACCTCTCTCACAAGCAACATGATCAAACCTAAAACTCTTGGGTATTAGTCACATGGCGATGTGACCTGTGAGTGTTAATCACATGGCGATGTGAACTAGATTATTGACTCTAGTGCAAGTGGGAGACTGTTGGAAATATGCCCTAGAGGCAATAATAAAAGTTTTATTATTATGTTTCCTTGTTCATGATAATTGTTTTTTATTCATGCTATAACTGTATTATCCGGAAATCGTAATACACGTGTGAATACATAGACCACAATATGTCCCTAGTGAGCCTCTAGTTGACTAGCTCGTTGTGATCAACAGATAGTCATGGTTTCCTGGCTATGGACATTGGATGTCGTTGATAACGGGATCACATCATTAGGAGAATGATGTGATGGACAAGACCCAATCCTAAGACTAGCACAAAAGATCGTGTAGTTCATTTGCTAGAGCTTTGCCAATGTCAAGTATCTCTTCCTTTGACCATGAGATCGTGTAACTCCTGGATACTGTAGGAGTGCCTTGGGTGTATCAAACGTCACAACGTAACTGGGTGACTATAAAGGTGCACTACAGGTATCTCCGAAAGTATCTATTGTTTTATGCGGATCGAGACTGGGATTTGTCACTCCGTGTAAACGGAGAGGTATCTCTGGGCCCACTCGATAGGACATCATCATATGCGCAATGTGACCAAGGAGTTGATCACGGGATGATGTGTTACGGAACGAGTAAAGTGACTTGCCAGTAACGAGATTGAACAAGGTATTGGTATACCGACGATCGAATCTCGGGCAAGTAAAATACCGCTAGACAAAGGGAATTGTATACGAGATCGATTGAGTCCTTGACATCGTGGTTCATCCGATGAGATCATCGTGGAACATGTGGGAGCCAACATGGGTATCCAGATCCCGCTGTTGGTTATTGACCGGAGAACGTCTCGGTCATGTCTGCATGTCTCCCGAACCCGTAGGGTCTACACACTTAAGGTTCGATGACGCTAGGGTTATAAAGGAAGCTTGTATGTGGTAACCGAATGTTGTTCGGAGTCCCGGATGAGATCCCGGACGTCACGAGGAGTTCCGGAATGGTCCGGAGGTAAAGATTTATATATAGGAAGTCCTGTTTCGGCCACCGGGACAAGTTTCGGGGTCATCGGTATTGTACCGGGACCACCGGAAGGGTCCCGGGGGCCCACCGGGTGGGGCCACCTGCCCCGGGGGGCCACATGGGCTGTAGGGGGTGCGCCTTGGCCTACATGGGCCAAGGGCACCAGCCCCAAGAGGCCCATGCGCCAAGATAAAGGAAAAAAGGGGAGAGTCCTAAAGGGGGAAGGCACCTCCGAGGTGCCTTGGGGAGGATGGACTCCTCCCCCCCTCTTGGCCGCACCCCTTTCTTGGAGTAGGGGGCAAGGCTGCGCCTCCCCCCTCTCCCTTGCCCCTATATATAGTGGAGGGGAGGGAGGGCATCCACACCTGAGCCTTTGGCGCCTCCCTCCCTCCCGTGACACCTCCTCCTCTCCCGTAGGTGCTTGGCGAAGCCCTGCAGGATTGCCACGCTCCTCCATCACCACCACGCCGTTGTGCTGCTGCTGGATGGAGTCTTCCTCAACCTCTCCCTCTCTCCTTGCTGGATCAAGGCGTGGGAGACGTCACCGGGCTGTACGTGTGTTGAACGCGGAGGTGCCGTGCGTTCGGCACTTGATCATCGGTGATCTGAATCACGACGAGTACGACTCCATCAACCCCGTTCACTTGAACGCTTCCGCTTAGCGATCTACAAGGGTATGTAGATGCACTCTCCTTTCTACTCGTTGCTGGTCTCTCCATAGATAGATCTTGGTGATTCGTAGGAAAATTTTTGAATTTCTGCTACGTTCCCCAACAATATACTCCTCCCCCTCCTCCTAGTTAGGGTTAGCAAAGTGATAGCTCATTTGTATGTGAGCTTTGCTCCTACCTATCTCTACACTTGAGAGAGAGACCGCTACTCCATTGGAGGCCAAGACCTCCATCTAGGAGAAGATCCTGCGGGATATCATCAAGACCCCCTCGTGGGAAGATCCATCTAGGATATCATCAAGACCTCCTCTTGGAGATGAACTTTACCATGTATCTTGTTTCCCTTTGATTGTTCATGTACCTTGTGGATCTTGTGTGTTTGATTGTCTAGTGGATGTGTGATTGGACTTGTTCTTGAGTGTTTCCCCTTGTGATTTCTCCCCGTTCTTCCCCGTGTTCTTCGTGTTCTTTGACGGAGCCCACTCCAATCGTGAAAGATCGGCCTACACCAGGTTAGCCCCGTATCATATGGTACCATGAGCCACGTTGATCACATATTTGGAGTCCCTCCCACCGTTTTCTAGCCTTCTTTTGCTTGATTTCATCCTAAAATCCGAAAATTCCCACCAAAAATAGCCCCAATTTTTTTGTGATTTATTGGTTTGATGATGTTTTGTTGATTTTGACCCATGGATTTGCTTGGTTTCAAGTGGATCTAGCTTTCCCCCAAGTTTCCCCACCTTCCATCCACGAAATCCATCAAATTTCCCCCTCGAAATCATCAATTTCTGCCCCCAATTCGAAAATTTCCGCCCCAAACGAGATCTGGAATCGTCGGGCCGGACATCCGGGCCTCAGGCCGGACATTCGGGCCATCGGGCCGGACATCCGGGCCCCAAGCCGGACATCCGGGCCGTGGAGCACAAAATCTGAATGGTTCCGGACATACACCCCCGGAAATCCAGCCCCAACCCCCGGATATCTGGTCCCTGGCATTTCAGCCTTCCGTGTTTCACTGTTTTGACCATAACTAATTCATCCGGCGTCCGATTTTGACGTTCTTTAGCTCGTTTTGAACTTTGACATGTGTATAGCCCGTCATCCCACCTCCGCATTGACAAGTGCACACCACCATCGCTCTCCGCTACCTCCATTTTGACATTTGACGTGTGAGATTTTGAGTTCGCGGTTTTTCTGTTTCCTAAGGTGTTTCGGCTACTTAGGGATGAGACTCCATCATCTTGGTTTCTACATCAATAACACCGCCGCTCATCATCGCCAAGGACGGTAACCTCCATATCATCTTGGTATCGTGGTAACCCTCCATTGTATATTCCCCTTGCCATTGCATTGTTAACCCCTATCCCATTTTGCGTTACTTGTCTATCGAGACTAGCCATTTGAGTATTGCCGGCAACGTTACTTGTGCACATTAGTGATCTATACTTCCCATAGCATACATACCATATCATCGTGGTGCATATATTGCTATCATATCTTGTGTCACAAGTTTGTTCCCGCATATACAGAATTGCTATCTTGGTTCGTGCATTGTGCAAAAGTGGCCATAAAAAATAGAGAAAAATAAATAAAGCTTTTAAGCAAAAGAAAGAGAGCAAAGAGCTTGTAAGCAATAGCCATAGCATCAAAATATATCATATGGTATCATACTTGATCATTTCGGATCATTGTGTGAGAAACACCGGGAACCATACATATATAGCATACTTGGGATAGAAAGTTTATCCATTTTGCATCTTATAGGTTGTGCACAAGTGTTGTGTCCGCCTATTGAGCAATCGTGCTAGCGTCTCTCTTGAGTTGTGCAACACGAGCGATTTTCATGGATTCCACATTTTGTGCTCATTCCTTGGTTGCACGGCCCCATTTATCTATCCGTGTGTGTGTTTCCGTGTGCCACATATTGCTATTGGTCTACTTGTTTCGCTTGCGAATTTGTGAATCTCTTTCAACATTATTGACTCTTGCTAACATTTTGCATCAAATTTTTGTGCCACTATCCTCACCGAGCTCTACCATAAGCTTTACTTGATAGGTGTGAGTGTACAAGTCCAGTACCAATTCCACTATTCTTTCATTTCACATTGAGTGAAACGGGATACATCCTCAACTTTGGGAAAAGGTAACTTGGTATTGTTTATCTCATTTCCTACTCACCTCTACATCACTCTTGTGATGGATAGGCAAGGGATTTCACCTTCGGTCTACAACAACAACGACGAGTTCGATGCCACGAACAACAACTCCGACGCCAAGATGCAAGCTCAAATGGAGGAGATCAAAGCCCTCGTCAAGTCCTACAAGCGATCTTCCTCATCTTCGAGAAGACGCTCAAGAGCACATGCTTTCGAGCTACCATCTCCGGCAGGATCGCATCGGCATCGACACCATCACCAACAAGAATGTGAAGGTCAAGAGCTCAACACCAACAACCGCTCAACGACTTCACCATCTCCCTTGGCATCTTCGCCAAGCGACTTCAAGGCATCTTCGCCTACGGACATACGTCATCTTCGCCAACAAGCACCCCAAGACTACGCTCAAGAGAAGCTCCCAAGCTCAAGTCCGCGACTTCCACGAGCTACTACGACCTCGACATCGACCATGCGATTCCTTTCTATGGGACTCAAGAACCCGAGGAGTACCTCGAGTGGGAGCGCTTGATGGACGACTACCTCAAGCTACATCAAGTTCCTCCCGAACATCAAGTGAAGTGTGCCGCAAGAAAATTCCACGACTATGCCTCGACATGGTGGCTTCACACACCTTCGTAGTACTACGACATGAGTTGGCCCAAGACGAAGAGAGCTTTGTGGCGAGAGTTTGTGCCTCCAACCTACACGGAACAACTTCGACGCTAATTGGAGAACACCATCCAAGGATCCAAGTCCATCGACGCGTACCTCAAGGAGATGAAGATTGCCTTGCGATGAGCCGGCGTGGACGACCCCATTTTGATGAAGTTCCACTTCATGATGGGATTGCACAACAACATCTCCAAGACTATCTTCCTCAAGAACTACAACTCCATCGATGAATACTACATTGGTGCTCTCAAGGCGGAACAAGAACTCATGAAGGCCAAGGCTTCTCCACCCCAAGCAAACTTCGAGATGACCAAGCTCCATGAGAACGAGCATGAGGCTAGTACCACCAAGATGTCCAAGCCCGACGAGCTCCAAGATGATTCTCCCAAGTTTGACTTCACGCTATCCCTCTTTGCGGCATTGATGGTGCCGAGTTTACTTTGACTCTTTTTCAAGACGGTGCGGCGACGAGTACGACTACAGAGACCCTCAAGGACCAAGCTTTGGAGGCGAGCGACAAGGTGGCGAGCAAGGATGATGCTTCCATCTTTGGAGGCGAGAGTGATGATGTGCCATCTTCGGCCTTCATCCACGGTGATGGTGACGAGATGATCGAGCATGGGACTTTCCCTTCAGTCATGGAGGAGAGTGATGATGTGCCATCTTCGGCCTTCATCCACGGCGACGACGACGAGATGGTTGAGCATGGGATTTTCCCTTCGACCACGGCGATGTATGATGACTTGAGTGACTTTTTCCACCATATTGAGAGTGAGAGTGAGTTCACCACTATCCCCATATATGATGAGTTGCCACAATTCCAATGTGAGGAGAGCCACACCCCCCACCACTTTTGTGAGATGAGTGACTCCACCATATGTGACTTTGAGTGCACCTACTTTGAGTGAGTGAGTGAACCACCACATAGAGAGAGTGAGATAGTTGATAGGTCTCGTGAGGCCATTTCCATTTCTAACAACTTGACCTCTACCTCTCTTGTGTCTTCTCATTTCGTGCTAGGTCCCATTTATGATGACGCGCCAATCCTCGACGACTTCGTCCTCCCTTTGGACAAGACGATGGCCATGGTGGAATATGATGCACCCCCCACATGGTTCCATCAAGTTGATGATGATGACCACCATTTGTTCTTTCCCACCTCACCTACACCACTTGAGTGGAATGGAAAAGGTAACATAGGTGAAGGTGATGCTCTTGTCCCACTAGTGGGCATTCTCGACATTGATTGCTTGCATGATGTTTATCCACCTAGTACCATGCTTCATGCTAGTATGATTTCCCCATGTGATGATTTGCCCATTTATGATGAATATGATGATTCTCATGTGGAGTCTATAAGTAGTGATGCCATGTTACATAGGATTTCTTGTGACAATTCTTTAGGTCACATCATGTTTGATAATCCGCTTGACTTGTCATATGCTATGCATGAGATCAACCATATGTCTTATTTGCAATCTCTTCATAGTGACTATGCATATGCCATTAAAGTGAACCAATTTGCACATATGGCATAGATGACAAGCCCATGGTTATTGGCATTTGTTTTTCTTGTGATGCTATTGATATGCTACCTTTGCATCATTTATCTTATATGCCATGCCATGACATCCTAGCTTCGGATATGCATTGTTTTGGATGTTGTCCATTTTCTCCATATGATGTTTCCGCTATTGCTCACGAGGAGACCCCCATAGTTTCCTCATACATTTTAGGAGATTTTGATCCATCCCATTCATTGCATGATCCCAATACTTGTGTGCACCATATGCTCCCCATGAATAAACATGCTATTGATGTGCCATATACTTGCATTCTCAATTTGTATCCCCATCGTGTCATACACAATAGCTATTCTTTCATGATGGATGACATGTTCTTATACCATGCATCAAATTTCTTCGAGCATTGCTTATCTTGTGCTAACTCACACATGCACATACACATCATGATGGATGATGTGTACATTTACCACGCGCACAATTTCTTTGGTTTGTGTCCTTTTTGTGTAGGTACCCATGAATACTTGTCAACCTCGCAATCCCACGAGTTGACAAAACGAGCTCTAGAGAGCAATGATGATTTGGGATCCCATGGATTGTCTTTCCCACCGCTCTCTTCATGCAAAGACTTCGCACATTTCTTCTACATGGCCCTCACTTGGTTATGGGTTATTGTCATATGCCCATCTTGCCATGTTCACTTTGCATGATATGCTCATTCCTATGCCTTTGACATGCATTTGTGACCCATGCTTTGCATTACACATGATGATTGATTCTAGTACTTGTATGTGTATTTGCAAGCTTGGTGGAGATATTGCTTGTTCTTGCCATGTTTCTTTTGTGCACCATTCCTATGATGATACTTTCATCTTGCTTTGTGTTCGTGCTTGCGATATGTCATGTGCATTTTCTTTGCCTATTATTTGCTCACATGACATGATTTCCATGATTTACTCTAGTGTGTTGCATCTTCGCTCCACTAGTTTGCACGACTTGATTACAATACTTGCTTATGTTGTATCACCAATGATTCATACTTGCTCATTTCATGTGGTTGATGACAACCATCTATATGCTTTGCACATGATTCATATTGCTCCTTGTCATCTCTCTCCATATGTTGACTCCCTCATGCTAGATGATTTACCATGTATTGAGTGCAACATCGATCATAGTTTTCATAATGAGTTTGCCCCCATAGCATTCTCACATATATTTGGAGATTTTGACATATTCCTTGTGAAGCATGCTTGTCTTACCTCTTTGCATCATATACCTAGTGCCATGAATATAGCCATTGTTGCATCATATTATTCATGCACTTGTGCTTCTAATGTTTATGTGCAAAAGATGAGAACCATCATGATGGATGATGTGTTTATCTACCATGTGCATATGTTCTTTGTTTTGTTTTGTGCATGTGTAGGATACTTGGACTTTGTGTCGACTTCCACTTCACGTGAGTTGACCATTCGAGCTCTTGAGACCGAGCCTCATATATTCTACCACGACTCTCTTCTACACCACATTTCCTACAACTTCGGCATTGTGAAGAATGCAAAAGGACACGCCTTCAAGGTGACATCTTTCTTGAGCTTGGATATTATGGATCATACTACTTGTGTTGCTTGCACCATGAGACTTGTTGTTCATCTTAGACCACTTGATTGCGCACATGTTAGAGATCTTGCTTCAACTTGTCATTTTCACATTTCCATGCCTCATGACATATATACCTTGTGTGTTGCATCCAATTCTTGGACTACTTGCTACTATGATATGTTTGGTTGCAACAATGTCACTTCTTCACATATGCCATGTCCCATTGCTTGTCACATGCTTGACTTGATTGCCTCACACATGATGAACAATTGCTCTTTCTATTGTGTTGAGTGCCACACTATATTCACTACACCCTATGCACATTAAGCTTGGATTGTCTTGCACTTGACCCATGTGTTTAGACACTTCATTTTATTTGGTGTTGTGAATGATTCTTATGCCTACCATAGACCTTTCATTGAGCAATTTGTGAATGCTTGCTATGACCTCGAGGTAGATGCTTATTCTCTTGTTAAACATATTTGCATCACTACCTCACATTTACATACTTGTCCCCATGATATCCTTGCTTGTGCTCAATGTATGTGCTTGCATGCCATGTCACAATCCTTTGTCACACCCTATGCTATGCTTGATGACAACACTTGTTTGGTGAATCACCTCTTGAATGCTTGGTTTTGCACTAACGCCAACCACATTTGTTTTTCCAAGTGTTTTTTGTCTTTGACCATTTTGAAGGAATCAGTAGATGGTGCGACATTGGAGAGTGCCCATTTCGAGCTTCTAGATGATGAGTGCTTGGTGATAGACCAATTCGACACGGCACCGCCATCTCTTTCCCATGGTGATTTTGTTTTCGATTCAAGGTCGGATATTTTCCAAGGGGGAGGGGATGTTGCGGAGCATCCTACGGTCATCACCATGTCAAGAGTCCGTTTGGCAAGTGACACGTGTGACCTCTACTTCTCATACATAAAGGTGAATCCTCTCCTTTACATGTGCTCACTTGACCCCCTTGAGGATGGTATACTACTTGACACATCTCCCGTGTGCATGCATAGGTATTGTCGGAGCTTCACGGATGTCGAGGAGGAGTGCAAGCACCAAGGAACAACTACACCATCCACGAGGGAAGCCTGGAAGCGACAATGGAAGAAGACGGAGCTGCTGAAGCTACAGCGGCCGGACATCCGGGCCAGAGGCCGGACATCTGGCGCCTGTGCAGCCTCCGAGGAGCTACACCAACAAGACGGCGGAAGCATCAACGGCCGGACATCCGGCCCGTGTGCCCGGACATCCGGCGCCTCGGCAACCATCGGACATCCGGCGCTCTCCCCAGGAAATCCGGCGCCCCTATCCAGTAGCTTTGCCACTTTGGGCCGGACATCCGGCCAACCGCCCCAGACATCCGACGTCTCACGAGAACCCGGACATCCGGCCCCCAGCCCGGACATCTGGCGCCTGCCTGCGCGCAGAGTCGGGCCAAAGGCCCATGTATCCCTTCCCCACATACCCCTTCGTGGCTAAGACTATATATACTCCTCCCCCTCCTCCTAGTTAGGGTTAGCAAAGTGATAGCTCATTTGTATGTGAGCTTTGCTCCTACCTATCTCTAGTCTTGAGAGAGAGAGACCACTACTCCATTGGAGGCCAAGACCTCCATCTAGGAGAAGATCCTGCGGGATATCATCAAGACCCCCTCGTGGGAAGATCCATCTAGGATATCATCAAGACCTCCTCTTGGAGATGAACTTTACCATGTATCTTGTTTCCCTTTGATTGTTCATGTACCTTGTGGATCTTGTGTGTTTGATTATCTAGTGGATGTGTGACTGGACTTGTTCTTGAGTGTTTCCCCTTGTGATTTCTCCCCGTTCTTCCCCGTGTTCTTCATGCTCTTCGAGGGATCCCACTCCAAAGGTGAAAGATCGGCCTACACCGGGTTAGCCCCGTATCATGAGGGCTTTGATCTCCTCCATTTGAGCTTGCATCTTGGCGTCGTTGGAGTTGTTCATGGCATCGAACTCGTCATTGTTGTTGTAGACCGAAGGTGAAATGCCTTACCTATCCATCACAAGATTCGAGTAGAGGTGAGTAGGAAATGAGATAAACAATACCAAGTTACCTTTTCCCAAAGTTGAGGATGTATCCCGTTTCACTCAATGTGAGATGAAAGAATAGTGGAATTGGTACCGGACTTGTTCACTCACACCTATCAAGTAAAGCTTATGGTAGATCTTGGTGAGGATAGTGGCACAAAAATTTAATGCAAAATGTTAGCAAGAGTCAATAATGTTGAAAGAGATTCACAAATTCGCAAGCGAAACAAGTAGACCAATAGCAATATCTGGCACACGGAAACACACACACAGATAGATAAATGGGGTCGTGCAACCAAGGAATGAGCACAAAATGTGGAATCCACAGAAAACGCTCGTGTTGCACAACTCAAGAGAGACGCTAGCACGATTGCTCAATAGGCGGATACGACACTTGTGCACAACCTATAAGATGCAAAATGGATAAACTTTCTATCCCAAGTATGCTATATATGTATGGTTCCCGGTGTTTCTCACACAATGATCCAAATTATCAAGTATGATACCATATGATATAGTTTGATGCTATGGCTATTGCTTACAAGCTCGTTGCTATTTCTCTTTTGCTTAAAAGCTTTACTCTCTTTTTTTTGTATGACCACTTTTGCACAATGCACAAACCAAGATAGCAATTGTGTATATGCGGGAACAAACTTGTGACACAAGATATGATAGAAATATATGCACCACGATGATATGGTATGTATGCTATGGGAAGTATGATCACTAATGTGCACAAGTAACATTGCCGGCAATACTCTAATGGCTAGTCTCGATAGGCAAGTAACGCAAAATGGGCTAGGGGTTAACAATTCAGTTGCAAGGAAATATACAATTGTGTCGTCGAGGTTACCGTCCTTTGCGATGATGAGAGGCAGTGTTGCCGATGTCGACCCGTTCCTAGTTAGCCGAAACACCCTAGGAAACGGAAAAACCGCAAACTCAAAATCTCCAAAGGAAAAAGTCAAAATGGTGGTAGCGGAAAGTGGTGGTGGTTTGCAATCAGCAATGCGGAAGTGGAATGATGGGCTATACACGTGTCAGAGTTGAAGTTGCCATCCCTAAGTAGCCGAAACACCTTAGGAGACACAAGCCACTTCACAAAAAGCTCAAACAACAAATGGGTTAGGTTCGGGTGGCGGAAGTGTATGGTGGGCACATCTATGTGGAAGTGGTGGTGGTGGTTGAACAAGAAGCAACCATCCCTAAGTAGCCAAAACACCTTAGGAGACTCGAATCACTACTCAAGCAACCACTAATGCTAAGGGAACAAAATGGGTTAGGTTGCGGAAGTCAGTAGTGCCTATGCGGATGATATGGTGGAGGGCCTAGGCAAACTTGCCAAATTTTAAAAAATTTGATGGAGTCAAATGGTGTTGGTGGTATTTTTGTGGGAAGGGGAATGTCAAGAGCTTCAAAACGAGCTAAAGAACGTCAAAATCCGAGTTCGGATGAATTAGTTATGGCCAAAACGGTGAAACTCGGAACGCTGAAACCGGGGGGGGGGGGGGGGGTGGTACCGCTTGTGATGGGCGGTAGTACCGCTCATGTCGGGATTTTTCGACTGTTTCAGGCTGAAACTGGGCTGGGGGCGGTAGTACAGCTTGGAGGGGCGGTAGTACCGCTTGTGGCGCTCAGCGGTAGTACCGCTTGGAAGGGTGGTAGTACCGCTCGTGTCGGGATTCTTCGCAGATCGAATCGGGGCACGATTTTGGGGCGAAAATGGATGATTTTGGTGGCAAAATTTGATGAATTTCGTGGATGGAATGTGGGGAAACTTGGGGAGATGCTAGATCCACTCGAAACCAAGCAAATCCATGGATCAAAATCAACAAAACATCATCAAATCAACAAATCACAAAAAAATTTGGGGGCTATTTTTGGTGGGGATTTTTGGATTTAGGATGAAATCAACAAAATCAAGCTAGAAAAAGAGGGGTAGGGGCTCCAAAACGTGATCAACGTGGCTCATGATACCATATGATACGGGGCTAACCCGGTGTAGGCCGATCTTTGACGTTTGGAGTGGGATCCCTCGAAGAACACGATGAACACGGGGAAGAACGGAGAGAAATCACAAGGGGAAACACTCAAGAACAAATCCGATCACACATCCACTAGACAATCGAACACACAAGATCCACAAGGTACATGAACAACAAAGAGAAAGATACAAGGCAGAGTTCATCCCAAGTCCAAAGGAGTTGGGGGCTTGAATCCTAGAAGGATCTTCCCATGAAGGGCTCTTGATGATATCCCGCAGGATCTTCTCCTAGATGGAGGTCTTGGCTTCTAATGGAGTAGTGGTCTCTCTCTCTCAAGAGTAGAGATAGGTAGGAGCAAAGCTCACATACAAATGAGCTATCACTTTGCTTCCCCTAGAAAGGAGGTGGAGGTGGTCTATTTATAGTCTAAGCCACGAAGGGGTAAGTGGGAGAGGGATACAAGGCCAAAGGCCCGTGGCTGGGCACAGGCAGGGCGGTAGTACCGGACACATGGGTGGTAGTACCGCTTGCTTTGGGCGGTACTACCGCCCTTTCCGGACTGGGCAGGTCCTTCTTCTTCCGTCTTTGCTTCCACGCTTCCCTCGCGGATGGTGTACGCGTTCCTTGGCGCTTGCACTCCTCCTCGTCGTCCGTGAAGCTCCGACAATACCTATGCATGCACATGAGTGGAGTGTCAAGTAGTATACCATCCTCGAAGGGGTCAAGTAAACACGTGTAAAGGAGAAGATTCACCTTTATGTATGAGAAGTAGAGGTCGCACGTGTCACTTGCCAAACGAACTCTTGACATGGTGATGTCCGTAGGATGCTCTGCATCACCTCTCAATCCCAAGAGTTGACGAAACGAGCTCTTGAGAGCAATGATGACTTGGGATCCCGTGGACTATCCTTACCACCGTTCCCTTCACGCAAGGACTATGCGCATCTCTTCTACTTGGCTCTCACACGGCTATGGGCTAATGACCACTTATCACCTTATGCCCATACTATCGTGTTCACTTTGCATGTTATGCCTCTTTACATGATTTTGCCATGCAATCGTGACCCTTGCTTGCATCTACCCATGATTCACCATTATGCTACTCCTATGTGTATTTGCATGCTTGGTGGAGATCCTTGTTGCTTTTGCCATGTTTATCATGTGCCCCATGCTATTGATGCTTGTTGTGTTGGGAGAGCCATGATGCCCCATTGCTATTTACATATGGCCTCTCGCCAATACATTGATGATATTTTGCTCATATCTTGCTTTCATGTTTGTGCTATGTCATGTGAATTATTCATGCCCACTATTTGCACACACAGCATGCTTGCCATTATTCCCTCTAGTATGTTGCATCTTCGCACTACTAGCTTGCTTGACTTGATCGCTATGATTGCTTGCTATGTTGCATCACCCATGTTCCACTATTACTTGCTTTCTTGGGTTGATGACATATATGCTCATGCCACTCACATGATATATCTTGATCATTGTCTCTTGTGTCTATTAGTTGCCTCTTTCATATCCACTTGTATTGAGTGCAACCATACTATGCTTATTGATCTTGGAGACCTTGACACCTTACTTGTGATGCATGCTTGTTTGATTGAGCCTATTGCATTTGGTTGTTCTTGCATCATATGCCTCCATACTATGACATGCTCCCTTGTCCTTTATTATAATGAGCATGATGCATACACTTGTTGGGTATCTTACCACACGAACGAGTGTCTTTTCTTGGCTATGTTGTTACTCCACAGGGAATTGAAGTTGATAAAGCAAAGATTGAAGCAATTGAGAGTTGGCCGCAGCCCAAAACAGTCACACAAGTGAGGAGTTTTCTTGGCCTCGCTGGATTCTATAGGCGTTTTGTGAGAGATTTCAGCACCATTGATGCACCTCTCAATGAGCTTACAAAGAAAGATGTGCCTTTTCTTTGGGGTACCGCAGAGGAAGAAGCCTTCACGGTATTGAAAGATAAGTTGACACATGCTCCTTTACTCCAACTTCCTGATTTTAATAAGACTTTTGAGCTTGAATGTGATGCTAGTGGAATTGGATTAGGAGGTGTGTTATTACAAGATGGTAAACCTGTTGCATACTTTTCTGAAAAATTGAGTGGGCCTAGTCTGAATTATTCTACTTATGATAAAGAATTATATGCTCTTGTTCGGACTTTAGAAACATGTCAACATTATTTATGGCCCAAAGAATTTGTTATACACTCTGATCATGAATCTTTGAAACATATTAAAAGTCAAGCTAAACTGAATCATAGACATGCTAAATGGCTTGAATTCATTGAGACTTTCCCTTATGTCATTAAACACAAGAAGGGAAAAGAAAATTTTATTATTGATGCATTGTCTCGTTGCTATACTATGCTTTCACAACTTGACTTCAAAATATTTGGTTCGGAGACCATCAAAGATCAATATGTGCATGATGCTGATTTTAAAGATGTATTGCAGAATTGTAGTGAAGGTAGAACATGGAACAAGTTCGTCGTTAATGATGGTTTTGTGCTCCGTGCTAACAAGCTATGCATTCCAGCTAGCTCCGTTCGTCTTTTGTTGTTGCAAGAGGCGCATGGAGGAGGATTAATGGGACACTTTGGCGTGAAGAAGACAGAGGACGTAGTTGCTACACATTTAGTTTGGCCAAAGATGAGACGGGATGTTGAGCATTTTGCTGCTCGCTGCACTACATGTCAAAAAGGTAAGTCACGACTCAACCCCCATGGTTTATATATGCCTTTGCCTGTACCTAGTGTTCCTTGAGAGGATATATCTATGGACTTTGTTTTAGGTTTACCTCGAACAAAGAAGGGGAGGGATAGCATATTTGTTGTCGTGGTTAGATTCTCGAAAATGGCACACTTTATACCATGTCATAAAAGTGATGATGCTGTTAATGTTGCTAATTTGTTCTTTCATGACATTATTCGCTTGCATGGTGTGCCAAATACTATTGTTTCAGATCGTGATACTAAATTTCTTAGCCACTTTTGGAGATGTTTATGGGCTAAGTTGGGGACTAAACTGCTTTTTAGTACTACTTGTCACCCCCAAACTGATGGACAAACTGAAGTAGTCAATAGAACATTGTCTACTATGCTTGGGGCTGTTTTGAAGAATAATAAGAAAATTGGGAAGAATGCTTGCCTCATATTGAATTTGCTTATAATCGTTCATTGCATTCTACTACTAAGATGTGCCCTTTTGAAATTGTGTATGGTTTGATACCTCGTGCACCTATTGATTTGTTGTCTCTTCCATCTTCGGAGAAGGTTAATTTTGATGCCAAACAACGTGCTGAATTGATTTTAAAAATGCATGAGTTAACTAAGGAAGACATTGAGCTTATGAATGCTAAATATAAACTTGCTGGAGATAAGGGTAGAAAACATGTTGTGTTTGCACCTGGAGATCTTGTTTGGTTACATTTTCGTAAGGATAGATTTCCTGATTTGCGCAAATCAAAGCTAATGCCTCGTGCTGATGGTCCTTTTAAGGTGTTGGAGAAAATAAATGATAATGCATATAAACTTGAGCTGCCTGCAGATTTTGGGGTTAGTCCCACTTTTAACATTGCATATTTGAAGCCTTATTTGGGTGAGGAAGATGAGCTTCCGTCGAGGACGACTTCATTTCAAGAAGGGGAGGATGATGAGGACATCAATACCATTGTTACATCCACAACCCCTACTGCTACATATAATGGACCAATTACTAGAGCTCGCACACGCCTAATAAATTATCAGGTACTTTTGTTTCTTGGTAATGATTCTAATGTTCATGAGAATATGATGCTGCCTAAACTGGATACATTTGTTTTGCTTACAAATGAAGGGCCTAGCTTGGAGAAGGATGAACATTGGAGCACGAACAAGCATGGAGATGATGGCATGCACAAGGGGAACAAGAACGGAGTTACAAGTGATGATTTCAGGACTTTGAAGCCACCATAATGGGTGCATGAAGCCTTGGACGAAATATACAAGATGCCACTTCATAAAATTCGTCCCGAGGCTATTCTAGGTGCTGCATCACCTTATTAGTGGGCCAGGCCCATGTAATTTCGAAATACATAAGTATAGGCTATTTTTAGTGTCCGTATGTGTGGGGAAACAAGAGATAGGGTTGATTTCGGAGCCCTCCTCCAATGGCCACGAAATTCCCCCCTCTTCCTCCATATATACAGCCCTTAGGGCACCGTTTAGACTTTGGGTTTTGTTTATATTAAAACTTCGTCATAGCTGCAACTTCGCGTACTTCGTTTGTGTTCAACGACCAGACAAAGGCATCACAGGACCCCACTTTGATCAATAAAGCTTTCATCTTATATTCGCAATATCCAGATTGCAATCTCAGTTTCTTGCTTGTTCATCGTTTGCTCGCAGGAAACAGACCCTCGTGATCAGGTTGATCGTGCTCCGGCGTGGTCAATAACCTCTCGGAGTTGGTTTAGCGATTGCTAAGGCGCGACGTCCTCGCACGTTCGTAGTAGGATCGTCAAAGTCGACTTCCACCAAAGCGATAACCATCATCTCATCGAAAGACGGGACACCTTTGCCTCTATCAGTGCTGCTATTGATAATTCTGTGGCTCCTGCTGCTGATGGGGAGGATGATGATTATGCGGGAGATTACGAGGATGAGGTTGATCAAAATCAGAACTACGTGCAACCACCAGCACCACAACCACCAGGTCGTCCACATGCAAATAATGGCAATGTTAGGGCTCCCCCTCAGGTACGAGATCATGACCATCTCCCTAAACTGAAATTGAATATTCCACCATTTGAGGGTAGATATGTTCCTGATATATATCTTACTTGGGAGTTAGAAACTGAACAACGATTTACATGTTTACAATATCCCGAGGAGAGACGTGTTCCTGCTGCTATTTGTGCTTTCACTAGCTTTGCATGTGTTTGGTGGTCTAAACATTGTAGATTATATCCTGTTCCAGCTACTTGGGCTGCTTTGAAAACTGCTATGCGTACTCATTGGGTTCCACCATATTATCAACGTGAATTACTTCAAAAATTGCAGCGCTTAAGACAAAGAAACAATTCTGTAGAAGAATATTATCAGGAATTACAAACTGGCTTGATTAGATGTGGTATTGTTGAGGAGAATGAAGTTATGCTTGCACGTTTTATGGGTGGATTAAATAGAGAGATTCAGACCATTCTAGAGTATAAGGATTATAATAATATCACTCGTTTATTCCACCTTGCTTGTAAAGCTGAACGTGAAGTGCAGGATCGATAGGCATTGGCGCGGACTAACTTTTCTGCAGATCGACCTTCATCATGGACACCGCATGCATCCTCTACTTCCACACATTCTGCTGCACCGACACCTCCATCAGCTGTTACCTCCAGCCATGATACAAGGAAGCAGGAACAACCACCATTATCTGCCAAGAGCGCACCTATCGGGCCTGCACAGAGTTCGTCTTCTTCCAATGCATCCACAGCGCACACTAGTGATATTATTTGTCGTTGTTGTAAGGGAAGAGGACATTTTGCGAGAGAATGCAAATCTCAGCGTGTGATGATTCCTACTGAGGATGGTGGGTATGAGTCCGCTAGTGACTATGATGAGGAGACTTTGGCTCTTATTACACGTGAAGATCATGAGACGCAATACATGGCTCCTGAAGATGCTGACAGGTATGAATGTTTAGTTGCTCAACGTGTTTTCAGTGTGCAAGTTACACAAGCTGAGCAAAATCAGAGGCATAATTTGTTCCATACAAAGGGAGTTGTGAAGGAACGTTCTATTCGTGTGATCATAGATGGAGGGAGTTGCAACAACTTGGCTAGCTTGGAGATGGTGGAGAAGCTATCTCTCACCACAAGACCACATCCACATCCTTACTACATCCAATGGTTCAACAACAGCGGCAAGGTTAAGGTAACACGTACTGTTCGTGTGCATTTTAGTATCTCCACATATGCTGATTATGTTGATTGTGATGTGGTACCTATGCAAGCATGTTCCTTATTACTTGGTAGACCATGGCAATTTGATAAAAATTCTGTACACCATGGTAGAAACAATCAGTATACTCTTGTTCATAAGGATACAAATATTATTTTGCTTCCTATGACTCCTGATTCCATTTTGAAAGATGATATTAATAGAGCTAATAAAGCAAAACAGGAGAAAAATAAGAGTGAAAATCAGATTGTGGCAAAAGAATTTGAGCAACAAATGAAGCCTAATAATAAACCATCTACTGTTGCTTCTGAAATTAAATTGAAAAGTGCATGTTTACTTGCCACCAAATCTGATATTGATGAGCTAGATTTTTGCAAATCTGTTTGCTATGCTTTTGTGTGCAAAGAGGCATTATTTTCATTCGAGGACGTGCCTTCCTCTTTGCCCCCTGCTGTCACTAACATTTTGCAGGAGTTCGCTGACGTCTTTCCACAAGACGTGCCACCGGGATTTCCACCTATTCGAGGGATTGAGCATCAAATTGACTTAATTCCCGGTGCATCGCTACCCAACCGTGCACCATACCGTACCAATCCAGAGGAGACGAAGGAGATTATGCGTCAAGTACAGGAGCTGCTCGACAAAGGTTATATACGGGAATCTCTTAGTCCTTTTGCTGTTCCTATTATACTAGTGCCTAAAAAGGATGGTACGTTGCGTATGTGTGTTGATTGTAGAGGCATTAATAATATTACTATTTGTTATCGTCATCCTATTCCTAGGCTAGATGATATGGTTGATGAATTGAGTGGCTCTACAGTATTCTCCAAAGTTTATTTGCGTAGTTGATACCATCAAATTCGTATGAAATTGGGTGATGAATGGAAAACACCATTTAAAACTAAGTTTGGTTTATATGAGTGGTTAGTCATGCCTTTTGGGTTAACTAATGCGCCTAGTGCTTTCATGAGATTAATGAACGAAGTTTTACGTGCTTTCATTGGACGATTTGTGGTAGTCTATCTTGATGATATACTGATTTATAGCAAATCTTTGGAAGAACATTTGGAACATTTACGTGCTGTTTTTATTGCTCTACGTGATGCACGTTTGTTTGGTAACCTTGGGAAGTGCACCTTTTGCACCGACCGAGTATCTTTTCTTGGCTATGTTGTTACTCCACAGGGAATTAAAGTTGATAAAGCCAAGATTGAAGCTATTGAGAGTTGGCCGCAGCCCAAAACGGTCACATAAGTGAGAAGTTTCCTTGGCCTCGTTGGTTTGTATAGGCGTTTTGTGAGAGATTTCAGCACCATTGCTGCACCTCTCAACGAGCTTACAAAGAAGGGTGTGCCTTTTGTTTGGGGTACCGCACAGGAAGACGCCTTCACGGTATTGAAAGATAAGTTGACACATGCTCCTTTACTCCAACTTCCTAATTTTCATAAGACTTTTGAGCTTGAATGTGATGCTAGTGGAATTGGATTATGAGATGTGTTATTACAAGATGGCAAACCTATTGCATACTTTTCTGAAAAATTGAGTGGGCCTAGTCTGAATTATTCTACTTATGATAAAGAATTATATGCTCTTGTTCGGACTTTAGAAACATGGCAACATTATTTATGGCCCAAAGAATTTGTTATACACTCTGATCATGAATCTTTGAAACATATTAAAAGTCAAGCTAAACTGAATCGTAGACATGCTAAATGGGTTGAATTCATTGAGACATTCCCTTATGTCATTAAACACAAGAAGGAGAAAATGTTATTGCTAATGCATTGTCTCGTCGCTACACTATGTTTTCACAACTTGACTTCAAAATATTTGGTTTGGAGACCATCAAAGATCAATATGTGCATGATGCTGATTCTAAAGATGTATTGCAGAATTGTAATGAAGGTAGAACATGGAACAAGTTCATTATTAATGATGGCTTTGTGTTCCGTGCTAACAAGCTATGCATTCCTCCTAGCTCCGTTCGTCTTTTGTTGTTGCAGGAGGCGCATGGAGGAGGATTAATGGGACACTTTGGCGTGAAGAAGACAGAGGACGTAGTTGCTACACATTTATTTTGGCCAAAGATGAGATGGGATGTTGAGCGTTTTGTTGCTCGCTGCACTACATGTCAAAAAGGTAAGTCACGACTCAACCCCCATGGTTTATATATGCCACTGTCTGTACCCAGTGTTCCTTGGAAGGATATATCTATGGACTTTGTTTTAGGTTTACCTCGAACAAAGAAGGGGAGGGATAGCATATTTGTTGTCGTGGATAGATTTTTGAAAATGGCACACTTTATACCATGTCATAGAAGCGATGATGTTGTTAATGTTGCTGATTTGTTATTTCAGGAAATTATTCGCTTGCATGGTGTGCCAAATACTATTGTTCAGGTCGTGATACTAACTTCCTTAGCCACTTTTGGAGATGTTTATGGGCTAAGTTGGGGACTAAACTGCTTTTTAGTACTACTTGTCACCCCCAAACTGATGGACAAACTGAAGTAGTCAATAGAACATTGTCTACTATGCTTAGGGCTGTTTTGAAGAATAATAAGAAAATGTGGGAAGAATGCTTGCCTATATTGAATTTGCTTATCATCGTTCATTGCATTCTACTACTAAGATGTGCCCTTTTGAAATTGTGTATGGTTTCTTACCTCGTGAACCTATTGATTTGTTGCCTCTTCCATCTTCGGAGATGGTTAATTTTGATGTTAAAGAACGTGCTGAATTGATTTTAGAAATGCATGAGTTAACTAAGGAAAACATTGAGCGTATGAATGCTAAATATAAACTTGCTGGAGATAAGGGTAGAAAACATGTTGTGTTTGCACCTGGAGATCTTGTTTGGTTACATTTGCGTAAGGTTAGATTTCCTAATTTGCGCAAATCAAAGCTAATGCCACGTGCTGATGGTCCTTTTAAGGTGTTAGAGAAAATAAATGATAATGCATATAAACTTTAGCTACCTGCAGATTTTGGGGTTAGTCCCACTTTTAACATTGCAAATTTGAAGCCTTATTTGGGTGAGGAAGATGAGCTTCCATCGAGGACGACTTCATTTCAAGAAGGGGAGGATGATGAGGACATCAATACCATTGTTACACCCACAGCCCCTACTGTTACATATACTGGACCAATTACTAGAGCTCGCGCATGCCAATTAAATTACCAGGTACTTTTGTTTCTTGGTAATGATTCTAATGTTCATAAGAATATGATGCTGCCTAAATTGGATACATTTGTTTTGCTTACAAATGAAGGGCCTAGCTTGGAGAAGGATGAACATTGGAGCAAGAACACGCATGGAGTTGATGGCATGCGCAAGGGGATCAAGAACGGACTTACAAGTGATGATTTTAGGACTTTGAAGCCACCATAAGGAGAGCATGAAGCCTTGGACGAAATATACAAGATGCCACTTCATAAATTTTGTCTAGAGGCTATTCTAGGTGTTGCATCACCTTATTATTGGGCCAGGCCCATGTATTTTCGAAATACTTAAGTATAGGCTGTTTTTAGAGTCCGTATGTGTGGGGAAACAAGAGTTAGGGTTGGTTTCGGACCCCTCCTCCAAGGGCCACGAAATCCCCCCCTCTTGCTCTATATATACAGCCCTTAGGGCATCGTTTAGACTTTGGGTTTTGTTTAGAATAAAAGTTCGCCATAGCTGCAACTTCGCATACTTCATTTGTTTTCAACGACCAGACAAAGGCGTCACAGAACCCCACCTTGATCATTAAAGCTTTCATCTTATATTCGCAATATCTAGATTGCAATCTCAGTTTCTTGCTTGTTCTTCGTTTGCTCGTAGGAAACGAACCCTCGTGGTCAGGTTGATCGTGCTCCGGTGTGGTCAATAACCTCTTGGAGTTGGTTTAGCGATTGCTAAGGCGCGACGTTCTCGCACGTTCGTAGTCGAATCATCAAAGTCGACTTCCACCAAAGCGAAATCCATCATCTCATCGAAAGATAGGACACCTTTGCCTCTATCAGTATGCGGTGACAACTTTGTGACACAGAAGTTGATGCCAAGATATGCACCACTGTGGTATGGTATGTATGCTATAGAGTATATGATCACTAATTTGCACAAGTCACGTTGCCGGCAATACTCAATGGCTAGTCTCGATGGGTAAGCTATGCAAAAGTAAGGCCATGTGGGTATCAATGCAATTGCAAGGTATGACAAAGATGTCGTCGAGGTTACCGTCCTTGGCGATGATGAGACCCTTGTGAAGATGAGCCGTGGTGATGATGATGTCGAACTGTACCTCTATAGCCGAAACACAATAGGACACGGGAGTCACACTCAAAATCTCAAAGACCAAAACGTGTCAAAATCATCATAGGAGGTATTGGGGATGATGGTTGTGTATGTGGGTTTGAAAGATGTGGTGGAATGTACGGTTGTGGTGGTGGCCGAACTGAATAGAATCCAGTTTCGTCAGAGTTGCACGGACGTCCGGGTGGTCACGGCCGTTCGGTCGTCGGACGTCCGGCAGGGTCTGGTCGTTCATAAACTAGGCGAAAATCGGGCACGGGATGAAAATCACGATTTCGGGTTTGAGGAAGATGGTGAGGTCGAAATCGAGCGGATTAGTGGAGGGAAAAGGGTGGGCAGGGTGGGGAAAGCTAGATCCACATGTGGCAACACAAATCCATGGACCAAATCTGATGCGGAGCATCCCACATTCATCCCCATGTACACTCCGACTACTCCCCAAGCCCCAAGGATACATAAGATGAGACCTCGACTATGCGCCATTGGACACAAGGTGAATTCACTCCTCTTCGAACCGTCACTTTCCATGTGTGAGACATGGCTACTACCTCATGCATGGACCTTGCCTATACTCAGGTACAACCGAGATGACCATGGAGAATCAAAGGACAAAGGCCAAGCATGGAAGAGGAGAAGGAAGAAGAGCCAGCTGCTACAGGCCCCGGACATCCGTCCCTTCCCGCAAGCCCGGACATCCGGCCACAGCCCGGACATCCGGCGCCCATCACAGAACGTGTCCAGAAGCTGAACCCTGTTAGCCCGGACATCAGGCCAGAGGCCCGGACATCCGGCTCTTCCCGAGCCGCCGGACATCCGGCCCCCAGCCCGGACATCCGGACCCCGCCTGTCCAGAGAGCAACCACAGGGCACCCAGGCCAGCCCGAACATCCAGCCTTCCCGCCCGGACATCCGGCCCGTCGCGAAGCCCCGGACATCCGGCCCCCAGCCCGGACATCCGGCGCCTGTCTGCGCACAGTGAACGGCCCAAGGGCCCATGTATCCCTCTCACTTACCCCTTCGAGGCTAAGGCCTATATATACTCCCCCACCTCCTCCTAGTTAGGGTCAGCGTTGATTTAGCTCATTTGTGAGACAGAGCCTCGCTCATCCATCGGATCTCCTCCTCGTGAGAGACCGTGGCCTCTTCGGAGAAGATCCACTTGGATTCAAGAACCCTTTACGGGAAGATCCCCTCGTGGATTCAAGACCTCCGTACGGAGAAGAACGGTTCCTTTGTATCCTTACCTTTGTTGATTGTGGATCATGTGTTACTCTTTGTTTTCGGTGATCTAGCACTTGTGTGATTGATTCCTTGTCGGTTTCGTGATTCCCTCTTGTTTTCCCCGCGTTTCCCCTTTGTGCTTCCGCGTGTTCTTTGTGATTCCCCGTAGGATCCACTCCAAACGTGAAAGATCGGCCCCTAGGCTTCCACCCTACATCATCTTGGTATCATGAGCCACGTTGATCACGTTTTTGGAGCCCCTACCCCTCTTTTTCTAGCTTGATTTTGTTGATTTCGTCCTAAATCCGAAAATGCCCACCAAAAATAGCCCCCAATTTTTTTTGTGATTTGTTGGTTTGATGATGTTTTGTTGATTTTGATCCATGGATTTGCTTGGTTTCAAGTGGATCTAGCATCTCCCCAAGTTTCCCCATCTTTCATCCACGAAATCTCTCCATTTTTTCCCCTGAAATCATCAATTTCCGCCCCAAAATCGAGTTCCTCGAGTTCATCCTCGGATTTGGAGCCCGGACATCCGGCCCGACCCCCGGACATCCAGCATGCCCGGACATCCGCCCATTAGCCCAGACATCCGGCTCCTGGAGCACATTTTCGCGCAAGGTTCTGGACATCAGGTCCTGGACATCCGGCCAAACCCCTGGATGTCCGTCCGCTGTCATTTCAGATTTTCTCGTTTAACCGTTTTGCCCATAACTAATTCATCCGGAGTCCGTTTTGACGTTCTTTAGCTCGTTTTGAAGCTCTTGACATCCCCCTTCCCACAAAAATACCACCAACATCATTTGACTCCGTCAAATTTTTGAAAATTTGGCTAGTTTGCCTAGGGCTTCCACCACATGATCCGCATAACCACCACCGACTTCCGCAACCTAACCCATTTTGATCCATATAGCATTAGTGGTTGCTTGAGTAGTGATTCGAGTCTCCTAAGGTGTTCGGCTACTTAGGGACGGTTGCTTCTTCATCAACGACCACCACCACTTCCACATAACCTTGCCCACCATACACTTCCGACAACCCAACTTAACCCAGTTGTTGTTTGAGCTTTTTCGAGTTGTGGCTTGTGTCTCCTAAGGTGTTTAGGCTACTTAGGTACGACAACTTCAACTTTGACACGTGTATAGCCCGTCATCCCACCTCCGCATTGCCAAGTGCACACCACCACCGCTCTCCGCTACCACCATTTTGACATTTGACGTGTGAGTTTTGAGTTCGCAGTTTTCCCGTTTCCTAAGGTGTTTCGGCTACTTAGGGACGAGACTCCATCATCTTGGTTTCTACATCAAGAACACCGCCACTCATCATCGCCAAGGACGGTAACCTCCATATCATCTTGGTATCCTGGTATCCTTCCAGTGTATATTCCCATTGCAATTGCATTGTTAACCCCTAGCCCATTTTGCGTCACTTGCCTATCGAGACTAGCCATTTGCGTATTGCAGGCAACGCTACTTGTACACATTAGTGATCCATACTTCCCATAGCATACATACCATATCATCGTGGTGCATATCTTGGTATCATATCTTGTGTCACAAGTTTTTTCCCGCATATACGCAATTGCTATCTTGGTTTGTGCATTGTCCAAAAGTGGCCATAGAGAAGAAAAAGAGAATAAGCTTTTAAGCAAAAGAAAGAGAGCAAAGAAGCTTGTAAGCAAGTGCCATAGCATCATACCACATTGTACATAAGATTATCATATCCGATTGATGTAGGGCGAAACCCTAGGTGGACGATCTTTCATGTTTGGAGTGGATCCTACGGGGAATCACGAAGAACACGCGGAAGCACAAAGGGGAAACACGGGGAAAGCAAGAGAGAATCACGAAACCGACAAGGAATCAATCACACAAGTGCTAGATCACCGAAAACAAACAGTAACTCATGATCCACAATCAACAAAGGTAAGGATACAAAGGAACCGTTCTTCTCCGTGAGGAGGTTTTGATGATCTTCCCTAGCAAGGGGTCTTGAATCCGCTTGGGGGATCTTCTCCGAAGAGGTCGTGAACTTCGAGGAGAAGCATCCAAGTGGATGAGCAAGGCTCTCACACAAATATGAGCTAAACCAATGCTAACGCTAAAACATACGGGATGAGGGAGTATATATAGTCAAAGGGCGAAGGGGTACATGGGCCACGACCCAAAGGAGCTGCATGTAGGTAGAAGGCGCCGGATGTCCGGGCGACGGGCCGGATGTCCGGGCGGTCACGAGGTAACAGATGTCCGGGCTGGAGGGGCCGGATGTCCGGGCGCTCACGAGGTCCCGGATGTCCGGGATGGAGGGGACGGATGTCCGAGCCAGTGGAGTTGACTCTTCTGTGCACTTGAGGGGCGACACCAGATGTCCGCTCGGAGGGGCCGGATGTCCGCGGCTTCGGGAGGCGCCGGATGTCCGGGGCGATCACCGGATGTCGGGGCTGTCGGGGCAAGCTTCTGTGCTCCCTGGACACGAGTGCCAGATGTCCGGGATTTAGGCCGGATTTCCGGTGGGGGCCGGATGTCCGGGCCGGACGCTGGATGTCCGGTCCCTGTAGCTTCTACTGCAAATGCCTGGCCTTGTGGATCTCCAGGGGCCGGATGTCCGGGGTCCTGGCCGGATGTCCGGTGCCTGGAGGCTGTCCTTGCCTTCTTCCATGGGTTCTCTTCCTCCACGGACTTGGGGTCTTGACCATCTTCACGTGCATCCTCGGGAGGGTCCTCTTGGTACCTAATCATGCACAACATTTCGGATTGAGGTAGTAGCCATGTCTCGAGAGGATCATATGAGATATCATTAAGGAGAGAAGTCACCTCGGTCTCGAGAGCTCTAGCACATGCTCTAGTCATGGGTCCTCTTGGGGCTTGGTGAGGCGATGGAAGGTCCATGGGGATGACCGAAGGATGCTCTGCATCATCTCCCCTCCCTTGGGAAAGATCCGACCTCGGATCGAAATCCTCATCACCATGGTATGGGGAGAGATCGGAGACGTTGAAGATGTCGCTCATGTTGTACTTGTCACGTGGGAGATCGATCTTGTAAGCGTTGTTGTTGTAGCATGCTAGCACTTTGAAGGGTCCGTCGGCTCGAGGGAGAAGCTTGGACTTGCGTTCGTTGGGGAAGCGGTCCTTGCGAAGGTGTAGCCACACGAGGTCTCCAATGTTGAATATCATGGGATGCTTGTTGACATTGAGCTTGGTCGCGAGTCATTGTACTTGGCGCTCGATGGTGTGTCTTGTATCTTCATGCATCTTCTTGATGTAGCTTGCATGGGCACTTGCGTCGAGGTTGGTGCGCTCTTGTAGAGGAAGAGGTAGAATGTCCAATGGGGACAACGGGTTGAAGCCGTAGATGACCTCGAAAGGAGACTTGCCGGTCGTCAAATGTCTTGCACGGTTGTAGGCGTACTCGGCGATGGGTAGACACTCCTCCCACTCCTTGATGTTCTTCTTGATCAACACGCGAAGTAGAGTGGATAGTGTACGGTTCGTCACCTCCGTTTGGCCGTCGGTTTGAGGATGGTATGCGGATGAGAACAAGAGCTTGATTCCGAGCTTGGCGCATAGGGTCTTCCAAAAGTAACTCAAGAACTTGACGTCGTGGTCGGAGACGATTGTCTTTGGTACTCCATGGAGGCGCAAGATTTCCCTACAAAAGAGATTTGCAACATTTGAAGCATCGTCTATCTTGTTGCAAGGGATGAAATGTGCCATCTTAGATAATCGGTCCACAACAACAAACACGGAATCCTTGCCATTTTGAGTTCTAGGCAAACCAAGTACAAAATCCATTCTAATGTCTTCCCAAGGTTGATAAGGAATAGGAAGAGGCATGTAAAGACCATGGGATTGAGCTTTAGACTTAGCTTTGCGACATGTAGAGCATCGGGTGGTGAAGCGTGAGATGTCTCGAAACATCTTGGGCCAAAAGTAGTTCTTGGAGAGCGTGCCAAATGTCTTATCTCGTCCAAAGTGTCCCATGAGTCCGCCTCCATGAGCCTCTTGTAAAAGTAGCAAACGAAGGGAAGACTCGGGAATGCATAGTTTGTTAGCTCTCATAAGATAACCATCCTTGATGTAATATTTTTCCCAAGAAGCATGCGTCAAACACTTAGCATAAGGAATAGCAAAAGTTGGATCATTAGCATACAAGTCTTTTATGTGCTCAAAACCAATAACATTCAACTCAAGTTTAGTCACAAGCGTGCATATGCGTGAAAGTGCATCGGCAACTACATTTTGCTTACCCTTAATGTACTTGATAACATAGGTAAAAGATTCAATAAATTCACTCCATTTGGCATGACGCTTGTTTATCTTAGTTTGACCTTTTAAGTACTTAAGCATTTCATGATCGGTATGGATGACAAACTCATGAGGTCTAAGATAATGTTCCCAAACATGTAGTACACGCACTAAAGCATACAATTCTTTGTCATAGATGGGATAGTTAAGTTGAGCACCGGAGAGTTTTTCACTAAAATATGCAATGGCTCGTTTTTCTTGCATCAAAACTCCACCAATTCCGGTACCACTTGCATCACAATGAACCTCAAAAGTTTTGTCCAAGTTGGGCAAAGCAAGAATGGGAGCATGAGTAAGCAAAGACTTGAGCTCATCAAAATCGGTGGATTGCAAAGATCCCCAAACAAAAGGAGCGTTCTTCTTACTCAAAGCATGCAAAGGAGCGGCAATTGTGCTAAAATATTTCACAAAGCGACGATAAAAACTTGCAAGACCAAGAAAACTACGCACTTGTTGCAAATTGGTGGGTTGGGGCCAAGTTTTAATTGCTTCAATTTTAGTTTCATCAACATGGACACCCTTGGAAGATACAACGAAACCCAAGAAAACCACTTTGTCAACACCAAATGTGCACTTTTTCATGTTTGCATAAAGGCTTTCATTGCGAAGGGTTCGTAAAACAGCCCTAACATGATTAAGATGTTCTTTCATGGTTTTGCTAAACACAAGAATATCATCGAAGTAAACCACAACACAGACTCCAATATAAGGGCGAAGAACATAATGCATGAGACGCACGAAAGTATCGGGAGCCTCCGATAAACCCATAGGCATAACTAACTACTGATATAAGCCAAATTTGGTTTTGAAAGCAGTTTTCCATTCATCACCCTCTTGAATGCGGATTTGGTTATAGCCACTTTTAAGATCAATTTTTGAGAAAAAGTTGGCTCCACTAAGTTCATCAAGCATATCATCTAAGTGAGGAATGGGATGCCTATAGCGGATGGTAATAGCATTTATAGGTCTACAATCAGAACACAAGCGGAAAGTTCCATCGGGCTTAGGCACAAGTATAACCAGACCAGCACAAGGGCTTAAGCTTTCACGTACATGACCATTGTCGATTAGTTGTTGTACTTGCCGTTGAATCTCCTTGGTTTCTTCAGGATTGACACAGTATGGAGCTTTGTTTGGAAGTGGTGCTCTGGGGATGAGGTCGATTTGATGCTTAATGCCTCGTAGAGGAGGTAGACCCGGAGGTAGCTCATCGGGGAAAACATCTTGAAATTCCTGCAAAAGAGATTGAAACACTAAAGGTAGCTCGTGAGAGGTGTTAGTTTTTGGTTCTCCATCCTTGCACACAAGGACAAAGTGTCTCACACTCGATGGGTTCTCACACACTTCTCTCATCTCACTTTTTGTGGCAAATAGTATGAGGTTTTTCTCTCTAGGCGAAGAGGCGCTCAAGTTTGGCTTGTGGCTCTCACTCACTTTTTGGTGGATCTCTTTTTCACTCTTCTCTCTATGGTGGGTGGCTTGCTTGTCGGCTATCACTTGACTAGGAGACATAGGTCGTAGCACATATTCCTTCCCTTTCATCTTGAAACTATAGTGGTTGGTACGCCCGTTGTGGAAGACACCACGGTCGAATTGCCATGGTCGACCAAGAAGGAGGTGGCAAACGGTCATTGGGACCACATCACACTCCAAAGTGTCCTCATATGCACCAATTTTGAAGGATACTTGGACCGTATGCTCAACTCGTATAGTGCCGGAGTCACTTAGCCATTGAACCTTGTAGGGGTGCGGGTGCTTTTTCTTGACCAATTGAAGCTTGGAGCATAGTTCTTCACTTGCCAAGTTGTGGCAACGACCTCCATCGATGATGACCTTGACGGATCGTCCATTGATGCCGGCCTTAGTGTGGAAGATGTGGCATCTTTGGTCTTCTTCTTGTTGATGTTAAAGAGTCAAGACCTTGGAGACAACAAGAGCGGGGCTCGTATCCTCATCAGAAAAGACTTGATCATCTTCATCCTCGTTCAGGCGCCGGTGCATGGCCACTTTCTCAAAGCTTCCATCTCCTCATCACTCATGGAGTCATATGTGCCATCGTCGTTGAGGATCATGGTGCGCTTGTTTGTGCATTCATAGGACTTGTGGCCTCGGCCGCCGCAAGTGAAACACTTGAAGGAGCTTGTCTTGACGGTCTCATCGGTCGGAGTAGATGACGAAGCACGCGACTTGAAGTTTCTTGTAGTAGGAGGAAGACGACTTGAACTTGCCGAAGTTTTCTTGTAACTTGACTTGTCGTCGTTGCTTGGAGAAGGTTTGGTTGAAGTAGATGTTGGAGGAGTTGTTGAAGCTTGGTTGTTAGAGAAGCCGTAGGTCTTGGATGAGTACTTGGCGTACTTGAAGTCATCTTGCACTTGACGTTCCGCCTTTGTAGCTTGATGCACGAGCTCAATGAGGTTGGAGTAGGGTTGGAAGTCGGCGATCTTCTTGATGGGATGAGTGAATCCATTCAAGAATCGTGCTATTGTTTGCTCATCATCCTCCGTGACATTGGCTCGAATCATGGCAATCTCCATTTCCTTGTAGTATTCTTCAACACTCTTTGTTCCTTGCTTGAGGAGTTGTAGCTTCTTGAAGAGATCACGATTGTAGTTGGTTGGTACAAAACATGCTCGCATGACATCCTTCATTTGAGCCCAAGTGGTGATTGGAGGTTCACCTCTTGCTTGTCGGCGCTCAAGGACTTGTTCCCACCATATGAGCACATAGTCTTGGAACTCAAGTGATGCCATAGCGATCTTCTTCTCTTCCTCATAGTTGTGCAAACGAAAGATTTTGTCGACCTTCAATGCCCATGAGAGGTATTGTTCGGGATCATTGCTTCCATTGAACTTGGGCATTGTGAATTTGAGCTTGCCATAGTGTTGCTCTTCATTGTGTTGTTGGCGATGGTGATGATGACGCCCTTGACGTGGAGGGTACTCATCCTCATGTTGCTCTTGGCGTGGAGGAAGTCCATGATCAACTTGCTCTTGTTGAACTTGAGGTTGAGGTGGAGCTTGACGAGCTTGTGAAGGAGCTTGTGGAGCTTGACGTTGGACACGCGGATGGTAGTTCCTCTCTTGGATTTCTTCTCTAAGGGATTCCTCTTGATTGCGCCTTACGCGATTGCGGTTGGCGATGGCTCGACTTGATTCTTGAAGGGCACGTTCCGCCTCAAGAGCTTGTGCTTCTCGTTGTTGTTGTTGAAGACGTTGAGCCTCGGTGTCTTGTTGCTCTTGGTGTAGACACACTCGTTCTTCTTCTTCTTGGCGACGAAGACGTTGTCGTTCTTGAGCTTGAGCAAAAGCGACTTGGTTTGATTGAGGATGAGGGACTTGCTCATCGACTTGCTCTTGTGAGTGCTTGACGTGTAGCGGGTTGCAAGATGCATGACGGTCTTGACGCACGGCTCGTCAAAGAGTGTTCGATGATGGTGTACTTGAGCCGGAGAAGGAGTCGTCGGAGTGTCGACTTGAGTGGCTCCGTCTTGAGTATGACAATGTAGAAGGAGGCCGGTTCACCAACAAGGCGCGGATCTCGTCCATTCTTGCATCGTTCTCTTGCCTGTGCGCATCGAGCTTGTTGTCGAAGTAGTCTCTTGTACGTTGCTCGGAGAGTCGCAAGTCGGTGGTGAGGTTGTCAATGCGGTGGTTCATTGCTTGTTGCTCTTGATGCAACGCTCGTTGTGCACCAAAGAGGTGGCTCTTGGTGATGTATGATGACATGTCGTCGTCTTGCTCGATGAAGAGTGGGTTGGTAGAAGTACTTGGCCTATCCATCATTTCAAGCAAAATGTGAGTGGTAGAAGGAGAACTTATACCAATGTACCTTTGACCGATGTTGATGATGAATCAAGTCCACTCAAATGTGGACAATGAAATAGCACTATTGGTACCAATTCTTGTTGGTTCTCACACCTGCACAAGTAAAAGCTTATGGTGGAACTTGGTTAGGATGGTGGCACAAAATTTGATGCAATTGAAAGCGAGATTCAATAATGTTGGAAAAGATTCACAAATTTGCAAATGCAACAAGTAGACCAAGCAAGTAGGGGTACACGGAAATACACACGCAAATAGATAAATGGGATTGTGCAAACCAAAAGTGAGCCAAAATTTGGAATCCATGAAAATGCTCTTGTTGCACAATACTAGAGAGACGCTAGCACGATTGCACAATAGGCGGATACGGAGCTTGTGCACAACCTACTAGGCAAAAATGCAACGATCTCTATCCCAAGTATGCCATATGTATGGTATTTCGGTGCTATGATCCAAGATGATCTTATATGACAATCTTAATGTAGTATGATGCTATGGTACTTGCTTATAAGCTCGTTGCTTATCTTTTCTCTTTGCTTAAAATCTTGGGTGGCTCTTTCACTTTTGAGCTCTTTTCTCATGCAAAACTTCACGAACCAAGATAGCAATTGCGTATGCTATGACAACTTTGTGACACACAAGTTGATTCCAAGATATGCACCACGGTGGTATGGTATGTATGCTATGGAGTATGATCACTAATGTGCACAAGTCACGTTGCCGGCAATACTCAATGACTAGTCTTGATGGGTAAGCTACGCAAAAGTAAGGCCATGTGGGGTATCGATGCAATTGCAAGTCATGACAAAGATGTTGTCGGAGTTACCGTCCTTTGCAATGTTGAGTAGTCGATGGAGGTGAGCGGGGGTGATGGTGACGTCGAATCGAACCTATATAGCCGAAACACAATAGGACATGGGAACCACAACTCAAAATCTCAAAGACCAAAACGTGTCAAAATCGACATAGGAGGTAGCGGTGAGCGGTGGTGGTGTTTGTGGAAGGTGTTGTGGGTATGCGGAAGGGGCGTGGGCACCAAGGCAAAATTGGGTAAAGTATGCGGAAATGGGCGTGGGGGATGGAGTTGCTGCTTCCAGGGGCCGGATGTCCGGGCCAGCTGCTGGATGTCCGGGGCACCGGATGTCGGTGGACACAGGGCGGATGTCCAGGCTCTGGATCGGGGACGAACACGATGAACTCCACGGGGAAAATTGCAACTCCGGGGCAAAATTGGACGAATTGGTGGATGGAAAAGGGTGGGGAGGGTGGGGAAAGCTAGACCACACGCAGAAACACAAATCCATGGACCAAATCCAACAAAATTTCATCACACCAACATATCACAAAAAAAATTGGGGGCTATTTTTGGTGGGGATTTTCGGATTTAGGACAAAAACAACAAAATCAAGCTAGAGAACACGGGGTAGGGGCTCCAAAAACGTGATCAACGTGGCTCATGATACCAAGATGATGTAGGGCAAAACCCTAGGTGGACGATCTTTCACGTTTGGAGTGGATCCTATGGGGAATCACGAAGAACATGCGGAAGCACAAAGGGGAAACATGGGGAAAGGAAGAGAGAATCACGAAACCGACAAGGAAACAATCACACAAGTGCTAGATCACCGAAAACAAAGAGTAACTCATGATCCACAATCAACAAAGGTAAGGATACAAAGGAACCGTTCTTCTCCATGAGGAGGTCTTGATGATCTTCCCTAGAAAGGGGTGTTGAATCCGCTTGGGGGATCTTCTCCGAAGAGGTCGTGAACTCCGAGGAGAAGTATCCAAGTGGATGAGCAAGGCTCTCACAAAAATATGAGCTAAACCAATGCTAACCCTAAAACGTACGGGATGAGGGAGTATATATAGTCAAAGGGCGAAGGGGTACATGGGCCATGGACCAAAGGAGCTGCGCGCAGGCAGAAGGCGCCGGATGTCCGGGCGACGGGCCAGATGTCCGGGCGCTCACGAGGTGCCGGATGTCCGGGCTGGAGGGGCCGGATGTCCGGGCCAGTGGAGTTGACTCTTCTGTGCACTTGAGGGGCGACGCCGGATGTCCGCTCGGAGGGGCCGGATGTCCGCGGCTTCGGGAGGCTCCGGATGTCCGGGGCGATCGCCAGATGTCCGGGCTGTCGGGGCAAGCTTCTGTGCTCCCTGGACACCAGTGCCGGATGTCTGGGATTTAGGCCGGATTTCCGGTGGGGTCTGGATGTCCGGGCCTGACGCCGGATGTCCGGTCCCTGTAGCTTCTACTGCAAATGCCTGGCCTTGTGGATCTCCAGGGGCCGGATGTTCGGGGTCCTGGCAGGATGTCCGGTGCCTGGAGGCTGTCCTTGCCTTCTTCCATGGGTTCTCTTCCTCCACGAACTTGGGGTCTTGACCATCTTCATGTGCATCCTCGGGAGGGTCCTCTTGGTACCTAATCCTGCACAACATTTCGGATTGAGGTAGTAGCCATGTCTCAAGAGGATCATATGAGATATCATTAAGGAGAGAAGTCACCTCGGTCTTGAGAGCTTTAGCACGTGCTCTAGTCATGGGTCCTCTTGGGGCTTGGTGAGGCAATGGAAGGTCCATGGGGATGACCGAAGGATGATCCGCATCACCGATCATCTTGGATCATCTTGAGAGAAACACCGGGAACCCTACATACATAGCATACTTGGGATACAAAGTTTATCCATTTTGCATCTTATAGGTTGTGCACAAGTGTCATATCCGCCTATTGAGCAATCGTGCTAGCGTCTCTCTTGAGTTGTGCAACACGAGCGTTTTCCGTGGATTCCACATTTTGTGCTCATTCCTTGGTTGCACAACCCCATTTATCTATCCGTGTGTGCGTTTCCGTGTACCTTTCATTGCTATTGGTCTACTTGTTTTGCTTGCAAATTTGTGAATCTCTTTCAACATTATTGACTCTTGCTAACATTTTGCATTAAATTTTTGTGCCACTATCCTCACCAAACTCCACCATAAGCTTTACTTGTGTAGGTGTGAGAACCAACAAGGATTGGTACCAATAGTGTTATTTCATTGTCCGCATTTGAGTGAACTTGATTCATTCTCAACATCGGTCAAGGTACATTGGTATAAGTTCTTCTCTTTCTCCCACTCATATTTGCTCGAGTCTTGTGATGGATAGGCAAGGCATTTCATCTCCGGTATATGAAAACAACGATGGCGTGAACAACTACATCAACAAAGCGTCCATCTTCGATCTACAATGCCAAATGCAAGGCGCACAATCAAGATTGCAAGAGCGCATCGAGAACATCTCTATCGACATTTTTCACTCCGAAGCAAGGAAAAGGGACTACATCGACAAGAAGCTTTCCGCACATAAAGAGGAGCAATATGCAAGGATGGAGGAGATTAGAGCCTTGATCAAGTCTTCTTCCCCTTCATCATCTTCAAGGCGGCGACATTCAAACCACAAGTCTTTGGAGCGCGAAAAAAATGCAAGTGCAAATTGTCCTCGTCCACATCTACATGGCGACCACCATCACGTTCGTGATCAACATCGTCATGAAGGGCAAGTCACCTCCAAGCATCATGTGCACGACGACGACGAACGACATCTACTACGAGCTCAAGCACGACAACGACATCATCATCATGAAGATGCTCTACAAGCGCAAATGCACAAGTCCCAACAAGCCCTACTTCATGCCAAGTCCAAGCTTCATGAGCAAAAGAGAAGACCGCGAGACGAGCACCACCAAGACGGAGCTACGGCTACCACCACCACTTCGGCATCTTCACCAAGTGCTATCAAGGCATCTTCGCCTTTGGACGTACGACATCTTCGCCTAATTCCCACGAGTACTCCTACAACGACTTCATCAAGTCCAGGGCGACTACCTATGAGCGAGGGTGACACTTCCATCTTCGGAAGCCCCTCAAGGAAGATGGCCGAGCATGGGAAACTCCCTTCGGTCATGGAGACGAGCTACGAGGTGCCACATCATATGGGCCTCCAACAACAAGACGACGACAAGAAGGTCGAGCAAGGGCCATCCCCTTCGACCACGGCGATAGGAGTTGAGCATGGAGACATTTGCACCTACATCTCTCCGACACCAACATATGTCGAGATGCCCCATTTGCCATGTGAGGAGAGCCACCACCCCATGAGTGAGATGAGTGACTCCACCATACGTGACATTGAGAGCATTTCCTATGAGAGGATGAGTGTGACCACCACTATCCCCACACATGAGAGCATGCCACACATCCTATGTGAGGTTGAGCGCCATTTGAGTGACTCCACCAACCATATGAGTGAGAGCATCCTTGAGGGAGTGAGTGAGCCACAACACTTAGTGAGTGAGGTAGTTGACACGGCATGTGAGGCCACTATGATTCCTAACGTCTTAACCTCTACTCCTAGTGTGTTTTCTTCTTTGGTGCTAGGTCTCCTACATGACGACATGCCTATCCTCGACGAGTCCATCCCTCCAATGGAAACACCGATGTCCATGGTGGACGATGATGCACCCCCACATGGTTCCATCAAGATGAAGATGACAATGAGTGGATCTTCAACACCTCACCTACAACACATGCACGACGCTCCAAAGGTAACATAGGTGATGGTGCTTCTCTTGTCCCACTAGTGGACTCTCTTAACATCGATTGCTCCCATGATGTTGACCCACCTATTCCCATGCTTCATGCTAGTGAGACTTCTTCATGCCTTGACTTACCTATTTATGATGAATATGATGATGAGCATGTTGAGTTGCCTTGTTGTAATGCTATGCTTCATAGGATATCATGTGAAAATTCTATTGGTCACTTCATGTTTGACAATCCATTGAACTTGTCATATGCTATGAGTGAGATCTTCCATATTGCATCTTTACAATCTCAACATAGTAACTATGCATGCCCCATTAAAATAAATCCTATTTGCACTTATGGCATAGATGACGAGATGATGGTCATTGGCTTTGTTTTTCATGTGATGATATTGCCATGCTTCCTTTACATGATTTGCGCAATTTATCCACTATGTCATGCCATGATCACATTGTTCCAAATATGCATTGTTTTGGATGTTGTCAATATTCTCCACATGATGTTGCTACTCATGCTCATGAGGAGACCCCCATAGTTTCCTCATACACATTAGGAGATCTTGATGCATTTCATACTTTGCATGATTCCCATAATTGTGTGCACCATTTGCATTACATGAATAACAATGCTCTAGATATTTCTCATGATGCATTACATCCTTTGAGTCTCCATTATGCCATACATAATAACAAAACTCTCATGATGGATGACATGTTTCTATATCACACATCTCATTTATTTGAGCATTGGATATTTAGTGCTAACCAACACAAGCACGTGCGCATCATGATGGATGATGTGTACATCTACCACGCACACACAATTTTTCCTTTGTCTTTGTTTTGTGTAGGTACTCATGTATACTCGTCAACCTCTCAATCCCAAGAGTTGACGAAACGAGCTCTTGAGAGCACCGATAACTTGGGATCCCGTGGACTATCCTTACCACCGTTCCCGTCGTGCAAGGACTATGCGCACCTCTTTTACTTGGCTCTCACACGGCTATGGGCTATATATCACTTGTCACCTTATGCTCATTCTACCGTGTTCACTTTGCATGATATCCTTGCTTCTATGCCTTTTCCATGCAATTGTGACCCTTGTTTGCATCTACCCATGATTCACCATTATGATACTACTATGTGTATTTGCATGCTTGGTGGAGATCCTTGTTGCTTTTGCCATGTTTATCATGTGCCCCATGCTATTGATGCTTGTTGTGTTGGGAGAGTCATGATGTGCCATTGCTATTTACATATGGTCTCTCGCCAATACATTGATGATATTTTGCTCATATATTGCTTTCATGTTTGTGCTATGTCATGTCCATTATTCATGCCCACTATTTGCACACATGACATTCTTGCCATGATTCCTTCTAGTATGTTGCATCTTCGCACTACTAGCTTGCTTGACTTGATCGCTATGATTGCTTGCTATGTTGCATCACCCATATTCCACTATTACTTGCTTTCTTGGGTTGATGACATATATGCTCATGCCTTTGACATGATATATCTTGATCATTGTCTCTTGTGTCCATTAGTTGCCTCTTTCATATCCACTTGTATTGAGTGCAACCATACTATGCTTATTGATCTTGGAGACTTTGAAACCTTACTTGTGATGCATGCTTGTTTGATTGAGCCTATTGTACTTGGTTGTTCTTGCATCATATGCCTCCATACTATGACACGCTCCCTTGTACTTTCTTATGATGAACATGATGCATACACTTGTTGGGTATCTTACCACTCGAATGATAGGTTTTGCATTTCCGCTAACCTCATTTGTTTTTCCGAGTGTTTGTCATGTTCTTTCATTTTGGAGGTTTCACAAGGCGATGCCGTTATGCGACAACTTGGTCATGCGAAGGCATACACGATGTGCAACACCAACATTTGCGAGAATCTACTAAAGGTGAACTCCTTCCCTTTGAGCCATCCTCAAGTTTGCATATTGGATGGGTCACTCTTTCATTGTTGTTTCCTTCTTGTTGTCTACATGATACATCTCGCGACCGGAGGAGCGACATTGGAGATTGGCTACATGGACCTTCACATTGAGGAGCGCTCACACTTCTTGGATGCACCTTCGAAACTCCACTCATGCCTCGACATCGAGCTTTGGTACACCAACACCTCCATATTTGTTGATTGTGCTCATACATGTCAAGCTCAATGGACATATCATACTCACCACAAGTTTGCACCCTATGCGTGGATTGACTCACATTATGCTTGCCTTGTTGCATCTATTTCCATGACATCCATGATATATGAGCTTGTGCATTTCCTTAGCAATTTTGTTGTGATCTTCCTTGATGGCATATTCATACATAATGATCATATTGTCGACCATCAATTGAATGATAATATCCACATGTTGAGCATCCATTGCCATGTTCATGCACTTGATAAACCATCCCATTATGACATCATTTTGCATCGTGGTTGCATTGCTCATATTCATAACACATTTGTGTACACAATGATTGCTTTTCCTCCCATGAATGCTTTGCATCTCATTCTAGATCAACTTGATAAGCTTCATGCGCTTTGTCACGACCAATCTTGCCGCACGGACTCATTCTTACATGATGGACACTTTGTGTGCGCTAACCATTGTATTTCTGAGTGTTGCTTGTGTTTGCTCTTTTTGCATGTCTCTCACTCCGGCGACACCTTGGACTACTTGGATTGCGCCATGTCTTCAACTTCGTCCAACTACAAGTCCATCCACGAAAACCGTTTCCATGGTGATGAGGATCACGATCTGAGGTCGGATCTTTCCCAAGGGGGGGGGTGATGATACGGAGCATCCCACGTTCATCCCCATGTACACTCCGACTACTCTCCAAGCCCCAAGGATACATAAGATGAGACCTCGACTATGCGCCATTGGACACAAGGTGAATTCACTCCTGTTCGAACCGTCACTTTCCATGTGTGAGACATGGCTACTACCTCATGCATGGACCTTGCCTATACTCAGGTACAACCGAGATGACCATGGAGAATCAAAGGACAAAGGCCAAGCATGGAAGAGGAGAAGGAAGAAGAGCCAGCTGCAACAGGCCCCGGACATCCGGCCCTTCCTGCAAGCCCGGACATCTGGCCACAGCCCGGACATCCGACCACAGCCCGGACATCCGGTGCCCATCACATAACGCGTCCAGAAGCTGAACCCCGTCAGCCCGGACATCCGGCCAGAGGCCCGGACATCCGACTCTTCCCGAGCCGCCGGACATCCGGCCCCCAGCCCGGACGTCCGGACCCCGCCTGTCCAAAGAGAAACCGCAGGGCACGCAGGCCAGCCCGGACATCCGGCCTTCCCGCCCAGACATCCGGCCCGTTGCGAAGCCCCGGACATCCGACCCCCAGCCCGGACATCCGGCGCCTGTCTGCGCACAGTGAACGGGACAAGGGCCCATGTATCCCTCTCACTTACCCCTTCGAGGCTAAGGCCTATATATACTCCCCCACTTCCTGCTAGTTAGGGTCAGTGTTGATTTAGCTCATTTGTGAGATAGAGCCTCTCTCATCCATCGGATCTCCTCCTCGTGAGAGACCACGGCCTCTTCGGAGAAGATCCACTTGGATTCAAGACCCCTTTACGGGAAGATCCCCTCGTGGATTCAACACCTCCGTACGGAGAAGAACGGTTCCTTTGTATCCTTACCTTTGTTGATTGTGGATCATGTGTTACTCTTTGTTTTCGGTGATCTAGCACTTGTGTGATTGATTCCTTGTCGGTTTCATGATTCCCTCTTGTTTTCCCCGTGTTTCCCCTTTGTGCTTCCGCGTGGTCTTCGTGATTCCCCGTAGGATCCACTCCAAACGTGAAAGATCGGCCCCTAGGGTTCCGCCCTACATCAAAATCCAACAAAATTTCAACTCACCAACAAATCACAAAAAAAATTTGGTGCTATGTTTGGTGGGGATTTTCAGATTTAGGAAGAAAACAACAAAATCAAGCTAAAAAACACGGGGTAGGGGCTCCAAAAACGTGATCAACATGGCTCATGATACCAAGATGATGTTGGGCGGAACCCTATGGGGCCGATCTTTCACGTTTGGAGTGGATCCTATGAGGAAACACGAAGAACGCGCGAAAGAGCACTAGGATAATCACGGGGAGAAATGGGGAGAAACACTCAACCGACAAGTAATTGATCACACAAGGGCTAGATCACCGAAAGCACAAGGTAACACAAGATCCAAAGTCAACAAAGGAAGATACAAGAGTAACTGTTCTTCTCCGTGAGGAGGTCTTGATTGTCTTGTTCGGATGGAGGCCTTGAATCCGGATGGATCTTCTCCGAAGAGGCACGGTCCCTCACATGGAGTAGATCTGGTAAGGATGAGCAATGCTCTATCTCACATGAGCTATCACAATGCTAACCCTAGCTAGGAGGTGGGAGATTCTATTTATAGTCATAGTGCAAATGGGGGGGGTCAAGTGAAGGGGTACAAAGGCATCAACCCGAGGTTGCGGTCACACAGGCAACAGACGGTCTCTACCGGTCGTCCGGTCGCCCGCGGAGGTCCGGACGTCCGGTAGGATCGGACATCCGCTATTTATGCTCGGGTGCAGGTTTGACGGACGTACGGAGGCTTCGATCTTCTGTTAATATCCTCTCGGGTGTCCAGTTGCCGGACGTCCGGTGCGGCCAGTCGTCCGCTTCGCTGGGAGTCGACGGACGTCCGGGCCGGCCCGGTCGTCCGATGCCTGTAGCTCTGGCTGGCCTTCCTTCTCTCGGCTGTAGCAACCTTCAGGGGTCGGGCGTCCGGGCTCGGCCGGTAGTCCGATGCCTGTAGCTTCCCAAGTAGCTCTTCTTCTTGATGTTCCTGCTTGGTGTCCTTGCGACCTTGGCCGTTAGGTGTATCTGTCCCGTGGCTCTCCTCTAAGTACCTGATCACACACAGAGTCTCCGATGATGTAGTAGCCACGTCTCATGAGTAGAGAGAGGGAGTTCGGAGAGGAGCGAGTTCACCTTATCTTCGATAGCCTTTGCTCTAGCTCTTGTCATGGGACCAAGTGGGGTTGAGGGAGATGTAGGTACATCCATGGGGATGAGCGAGGGATGCTCCGCATCACGGCCTCCTTCAACTTCTTCATACTCAAGACGGAGCCACTCAAGTCGAAATTCCAACGACTCCTTCTCCGGCTCAAGTACACCATCGTCGAACACTCTTCGACGGGCCGCGCGTCAAGACTGTCATGCATCTCGCAACCCGCTACATGAAAAGCATTCATAAGAGCAAGTCGATGAGCAAGTCCCTCGCCCTCACTCAAACCAAGTCGCTTTTGCTCAAGATCAAGAACGACAACGACAATGGCACCAAGAAGAAGAACGAGCGCGTCTACACCAAGAGGAACAAGACGCCGAGGCTCAACGACTTCAACAACAACAACGGGAAGCGCAAGCCCTTGAGGCGCAATGTGCCCTCCAAGAATCAAGTCGAGCCATCGCCAACCGCAATTGCGAACGGCGCAATCAAGAGGAAGCCCTTCAAGAAGAAATCCAAGAGAGGAACTACCAACCGCGAGTGCAACGTCAAGTTCCTCAAGCTCCTCCACAAGCTCATCAAGCCCCACCTCAACCTCAAGTTCAACAAGAGCAAGTTGATCATGGACTTCCTCCACGCCAAGAGCAACATGAGGACGATTACCCTCCATGTCAAGGGCGTCATCATCACCATCGCCAACAACACAATGAAGAGCAACACTATGGAAAGCTAAAATTCACCATGCCCAATTTCAATGGAAGCAATGACCCCGAAGAGTACCTTTCATGGGCATTGAAGGTCGACAAAATCTTTCGTTTGCACAACTATGAGGAAGAGAAGAAGATTGCTATGGCATCACTTGAGTTCCAAGACTATGTGCTCATATGGTGGGAACAAATCCTTGAGCGCCGACAAGCAAGAGGTGAACCACCAATCACCACTTGGGCTCAAATCAAGGATGTCATGCGAGCATGTTTTGTGCCCACCTACTACAATGCGACCTCTTCAAGAAACTCCAACTCCTCAAGCAAGGAACAAAGAGTGTTGAAGAATACTACAAGGAAATGGAGATAGCCATGATTCGAGCCAATGTCAAGGAAGATGATGAGCAAACAATGGCACGTTTCTTGAATGGACTCAATCATCCCATCAAGAAGATCGCCCATTTCCAACCCTACTCCAACCTGATCGAGCTCGTGCATCAAGTGACCAAGGCGGAACGTCAAGTGCAAGATGACTTCAAATACGCCAAGTACTCATCCAAGACCTACGGTTTCTCCAACAACCAAGCTTCAACAACTCCTCCAACCACTGCATCAACCAAGCCTTCTCCAAGCAACGACGACAAGTCAAGTTACAAGAAAAATTCAACAAGTTCAAGTTGTCCTCCTCCTACTACAAGCAACTTCAAGCCGCGTGCTTCATCATCTACTCCAACCGATGAGACCGTCAAGACAAGCTCCTTCAAGTGTTTCACTTGCAGCGGCCGAGGCCACAAGTCCTATGAATGCACAAACAAGCGCACCATGATCCTCAACGACGATGGCACATATGACTCCATGAGTGATGAGGGGATGGAAGCTTTGAGCAAGTGGCCATGCACCGGCGCCTAAACGAGGATGAAGATGATCAAGTCTTTTGTGATGAGGATACGAGCCCTACTCTTGTTGTCTCCAAGGTCTTGACTCTTCAACATCAACAAGAAGAAGACCAAATATGCCACATCTTCCACACTAAGGCCGGCATCAATGGACGATCCGTCAAGGTCATCAACGATGGAGGTAGTTGCCACAACTTGGCAAGTGAAGAACTATGCTCCAAGCTTCAATTGATCAAGATGAAGCACCTGCACCCCTACAAAGTCCAATGGCTAAGTGACTTCGGCACTATCCTAGTTTAGCATACGGTCCAAGTCTCCTTCAAAATTGGTGCATGTGAAGACACTTTGGAGTGTGATGTGGTCCCAATGACCGTTTGCCACCTCCTTCTTGGTCGACCATGGCAATTCGACCGTGGTGTCTTCCACAACGGGCGTACCAACCACTATAGTTTCAAGATGAAAGGGAAGGAATATATGCTACGACCTATTTCTCCTAGTCAAGTGATAGCCGACAAGCAAGCCACCCATCGTGGAGAGAAGAGTGAAAAAGAGATCCACCAAAAAGTGAGTGAGAGCCACAGGCCAAACTTGAGCGCCTATTCGCCTAGAGAGAAAAACCTAGTCCTATTTTCCACAAAAAGTGAGATGAGAGAAGTGTGTGAGAACCCATCGAGTGTTATGCACTTTCTCCTTGTGTGCAAAGATGGGGAACCAAACGCTAACACCTCTCACGAGCTACCTTAAGTGTTTGAATCTCTTTTGCAGGAGTTCCAGGATGTTTTTCCGATGAGCTACCTCCTGGTCTACCTCCTCTACGAGGCATTGAGCATCGAATCGACCTCATCCCCGGAGCGCCCCTTCCAAACAAAGCTCCATACCGCGTCAACCCCGAAGAAACTAAGGAGATCCGACGACAAGTACAATAACTAATCCACAACGGTCATGTACGTGAAAGCTTATGTCCTTGTGCCGTTCCCGTTATACTTGTGCCTAAGCAAGATGGAAGTTTCCGCATGTGTTGCGATTGTAGACCTATAAATGCTATTACCGTTCGCTATAGGCATCCCATTCCTCGACTAGATGATATGGTTGATGAACTTAGCAGAGCCGCCTTTTTCTCAAAAATTGATCTTAAAAGTGGCTATTATCAAATTCTCATACAAGAGGGTGATGAATGGAAAACTGCTTTCAAAACCAAATTTGGCTTGTATGAGTGGTTAGCTATGCCAATGGGTTTATCGGAAGCTCCCGGTACTTTCATGCGTCTTATGCATTTTGTGCTTCGACCTCATATTGGAGTCTTTGTTGTGGTTTACTTTGATGAAATTCTTGTGTTTAGCAAAACCATGAAAGAGCATCTTAATCATGTTAGGGCTATTTTGCAAACGCTTCGCAAGGAACGCCTTTATGCCAACATGAAAAAGTGCACGTTTGGTGTTAACAAACTTGTTTTCTTGGGTTTTGTTGTTTCCTCCAAGGGTGTCCATGTTGATGAATCTAAAATTGAAGCAATCAAAACTTGGCCCCAACCCACCAATTTGCAACAAGTGTGTCGTTTTCTTGGCCTTGCGTGTTTTTATCGTTGCTTTGTGAAAGACTTTAGCACTATTGTCGCTCCTTTGCAAGCTTTGAGTAAGAAGAATGCTCCTTTCGTTTGGGATCTTTGCAATCCACCGCTTTTGATGAGCTCAAGTCTTTGCTTACTCATGCTCCGATTCTTGCGTTGCCCAACTTTGACAAAACTTTTGAGGTTCATTGTGATGCTAGTGGTACCGGAATCGGCGGAGTTTTGATGCAAGAAAAACGAGCCATTGCATATTTTAGTGAAAAACTCTCCGGTGCTCAACTTTAACTATCCCATATATGACAAAGAATTGTATGCTTTAGTGCGTGTGCTACATGTTTGGGAACATTATCTTAGACCTCATGAGTTTTTATCCATACGATCATGAAACGCTAAAGTACCTAAAAGGTCAAACTAAGTTGAACAAGCGTCATGCCAAATGGAGTGAATTTATTGAGCCTTTCCCCTATGTGATCAAGTACATTAAGGGTAATGAAAATGTAGTTGCGGATGCACTTTCACGCATATGCACACTTGTCACAAAACTTGAGTTGAATGTTATTCGCTTTGAGCACATAAAAGACTTGTATGCTAATGATCCATCTTTTGCTACTCCTTATGCTAAATGTTTGCCGCATACATCTTGGGAACCATATTACATCAAGGATGGTTATCTTATGAGAGCTAACAAACTATGCATTCCCGAGTCCTCTCTTCGTTTGCTCCTTTTGCAAGAGGCTCATGGAGGCGGACTCATGGGACATTTTGGACGCGACAAGACATTTTCCACGCTTTCCAAGAACTACTTTTGGCCCAAGATGTTCCATGAGGTCTCACGCTTCACCAATCGATGCTCTACATGTCGCAAAGCTAAGTCTAAAGCTCAATCCCATGGTCTTTACATGCCTCTTCCTATTCCTTATCAACCTTGGGAAGACATTAGCATGGATTTTGTACTTGGTTTGCCTAGAACTCAAAATGGAAAGGATTCCGTGTTTGTTGTTGTGGACCAATTTTCAAAGATGGCACGTTTCATCCCTTGCAACAAGATAGACGATGCTTCACATGTTGCAAATCTCTTCTGTAGGGAAATCTTGCGCCTCCATGGAGTACCAAAGTCAATCGTCTCTGACCGCGACGTCAAGTTCTTGAGTTACTTTTGGAAGACACTATGTGCCAAGCTCGGAATCAAGCTCTTGTTCTCATCCGCATACCATCCTCAAACCGACGGCCAAACGGAGGTGACGAACCGTACGCTCTCCACTCTACTTCGTGTGTTGATCAAGAAGAACATCAAGGAGTGGGAGGCGTGTCTACCCATCGCCGAGTACGCCTACAACCATGCAAGACATTCAACTACCGACAAGTCACCCTTCGAGGCCATCTACGGCTTCACCCCGTTGTCCCCATTGGACATCCTACCTCTTCCTCTACAAGAGCGCACCAACATGGATGCGAGTGCACGGGCACGCTACATCAAGAAGATGCACGACGATACAAGGCACACCATCGAGCGCCAAGTACAACAACTAGCGACCAAGCTCAACGTCAACAAGCAACCCATGATCTTCAACATTGGCGATCTCGTGTGGCTACACCTTCGCAAGGACCGCTTCCCCAACAAACGCAAGTCCAAACTTCTACCTCGCGTTGATGGGCCATTCAAGGTGCTAGCACGCTACAACAACAACGCTTACAAGATTGACCTCCCACGCGACAAATACTCCATGAGCGACATCTTCAACATCCAAGATCTCTCCGCGTACCATGGTGATGAGGATTTCAATCCGAGGTTGGATCTTTCCCAAGGGAGGGGAGATGATGCGGAGCATCCTTCAATCATCCCGATGGACACTACTTCGACTACACATGCTCCAAGTGGGCCCATGACAAGAGCGCGAGCACGTGCTATTCAATCCCAGGTTAACTCTCTCCTTGTTGAACTTCCCTTTAGCCCACCTGAGACATGACTACTACCTCAAAAGGAGATGCTCTGTGTGCTTAGGTACCAAGGAACCAACCTAGAAGAAGCTATGGTACAAGATGGACGTCGAGAGAAAGAGGAGAAGCTACCCAGCCTGGAACGAGCGGTACTACTGCCCACGCCAAGCGGTACTACCGCTGAACCCAGCCAAGCGGCACTACCACTTTACATCCGCCCTCCTTCCGCCGAACCCGACAAACTCTGTGATCGAATGGCTCCAGAGCGGTACTACCGCCCCATCAAAGTGGTACTACAGCTGAAGCTCTGCAAGCGGTACTACTGCCCGAGGGTCCGGTACTACCGCCCTGCCTGTGTGTAGCGTTTCCGGGCCGAGGCCCATGTACTCGTTTCGCCCCTCTTTTACCCTTTGAAGGCTTAGACTATAAATAGACCTTCCCCTCGTCCTTTCTAGGGTTATCATTGTGATAGCTCATGTGAGATAGAGCATTTCTCATCCGTACCGGATCTACTCCACGTGAGGGACCGTGCCTCTTCGCAGAAGATCCATTCGGATTCAAGGCCTCCATCCGGAGAAGACAATCAAGACCTCCTCAGGGAGAAGAACGGTTACTCTTGTATCTTCCTTTGTTGACTTTGGATCTCGTGATACCTTGTGCTTTCGGTGATCTAGCCCTTGTGTGATCGATTCCTTGTCGGTTGAGTGTTTCTCTCGTTTTCCCCCGTGATTTCCCTTGTGTTCTTCCGCGTGTTCTTCGTGTTTCCCCATAGGATCCTCTCCAAACGTGAAAGATCGGCTCCATAGGGTTCCGCCCTACATCAGTACTTCAAGAAGGTCAGGTTGGGTAACTCAGGAAGTTCTGGTTGTCATCAGAATATTATTCTGATCCTGTGATCAGAATAGCGTTTATGTGTGTGTGTGTGTGTGTGCATATATATTAAAAAATGTTAATCATGTATATAAAATATTAAACCTGTATAATAAAATGTTTTAGATGTATACCGGAAATGTACAATGCGTATGACTACAAAGACAACAAAACATACATCTTTAAAAATGTTAATCAAGTATTTTTAAAATATTAAAACATATATAGAAAAAATATTTCTATGTATAAGAAAAATATATGATGTGTAAAAAAAAAGTAGACACCAAAAGTATATTTGAAAAAAATTAAGCCTGCATAAAATACGTTTTAGATGCAAACAAAAAATGTACAACGTGTATGAAAACAATAGACATCAAAAACATATTTTGAAATATATTCATATGTATTCAAAAAATATTAAAATCTATTTAAAGGTATTCATGTATACGAAAATGTACAATTTGTAAGAAAAATGTAAACATCTGTTTTTTGTAGGGTCAAACCCTAGGTGGGATCTTTTCACACTTGGGGGGGGGAAAGGAGGAAAAACACACAAGAACACCAAGAACAAAACCCTCAAACAAACCCAAATATCACATCCACTAGAGTAGCATACATGAGATCCACAAGATTACAAGATCAATACAAGGAGAGTAGCACTAGGTAAGTTCTTCCCACTAGGTGAGGTCTTGATGATCTTCTCCAAGAGGAGGCCTTGACAATCCAATGGATTCTTCCCTAGGTGGGGGCTTGATCTCCAAAGAGGAGGGGATACAAGGAGAAAAGGCTCACAATGTTTAATCTAATACTTTGCTAACCATCCAAATGGCCTAGGAGATAAGTATATAAAGGCTAGGGACGAAACTTAGGGAAAGGGGGGGTACAAAGGACTAAAATGTCCCTAAAAATGCGTAGCCATGGTGGAAGGTCCGGCACCCGGACCGGTCAGGGAGCCGCGCCCAGGCGGGACCGGGCACCCGGCGGCGAAGTGGCCGGGCACCCGGCCAGGACAGGAGCTGGCGGGCGAGGGGCCGGGCACCCGGGGTGGCTCCCAGCGGCCGGCTGGGCATGGGCCGAGCACCCGGGGCTGGCTGGGCGAAGCCTAGGTGGAGGGCCGGGCACCCGGGGCCGGCTGGGGCGCAGCCCAGGTAGAGCCCGGGCACCCGGGGCTGCCATGGCCGGGCACCCGGGGTGTCTAGGGGGGTCTGGCCTCCCCATGTCTTCGCGTCCGAGCACCCGGGGTCCTTCCGACCGGGCACCCGGGGTGTCCAGGAGCTTCTCTCCTTCATTCTTCTTGTTCTCCTCTCCCTTGCCTTGCTCCATGGACGCTCGGATCTCCATGATCTCCTTCTCACGATCGTCTTCTTGGTGCCTAAGAATGCATAGCGAGTCTCTTTGAGGTAGAATCCAATTCTCATGTGAAACCGAACAAAACTCGTAGAGGAGAGAGTCAACCTCGTTCTCGATGGCGCGTGCACGTGCTCTTTTCATTGGTCCACTTGGTGCTTGCGGTGGTGATGGAGTGTCGGTGCGAGTAGTCGAGGGATACTCCGCATCACTGTTGCAGAAAAGAAAAGAAAAAAGAGCAAAAACGAAAAAAGGAAAAAAGGAAAAACAATAAAACCACAGAAAAACTAATGAAAAAACAAAAGAAAATCTAAGAGCTAAGAAAAGAAAAACCAATGAAGAAACAAAAAAACAAAGGAAAACAAAGAAAAAAGGAAGAAAAGATTTTTTTGTGAAAACTAAGAGAAAAAGTAAGAAAACTGATGAATAAGAAGGAAGCCCCAAAGGAAACAACTGAGGGAGCTACAGCGACACGGGCGAGTATAGTTAAGAGGCTCCCACGCTTCAGACGAGAGGGATGCTCTGTCGGGGGAATGGACCCCGGGCATGCAACGGAACCCGGATCCTCTTCAAAAACAACGGGGCTGGCACCGACCCTCAAACCGGCATGCGCTTGGCCGGGTCACTTGACCCGGCCAAGCCCCGCAACCCAGCCAGACTCTCCGACCCAGCAAGATGCGTCCACTTGGCCTCAACAACTAGCGCAAGACAGCCGAACCCAGCACAACCAAAGCTTCCTCGACAAGCCAGCACCACCCATGGCGTGCCCCGCAATCCAGCCACGGGTCAGCTCCCATCCCATCCAGGCTGTACGATGGGACGAGTCTTCAATCAATGATGACCATGGTAATGGTGCCCCGCCCATGCCTCTGATCAGCCGGAGCGTGGCTATAGTGCTCCTCACCTACCCGCTGACCAGGGCCGGCGTGGCTACAGTGCTCCCGCCCTCACCGCTGACGACAGCAAGCGGCAACCTGACGGAGAGCCACTATACACGACTCGACTCGGCCACGCCCTGACGATCTAGGCACGCGGGGCACGCACCTAGGGGAACCCAGCGAACCAAAAGCCCTCAACGGGACCCAGCCCGGGTTCCCGGACACCGACAATACGAACCCACCGACTTGTAACATTACCATTGTACCCCTCGGGGGTTGGACTATAAAACCACCCAGGAGCCCGCGATCATACGGGCGTGAAGAAAGCAAGAGACACATAGAGAAGTAACAAGAGAAAGGCAAGATAGAGCTAGCCACCAAACCAACACTGGAGAGAAGGAGCAGCCTAAGCCTTGGCCAGCTTCCTTCCTCCTCCATACAGCTCCAGGAGAAACATTGTACTATCGACCATCCAACTACACTCCGGAGAGCCCGGAACCTGGGTATGTCCGGCGTCCCGCGCCCGCTCATGCCAACCTCGCCTCTGGAGTCCACCAGCGCCCTCGAGCCTCCTCCTCTCTTTAGCCATCCCTTGGCATCTGCCGTGCACCCACCACGGCAGTTGGCACCCACCGTGGAGTTGCTCGAGGAGCTGGCCGGGACCATGCTTCAGATGGGGCCCTTCTCCTACACCGATGAATCCGTCGCGCTGGCGGACGATGTCATCGGCGAGCTCGCCACCTCCTTCGCCGCACTGCACATCTCCGATGCGTTCGCGGCGGACGAGTACCCCAGCGAAGTGCTCAGCTACACCGACTCTCCCCTCTCCCTCGGTGGCGGCATTTTCGCTGGGGCAATGGACGTCCATGTGGAGGTTTTCGTCACCGGCGATGGCGCCTCCTCCTCGTCGAGCAAGACAAGGAAGGTCGCTGAAGCCAGGGCCGCAACGGAACGGACCGAGCCGTCCGATCCGTTGTGCGCCGCGGTGCAAAGCCTCCGCATCCCCACCGGCACCAATGTCGACGCCACCAACGTTGCTGAGGCCCGAACCCAGCTCGAGGAAAGGTGCCAGTAGATGCTGGACCTGACCGAGACACTTGTCGCCACTCAGCGGCGCATGGACGCCACTCAGCTGGAGCGCGATGCCGCCTATGGATTCACGCCCACCGCGGCCAAGCCAAGCCGACTCGCCAATGTGCGTGCCCGAGGAGGAGCGATCGGCCAGGCCCTCGGCACTGTCCTGACCGTCTACGAGACCCCAGCGAAGAACATGCGCGCTGCCCAGGCAGCCGCAGTCGGCCTGGACTAGCTGGCGGGTGAGGAGCTGAAGGAGCGCATCGAGCGGATGCGAAAACTCCTCAACACCGCCAACACCCAGCAGGACCGCCTCAACCAGCTCGCCAAGCCGATGGGATCCGGCTCCGCCCGCCTTGGCGGACCCGGCGAATTTCTACACACCGCTTCCTTGCCACCCGGTGAGGCGCACTCCGGCCGAGCCCGGACTCGGCGTGATCCGACCGCTACAGCCGCCGACGGATTGGGCGATGAGCCCGTCCCGGGGATCCAGCGCGGACCCGGCCAGCATGGCCGGCGTCCGACTCCAACTGACCCGGCCCCCCGTGGCCTGGCCGCAAGTCGACTCGGCCTGCGCGCCATCGACGATGCCGACGCTCGCCACCGCCTCGATCAGCTTGCTCGCTCCCTGCAGGTGGAGGAGAGCGGCGCTATCAGGCCGGTGTGCTTCGGCCCATGCATCCGGGAGGATCCCTTCCCCAAAGGGTTCATGCTCCCCTGCGACACCCCCAAGTACAACGGGACCGTGAAGCCAGAAGAATGGCTCACCGACTACACCACGACCATTGGCATCACCGGTGCCAATCGTCGTCTTGCCGTGCGCTACGCACCGCTCATGCTCCAAGGATCGGCCCGCATGTGGTTGAACAGCCAGCCAATGGGCAGCATCAACACGTAGGTTGATTTCGAGGAAGCCTTCGTCCGCAACTTCACAGGGACCTACAAGCGACCCGGCCGCCCTAGCCAGCTCGCCATGTGCGTGCAAGGGCCTACAGAGACCGGTCGCGAGTACCTCGCACGCTGGACCGAGCTCTAGAACAGCTGCGAGGGCGTCCATGAAGTCCAGGCGATCCAGTACTTCGTCAGCGGGTGCCGAGACGGCACCCTCCTCAAGCACAAGATCTTACGCTCTGAGCCGGCCACCATGGCCGCGCTCATGGTGACGGTGGACAAATACGCCAACGCCGACTCTGCCATGAATATCCAGGTGGCGCTAGAAGCCGGCAAGGCGAAGTCGGTTCCCCCTCTAAAGCCGGCCGGTGAAAGTAGCCGGCAGCATCATCACCAGAACGAGAAGCGCAAGGTCGACCAGCCGACGCAGCATGACGACAACCGGCTCGTCGCGGCCATCGAGCCCGCGGAGGACCCGGCGGTGAAGCACCGACAAACTGGCAAGATGGCACGGCAACCCGCCATGAGCTTCGAGCAGATGCTCGACGCCCCCTGCAAGCACCACAGTGGCGCAAGACCCTCCACACACACGCTTCGGCAGTGCGCCATCACCAAGCGCATCATGAGGGGCGACGTCCCGCCTCCTCCGGCTCCGGCTCCGGGCGCGGACAGCCGCCTCCACCTCCACCGCCGCCTCCAGCTGGCGGCACGACACGCACTACGCCTACCCGAACAAGAACGTGGCCTATGTCGTCTTCACCAGCCTCGGTGACGACAAGCGCAGCGAGCGCCTCCTTCGGCAGGAGGTGAACACCGTCGTCCCGGCCAAGCCGGAGTTCATGCATTGGTCGGATCGCCCGATCACCTGGACCCGGGAGGATCACCCAGCGGTCATGTCGAGTTCGGGTGGTTACGCCCTCGTACTCAACCCCACCATCGTCGCGCGGCGCACATGCAAGTTCTCCCGAGTCCTCATTGATGGCGGCAACATCATCAACATCCTCTACTGCGACACGATGACCAAGCTCGGCCTCAAGGCCGAGGACCTGGAGCCGACCCGGACAATCTTCCACGGTATCATGGCCGACCTCTCCTGCTCTCCCATTGGTCGGGTCCGGCTCGATGTCCTGTTCGGTGACAGCGGCCACTTCCGACACGAACCGATCTGGTTCGAGGTGGTGGACCTGTCCAGCGCGTATCACGCGTTGCTGGGCTGACCCACGCTCGCCAAGTTCATGGCGGTGCCCCATTACGCGTATCTGAAGATGAAGATGCCGGGTCCCAAGGGCCTCATCACCATCACCGGCGATTACCGCAAGTCCCTGGAGTGCGCCCGACGGCGCCAAGTTGGCCGAGTCGTTGGTCATTGCCGAGGAGCGGCGCCAGCTCGACCGGATCGTTGCCCTGGCAGGCGAGGCCTCCGCTGCTTTGCTCCCGACCCCGGACCCGGCCGACGAGGCCGCCTTCAAGCCCTCCAAGGAGACCAAGAAAGTGAAGCTCAACCCGGAAGACCCCAGCTGCAGCAAGTACGTTGTCGTAGGCGCCCGCCTCAACAGCAAATAGGAAGGCGAGCTCGTCGACTTCCTCCATGAGAATCGGGAAATCTTCTCATGGACCCCCAAGGACATGTCGGGTATCCTGAGGAAGTACGCCGAGCACAAACTTCACATCCGCAAGGACGCCAAGCCTGTCCGTCAACCCCTATGACGATTTTCCGAAGAGAAGAGAAGAACCATTGGTGAAGAGGTCGCCAAGCTTTTGGCGGCCGGCTTCATAATGGAAGTGTTTCACGCCGAGTGGCTGGCCAACCCAGTCCTCGTCCTGAAGAAGAACAAGACCTGGCGCATGTGTATCGACTACACCAACCTCAACAAGGCCTGTCCCAAGGATCTGTTCGCTCTCCCGCGAATCGACCAAGTCATCGACTCGACCGCCGGGTGCGAGCTCTTGTCCTTCCTGGACGCTTACTCTGGCTACCACCAGATCAAGCTGGACTGGGTCGATGCCTTGAAGACGTCCTTCATCATGCCCTTTGGGGCGTATTGCTACATCACCATGTCGTTCGGCTTGAAGAACACTGGCGCCACCTTCCAATGCTGCATGCAGAAATGCCTGCTACCGCAACTCGGCCGCACTATCCACGTGTACGTGGACGACATCATAGTGAAGACCAAGCAGCACCTCACGCTCCTCGACGATCTGAAGGAAACATTCGTGATGCGGAGCATCCTTCAGTCATCCCCATGGACCTTCCAGCATCTCACCAAGCACCAAGAGGACCCATGACTAGAGCACGAGCTAGAGCTCTCGAGACCAAGGTGACTTCTCTCCTTAATGATATCTTATATGATCCTCTCGAGACATGGCTGCTAGCTCAATCCGGAATGTTGTGCATGATTAGGTACCAAGAGGACCCTCCCGAGGATGCACATGAAGATGGTCAAGACCCCAAGTCCATGGACGAAGAGAGCCAATGGAAGAAGGCAAGAACAGCCTCCAGGCACCGGACATCCGGCCAGGACCCCGGACATCTGGCCCCTGGAGATCCACAAGGCCAGGCATCTACAGAAGAAGCTACAGGGACTGGACATCCGGCGTCCAGCCCAGACATCCGGCCCCCACCGTAAATCTGGCCTAAATCCCGGACATCAGGCACTGGCGTCCAGGGAGCACAGAAGCTTGCCCAGTCAGCCCGGACATCCGGCGTTCGCCCTGGACATCCGGCACCTCCGAAGCCGCGGACATCCGGCCCCTTCGAGCGGACATCCGGCGTCGCCCATCCAGTGAACAGAAGAGTCAACTCCACTGGCCCGGACATCCGGCCCCTCCAGCCCGGACATCCGGCACCTCGTGAGCGCCCGGACATCCGGCGCCCTCTGCCTGCACGCAGCTCCTTTGGGTTGTGACCCATGTACCCCTTTGTCCTTTGACTATATATACTCCCTCATCCCGTACGATTTAGGGTTAGCTTTGGTTTAGCTCATATTTTGTGTGAGAGCCTTGCTCATCCACTTGGTTACTTCTCCTTGGAGCTCACGACCTTTTCGGAGAAGATCCCCCAAGCGGATTCAAGACCCCTTCAAGGGAAGACAATCAAGACCTCCTCACGGAGAAGAACGGCTACCTTTGTATCTTTCTTTGTTGATTTTGAATCTTGTGCTACCTTATGATTTCGGTGATCTAGCCCTTGTGTGATCGATTACTTGTCGGTTTAGTGATCCTCTCGTTCCTCCCCGTGTTTTCCCCTTTGTGTTTTCCGCGTGTTCTTCGTGTTTCCCTGTAGGATCCACTCCAAACATGAAATATCGGCCCCTAGGGTTCCGCCCTACATCATCTTGGTATCATGAGCCACGCTCATCATGTTTTTGGAGCCCCTACCCCTCTATTTCTAGCTTGATTTTGTTGATTTCGTCCTAAATCCGAAAATCCCACCAAAATAGCCCCAATTTTTTTGTGATTTGTTGGTGTGATGAAGTTTTGTTGGATTTGATCCACGGATCTGCTTTGCTTCGAGTTGATCTAGCTTTTCCCCATCTCTCCCACAATTTCCATCCACAAATTCGTCCGAATTTTGCCCGGAGTTGCCCTTTTGCCTGCGGTGTTCCTCGAGTTTGTCCACGATCCAGGCGCCCGGACATCCAGTCGACTCCCCGGACATCCGGCACCCCGGACATCTGGTAGCTGGCCCGGACATCCGGCCCCTGGGAGCAGCAACTCCATCCCCTGCGCCCATTTCCCCATACCTTCGCCCAATTTTGCCCCGGTGCCCACGCTTACCACCGCTCACCGCTACCTCCAATGTCAATTTTGACACATTTTGGTCTTTGAGATTTTGAGTTGTGGTTCCCGTGTCCTATTGTGTTTCGGCTATATAGGTATGGTTCGACGTCAACCATCACCACCGCTCACCTCCATCGACTACTCAACATCGCCAAGGACGGTAACCTCGACGAAATCTTTGTCATACCTTGCAATTGCATTGATACCCCACATGGCCTTACTTTTGCGTAGCTTACCCATCGAGACTAGCCATTGAGTATTGTCGGTAATGTGACTTGTGCACATTCGTGATCATACTCCATAGCATACATACCATACCACCGTGGTGCATATCTTGGAATCAACTTGTGTGTCACAAAGTTATCATAGCATACGCAATTGCTATCTTGGTTTGTGAAGTTTTGCATGAGAAAAGAGCTCAAAAGTGAAAGATCCACCCAAGCTTTTAAGCAAAGAGGAAAGATAAGCAAAGAACTTATAAGCAAGAACCGTAGCATCATACTACATTAAGATTGTCATATAAGATCAACTTGGATCATAGCACCGAACTACCATACATATAGCATACTTGGGATAGAGATCGTTGCATTTTTGCCTAGTAGGTTGTGCACAAGCTTCATATCCGCCTATTGTGCAATCGTGCTAGCGTCTCTTTAGTATTGTGCAACAAGAGCATTTTCGTGGATTCGACATTTTGGCTCACTTTTGGTTTGCACAATCCCATTTATCTATTTGCGTGTGTGTTTCCGTGTACCCCTACTTGTTTGGTCTACTTGTTGCATTTGCAAATTTGTGAATCTTTTCCAACATTATTGAATCTCACTTTTGTTAGAGGCAAAGGTGTCCCGTCTTTCGATGAGATGATGGTTATCGCTTTGGTGGAAGTCGACTTTGACGATCCGACTACGAACGTGCGAAGACGTCGCGCCTTAGCAATCGCTAAACCAACTCCGAGAGGTTATTGACCACGCCGGGGCACGATCAACATAACCCCGAAGGTCTATTTCCTGCAAGCAAACAAAGAACAAGCAAGAAACTAAGATTGCCATCTGGATATTGCGAATAACAGAGGGAAGCTTTATTAATCAAGGTGGGGTTCTGTGACGCCTTTGTCTGGTCGTTGAACACAAACGAAGTACGCGAAGTTGCAGCTATGGCGAACTTTTAATCTAAACAAAACCCAAAGTCTAAACGATGCCCTAAGGGCCGTATATATGGAGGAAGAGGGCGGGGGGAATTTCGTGGCCCTTGGTGGAGGGGTCCGAAATCAACCCAATCTCTTGTTTCCCCACACATACGGACTCTAAAAATAGCCTATACTTATGTATTTCGAAATTACATGGGCCTGGCCCAATAATAAGGTGACAAAGAACCTAGAATAGTCTCGGGACGAAATTTATGAAGTGGCATCTTGTATATTTCGTCCAAGGCTTCATGCACCCCTTATGGTAGCTTCAAAGTCCTGAAATCATCACTTGTAACTCCGTTCTTCTTCCCCTTGTGCATGCCATCATCTCCATGCTTGTTCTTGCTCCAATGTTCATCCTTCTCCAAGCTAGGCCCTTCATTTGTAAGCAAAACAAATGTATCCAATTTAGGCAGCATCATATTCTCATGAACATTAAATCATTACCAAGAAATGAAAGTACCTGGTAATTTAGTTGGCGTTCGCGAGCTCTAGTAATTGTTCCAGTATGTATAGCAGCAGGGGCTGTGGGTGTAACAATGGTATTGATGTCCTCATCATCCTCCCCTTCTTGAAATGAAGTCGTCCTCGACGGAAGTTCATCTTCCTCACCCAAATAAGGCTTCAAATCTGCAATGTTAAAAGTGGGACTAACCCCAAAATCTGCAGGCAGCTCAAGTTTATATGCATTATCGTTTATTTTCTCCAACACCTTAAAGGGACCATCAGCACGTGGCATTAGCTTTGATTTGCGCAAGTCAGGAAATCTATCCTTACGCAAATGTAACCAAACAAGATCTCCAGGTGCAAACACAACATGTTTTCTACCCTTATCTCCAGCAAGTTTATATTTAGCATTCATACGCTCAATGTTTTCCTTAGTTAACTCATGCATTTTTAAAATCAATTCAGCACGTTGTTTAGCATCAAAATTAACCTTCTCCGAAGATGGAAGAGGCAACAAATCAATTGGCGCACGAGGTAGGAAACCATACACAACTTCAAAAGGGCACATCTTAGTAGTAGAATGCAATGAACGATTATAAGCAAATTCAATATGAGGCAAGCATTCCTCCCACATTTTCTTATTATTCGTCAAAACAGCCCTAAGCATAGTAGACAATGTTCTATTGAATACTTCAGTTTGTCCATCAGTTTGGGGGTGACAAGTAGTACTAAAAAGCAGTTTAGTCCCCAACTTAGCCCATAAACATCTCCAAAAGTGGCTAAGAAATTTAGTATCACGATCTGAAACATTAGTATTTGGCACACCATGCAAGCGAATAATTTCACGAAAGAACAAATCAGCAACATTAACAGCATCATCGCTTTTATGACATGGTATAAAGTGTGCCATTTTCAAGAATCTATCCACGACAACAAATATGCTATCCCTCCCCTTCTTCGTTCTAGGTAAACTTAAAACAAAGTCCATAGATATAGCCTCCCAAGGAACACTAGGTACAAGCAAAGACGTATATAAACCATGAGGATTGAGTCGTGACTTAGCTTTTTGACATGTAGTGCAGCGAGCACTAAAACGCTCAAGATCCCATCTCATCTTTGGCCAAAAGAAATGTGTAGCAAGTACGTCCTTCGTCTTCTTCACGCCAAAGTGTCCCATTAGTCCTCCTCCATGCGCCTCCTGCAACAACAAAAGACGAACGAAGCTTCCTGGAATGCATAGCTTGTTAGCACGGAACACAAATCCATCATTAACGACAAACTTGTTCCATGTTCTTCCTTCTTTACAATTCTGCAATACATCTTTAAAATCAGCATCATGCACATATTGTTCTTTGATGGTCTCCAAACCAAATATTTTGAAGTCAAGTTGTGAAAGCATAGTATGGTGACGAGACAATGCATCAGCAATAACATTTTCTTTACCCTTCTTGTGTTTAATGACACAAGGGAAAGTCTCAATGAATTCAACCCATATAGCATGTCTACGATTCAGTTTAGCTTGACTTTTAATATGTTTCAAAGATTCATGGTCAGAATGTATAACAGATTCTTTGGGCCATAAATAATGTTGCCATGTTTCTAAAGTCCGAACAAGAGCATATAATTCTTTATCATAAGTAGAATAATTCAGACTAGGCCCACTCAATTTTTCAGAAAAGTATGCAACAGGTTTGCCATCTTGTAATAACACACCTCCTAATCCAATTCCACTAGCATCACATTCAAGCTCAAAAGTCTTATTAAAATCAGGAAGTTGGAGTAAAGGAGCATGTGTCAACTTATCTTTCAATACCGTGAAGGCTTCTTCCTGTGCGGTACCCCAAACAAAAGGCACATCCTTCTTTGTAAGCTCGTTGAGAGGTGCAGCAATGGTGCTGAAATCTCTCACAAAACGCCTATAGAATTCAGTGAGGCCAAGAAAACTCCTCACTTGTGTAACCGTTTTGGGCTGCGGCCAACTCTCAATCGCTTCAATCTTGGCTTTGTCAACTTCAATTCCCTGTGGAGTAACAACATAGCCAAGAAAAGATACTCGGTCGGTGCAAAAGGTGCACTTCCCAAGGTTACCAAACAATCGTGCATCACGTAGAGCAATAAACACAGCACGTAAATGTTCCAAATGTTCTTCCAAAGATCTGCTATAAATCAATATGTCATCAAAGTAAACTACCACAAATCATCCAATGAAAGCACGTAAAACTTCGTTCATTAATCTCATTTAAGTACTAGGTGCATTAGTTAACCCAAAAGGCATTACTAACCACTCATATAATCCAAACATAGTTTTAAATGATGTTTTCCATTCATCTCCCAATTTCATATGAATTTGATGGTATCCACTACGCAAATCAACTTTGGAGAATATTGTAGAGCCACTCAATTCATCAAGCATATCATCTAGCCTAGGAATAGGATGACGATAACGAATAGTAATATTATTAATGCCTCTACAATCAACACACATACGTGATGTACCATCCTTTTTCAGCACTAGAATAATTGGAACATCACAAGGACTAAGGGATTCGCGTGTATAACCTTTGTCGAGCAGCTCCTGTACTTGATGCATAATCTCCTTCGTCTCCTCTGGATTGGTACGGTATGGTGCACGGTTGGGTAATGATGCACCAGGAATTAAGTCAATCTGATGCTCAATCCCTCGAATGGGTGGTAATCCCGGTGGCACGTCTTGTGGAAAGACGTCAGCGAACTCCTGCAAAATATTAGTGACAGTAGGAGGCAAAGAGGAAGGCACGTCCTCGAATGAAAATAATGCCTCTTTGCACACAAAAGCATAGCAAACAGATTTGCTGAAATCTATCTCATCAATATCAGATTTAGTGGCAAGTAAACATGCACTTTTCAGTTTAATTTCAGAAGCAACACTAGATGGTTTACTATTAGGCTTCATTTGTTGCTCAAATTCTTTTGCCACAATCTTATTTTCACTCTTATTTTTCTCCTATTTTGCTTTATTAGCTCTATTAATATCATCTTCTAAATGGAATTAGGAGTCATAGGAAGCAAAGTAATATTTTCATCCTTATGAACAAGAGTATACTGATTGTTTCTACCATGGTGTACAGAATTTTTATCAAATTGCCATGGTCGACCAAGTAATAAGGAACATGCTTGTATAGGTACCACATCACAATCAACATAATTAGCATATGTAGAGATACTAAAATGCACACGAACAGTAAGTGTTACCTTAACCTTGCCGCTGTTGTTGAACCATTGGATGTAGTAAGGACGTGGATGTGGTCTTGTGGTGAGAGATAGCTTCTCCACCATCTCCATGCTAGCCAAGTTGTTGCAGCTCCCTCCGTCTATGATGACGCACACAGAACGTTCCTTCACAACTCCCTTTGTATGGAACAAATTGTGCCTCTGATTTTGCTCAGCTTGTGTGACTTGCACACTCAAAACACGTTAAGCAACTAAACATTCATACCTGTAAGCGTCTTCAGGACCCATGTATTGCGTCTCATGATCAGAATCAGCTCCACCATGTTCTTCACGTGTAATAAGAGCCAAAGTCTCCTCATCATAGTCACTAGCGGACTCATACCCACCATCCTCAGTAGCAATCATCACACGCTGCGATTTGCATTCTCTCGCATAATGACCTCTTCCCTTACAACGACGACAAATAATATCACTTGTATGCCTTGTTGATGCCATGGAAGAAGTGATGAGGACATCAATACAATTGTTACACCCACAGCCCCTGCTGCTATACATACTGGACCAATTACTAGAGCTCGTGCACGCCAACTAAATTACTAGGTACTTTCGTTTCTTGGTAATGATTCTAATGTTCATGAGAATATGATGCTGCCTAAATTGGATACATTTGTTTTGCTTACAAATGAAGGGCCTAGCTTGGAGAAGGATGAACATTGGAGCAAGAACAAGCATGGAGATGATGGCATGCGCAAGGGGAACAAGAACGGAGTTACAAGTGATGATTTCAGGACTTTGAAGCCACCATAATGGGTGCATGAAGCCTTGGACGAAATATACAAGATGCCACTTCATAAATTTCATCCGAGGCTATTTTAGGTGCTGCGTCACCTTATTATTGGGCCAGGCCCATGTAATTTCGAAATACATAAGTATAGGCTATTTTTAGAGTCCGTATGTGTGGGGAAACAAGAGATAGGGTTGATTTCGGACCCCTCCACCAAGGGCCACGAAATTCCCCCCTCTTCCTCCATATATACAGCCCTTAGGGCATCGTTTAGACTTTGGGTTTTGTTTAGATTAAAAGTTCGCCATAGCTGCAACTTCGCGTACTTCGTTTGTGTTCAACGACCAGACAAAGGCGTCACAGAACCCCACCTTGATAAATAAAGCTTTCATCTTATATTCACAATATCCAGATTGCAATCTTAGTTTCTTGCTTGTTCTTTGTTTGCTCGCAGGAAACAGACCCTCGTGGTCAGGTTGATCGTGCTCCGGCGTGGTCAATAACCTCTCGGAGTTGGTTTAGCGATTGCTAAGGCGCGACGTCCTCGCACGTTCGTAGTCGGATCGTCAAAGTCGACTGCCACCAAAGCGATATCCATCATCTCATCGAAAGACGGGACACCTTTGCCTCTATCAAGTGGTATCAGATTTCCAGGTTGCTCGGTGAGATTTTACAGTTTTTCGTAGTTTAGATCGAGTCTGTTCTTCATACCTATAGTCCACGAAAAAGCCACAAAAAAATTAGGGTTAGTTCATCATATCCGAACCAATCTGAGCCTTTGCATAATCTTTTTAGGGTTTTGCTTTGTTGAATTTGCGGTTGCATCGTCGTGTCTAGTTGCTGGTCTTAGAGTCTAGTCTTTTAGAGTTTCGAGTTCTGGACATAAGTTGTCACGCCGCCGCCGCACCATCATCATCACCCCTGCCATCTACCACCACCGCTTATCCGCCACCGCTTCGAATCCGTATCCATATACCACCACAGCTGTCATATACCACCACCGCTGCCATCTACCACCATATATCCAGCACCAATCCGAGTTCTTGTCATATTAGGTTTGTTTTCGAGATCCATCTAGATTCCGATTCGTGTTTCCTTGCCGGAGTAGGTTTCGGGAAAAAAAAGAGTCCGGAAACCACGCTCCGTTTAGGCCCAAAATTTTTTGAAAACGCATTTTTCGAAAAAATTTCTGGCTACCCTATTTTTAGGTGTTTCTGAGTGTTTTGAAACAGGTGCCATTATAGGAAGTTTTTTTTGACCCATTTCCAGTTTTTGGGTCCGGGCAGTCGAAAAAAAAATTTGGTCAAAAAAATTTCATGCCCATCCTGTCAGTTTGAGCTAGGAAGAGTTTTGAGACGCTCGCCATTATAGTGATTTTTCGCAAAAAAAAAGCAGCGCAAAAAAAAGAGCGCAAAAAAAAAGAGCGAAAAAAAAATTCCAGAGTGTGCTTTTCCCTTGTTTACGTGCCGCGCCGTGATTTTGTTGGTGTTCTAGGCTCGCGTCACTAGCACAGTCTAGCCTAGGACCAGCACAGTACCGTCGTTGAGCGTTTATTCAACTTTGCATCTCTGAATTGATTATTGCTGACCCTTTTTGCTACCATATTATAAGCCTTCCCAGCTCCACATACATCTACGTCGTGCGTTTGACTCTCCCTGGTAATCGCTCTATCCAAGCTTTGAGAGTTTTTGACTACAACGGTTGCCGATCACCGCCTGCTGCTGGGTAAGAACTGGTAAGAATTTGAGATTTGCTTGACGGAGTTGTGACACCCACCACCACCTCTTGTTAGTAGTCTGTAGGATCATATTCTTCTGTGTTTATATTGCTGCTAACCATGCCAGGATCACAAGCCGACGAGACTGACTGGGAGAACATGACGAATAAGGATTTGCATGATAAATTTCAGCAAATGATGAGTGGACAGGCGCAAGACGTGCTAAACAGATTTGAAGAGGCCATGGAGAAGATAGATGGCATGGAGAAGACGTTCGAAACAAAGCTCAATAACAAGTTTAATGAATTGCTCACGCGTCTTCCACCACCACCACCCGTTGCACCTAGCGCACCTCTCCAACAACAACAACAACGACTACCTCCACGTCGCGAAATAGACCTCCGCCGAGCGAGCCGTGTTCCTCTTGCGTTTGGCCAAACTGTTGGTGCTGCTATTGATACTTCTGTGGCTCCTGCTGCTGATGCGGAGGAGGATGATTATGTGGGAGATTACGAGGATGAGGTTGCTCAAAATCAGAACTACGTGCAACCACCAGCACCACCACCAGCAGGTCGACCTCAGGTATATATTCGTAATGGTAGGCCTGCACCACAACCTCAGGTACGAGATGATGTCCATATTCCTAAACTGAAATTGAATATTCCACCATTTGAGGGTAGATATGTTCCTGATATATATCTTACTTGGGAGTTAGAAACTGAACAACGTTTTACATGTTTACAATATCCCGAGGAGAGACGGGTTGCTGCTGCTGTTTGTGCTTTCACTAGTTTTGCATGTGTTTGGTGGTCTGAACATTGTAGATTATATCCTATTCCAACTACTTGGGCTGCTTTGAAAACTGCTATGCGTACGCGTTGGGTTCCACCATATTATCAACGTGAATTGCTTCAAAAATTGCAGCGTTTAAGACAAGGAAAAAATTATGTAGAAGAATATTATCAGGAATTACAAACTGGCATGATTCGATGTGGTATTGTTGAGGAGGTCATTATGCGAGAGAATGCAAATCTCCGCGTGTGATGATTGCTACCGAGGGTGGTGGATATGAGTCCGCTAGTGACTATGATGAGGAGACATTGGCTCTTATTACACGTGAAGAACATGGTGGAGATGATTCTGATCATGAGACGCAATACATGGCTCCTGAAGACGCTGACAGGTATGAATGTTTAGTTGCTCAACGTGTTTTGAGTGTGCAGGTCACACAAGCTGAGCAAAATCAGAGGCACAATTTGTTCCATACCAAGGGAGTTGTGAAGGAACGTTCTGTGCGCGTCATAATAGACGAAGGGAGCTGCAACAACTTGGCTAGCATGGAGATGGTGGAGAAGCTTTCTCTCACCACAAGACCACATCCACATCCTTACTACATCCAATGGTTCAACAACAGCGGCAAGGTTAAGGTAACACGTACTGTTCGTGTGCATTTTAGTATCTCTACATATGCTGATTATGTTGATTGTGATGTGGTACCTATGCAAGCATGTTCCTTATTACTTGGTAGACCATGGCAATTTGATAAAAATTCTGTACACCATGGTAGAAACAATCACTATACTCTTGTTCATAAGGATAAAAATATTACTTTGCTTCCTATGACTCCTGATTCCATTTTGAAAGATGATATTAATAGAGCTAATAAAGCAAAACAGGAGAAGAATAAGAGTGAAAATCAGATTGTGGCAAAAGAATTTGAGCAACAAATGAAGCCTAATAATAAACCATCTAGTGTTGCTTCTGAAATTAAATTGAAAAGTGCATGTTTATTTGCCACCAAATCTGATATTGATGAGCTAGATTTCAGCAAATCTGTTTGCTATGCTTTTGTGTGCAAAGAGGCATTATTTTCATTCGAGGACGTGCCTTCCTCTTTGCCTCCTGCTGTCACTAACATTTTGCAGGAGTTCGCTGACGCTTTTCCACAAGACGTGCCACCGGGATTACCGCCTATTCGAGGGATTGAGCATCAGATTGACTTAATTCCCGGTGCTTCACTGCCAAACCGTGCACCATACCGTACCAATCCAGAGGAGACGAAGGAGATTATGCTTCAAGTACAAGAGCTTCTCGACAAAGGTTATATACGCGAATCCCTTAGTCCTTGTGCTATTCCTATTATTCTAGTGCCGAAAAAGGATGGTACATCACGTATGTGTGTTGATTGTAGAGGCATTACTAATATTACTATTTGTTATCGTCATCCTATTCCTAGGCTAGATGATATGCTTGATGAATTGAGTGGCTCTACAATATTCTCCAAAGTTGATTTGCGTAGTGGCTACCATCAAATTCGTATGAAATTGGGAGATGAATGGAAAACAACATTTAAAACTAAGTTTGGATTATATGAGTGGTTAGTCATGCCTTTTGGGTTAATTAATGCACCTAGTACTTTCATGAGATTAAAGAACGAAGTTTTACGTGCTTTCATTGGATGATTTGTGGTAGTTTACTTTGATGACATATTGATTTATAGCAGATCTTTGGAAGAACATTTGGAACATTTACGTGCTATTTTTATTGCTCTACGTGATGCACGTTTGTTTGGTAACCTTGGGAAGTGCACCTTTTGCACCGACCGAGTATCTTTTCTTGGCTATGTTGTTACTCCACAGGGAATTGAAGTTGATAAAGCCAAGATTGAAGCTATTGAGAGTTGGCCGCAGCCCAAAACAGTCACACAAGTGAGGAGTTTTCTTGGCCTCACTGGATTCTGTAGGCATTTTGTGAGAGATTTCAGCACCATTGCTGCACCTCTCAATGAGCTTACAAAGAAAGATGTGCCTTTTCTTTGGGGTACCGCACAGGAAGAAGGCTTCACGGTATTGAAAGATAAGTTGACACATGCTCCTTTACTCCAACTTCCTGATTTTAATAAGACTTTTGAGCTTGAATGTGATGCTAGTGGAATTGGATTAGGAGGTGTGTTATTACAAGATGGCAAACCTGTTGCATACTTTTCTGAAAAATTGAGTGGGCCTAGTCTGAATTATTCTACTTATGATAAAGAATTATATGCTCTTGTTCGGACTTTAGAAACATGGCAACATTATTTATGGCCCAAAGAATTTGTTATACATTCTGATCATGAATCTTTGAAACATATTAAAAGTCAAGCTAAACTGAATCGTAGACATGCTAAATGGGTTGAATTCATTGAGACTTTCCCTTATGTCATTAAACACAAGAAGGGAAAAGAAAATGTTATGGCTGATGCTTTGTCTCGTCGCTATACTATGCTTTCACAACTTGACTTCAAAATATTTGGTTTGGAGACCATCAAAGATCAATATGTGCATGATGCTGATTTTAAAGATGTAATGCAGAATTGTAAAGAAGGAAGAATGTGGAACAAGTTTGTTGTTAACGATGGATTTGTGTTTCGTGCTAACAAGCTATGCATTCCAGCTAGCTCCGTTCGTCTTTTGTTGTTGCAGGAGGCGCATGGAGGAGGATTAATGGGACACTTTGGCGTGAAGAAGACGGAGGACGTACTTGCTACACATTTCTTTTGGCCAAAGATGAGACGGGATGTTGAGCGTTTTATTGCTCGCTGCACTACATGTCAAAAAGCTAAGTCACGACTCAATCCTCATGGTTTATATATGCCTTTGCCTGTACCTAGTGTTCCTTGGGAGGATATATCTATGGACTTTGTTTTAGGTTTACCTCGAACAAAGAAGGGGAGGGATAGCATATTTGTTGTCGTGGATAGATTCTCGAAAATGGCACACTTTATACCATGTCATAAAAGCGATGATGCTGTTAATGTTGCTGATTTGTTCTTTCGTGAAATTATTCGCTTGCATGGTGTGCCAAATACTATTGTTTCAGATCGTGATACTAAATTTCTTAGCCACTTTTGGAGATGTTTATGGGCTAAGTTGGGGACTAAACTGCTTTTTAGTACTACTTGTCACCCCCAAACTGATGGACAAACTGAAGTAGTCAATAGAACGTTGTCTACTATGCTTAGGGCTGTTTTGAAGAATAATAAGACAATGTGGGAGGAATGCTTGCCTCATATTGAATTTGCTTATAATCGTTCATTGCATTCTACTACAAAGATGTGCCCTTTTGAAGTTGTGTATGGTTTCCTACCTCGTGCACCTATTGATTTGTTGCCTCTTCCATCTTCGGAGAAGGTTAATTTTGATGCTAAACAACGTGCTGAATTGATTTTAAAAATGCATGAGTTAACTAAGGAAAACATTGAGCGTATGAATGCTAAATATAAACTTGCTGGAGATAAGGGTAGAAAACATGTTGTATTTGCACCTGGAGATCTTGTTTGGTTACATTTGTGTAAGGATAGATTTCCTGATTTGCGCAAATCAAAGTTAATGCCACGTGCTGATGGTCCCTTTAAGGTGTTAGAGAAAATAAATGATAATGCTATTAACTTGAGCTGCCAGCAGATTTTGGGGTTAGTCCCACTTTTAACATTGCAGATTTGAAGCCTTATTTGGGTGAGGAAGATGAACTTCCGTCGAGGACGACTTCATTTCAAGAAGGGGAGGATGATGAGGACATCAATACAATTGTTACACCCACAGCCCCTGCTGCTATACATACTGGACCAATTACTAGAGCTCGTGCACGCCAACTAAATTACTAGGTACTTTCGTTTCTTGGTAATGATTCTAATGTTCATGACAATATGATGCTGCCTAAATTGGATACATTTGTTTTGCTTACAAATGAAGGGCCTAGCTTGGAGAAGGATGAACATTGGAGTAAGAACAAGCATGGAGAGGATGGCATGCACAAGGGGAACAAGAACGGAGTTACAAGTGATGATTTCAGGACTTTCAAGCCACCATAATGGGTGCATGAAGCCTTGGACGAAATATACAAGATGCCACTTCATAAATTTCATCCCGAGGCTATTTTAGGTGCTACGTCACCTTATTATTGGGCCAGGCCCATGTAATTTCGAAATACATAAGTATAGGCTATTTTTAGAGTCCGTATGTGTGGGGAAACAAGAGATAGGGTTGATTTCGGACCCCTCCACCAAGGGCCACGAAATTCCCCCCTCTTCCTCCATATATACAACCATTAGGGCATCGTTTAGACTTTGGGTTTTGTTTAGATTAAAAGTTCGCCATAGCTGCAACTTCGCGTACTTCGTTTGTGTTCAACGACCAGACAAAGGCGTCACAGAACCCCACCTTGATCAATAAAGCTTTCATCTTATATTCGCAATATCCAGATTGCAATCTCAGTTTCTTGCTTGTTCTTCGTTTGCTCGCAGGAAACAGACCCTCGTGGTCAGGTTGATCGTGCTCCGGCGTGGTCAATAACCTCTCGGAGTTGGTTTAGCGATTGCTAAGGCGCGACGTCCTCACACGTTCGTAGTCGGATCGTCAAAGTCGACTGCCACCAAAGCGATATCCATCATCTCATCGAAAGACGGGACACCTTTGCCTCTATCAAGAAGAAGAACTCCATGGAGGCCCGACAGGTGCGCTCTTGGCAGATAATGGTGGTTGTGCCTGCTTTCTTGTATCACGGCTGGAGGTGGCACCTGATGGAGGTGCTGGTGCAGTTGAAGTAGAAGGTTCATGCGGTGTCCATGATGAAGGTCGGCCTGCAGAAAAGTAGGTTCGCGCCAATGCGTGTCGATCCTGGACTTCATGTTCAGCTTTACAAGCAAGATGGAATAAATGAGTGATATTAGTATACTCCTTATACTATAGAATGGTCTGAATCTCTCTATTTAATCCACCCATAAAACGTGCTAGCATAGCTTCATTCTCCTCAACAATACGACATCTAATCATGCCAGTTTGTAATTCCTGATAATATTCTTCTACAGATTTTTTTCCCTTGTCTTAAGCGCTGCAATTTTTGAAGTAATTCACGTTGATAATATGGTGGAACCCAACGAGTACACATAGCAGTTTTCAAAGCAGCCCAAGTTGTTGGAATAGGATATAATCTACAATGTTCAGACCACCATACACATGCAAAACTAGTGAAAGCACAAACAACAGCGGCAACCCGTCTCTCCTCAGGATATTGTAAACATGTAAATTGTTGTTCAGTTTCTAACTCCCAAGTAAGAGATATATCAGGAACATATCTACCCTCAAATGGTGGAATATTCAATTTCAGTTTAGGAAGATGGTCATGATCTCATACCTGAGGGAGAGCCCTACCATTGTGATTATTTGCATGTGGACGACCTGGTGGTTGTGGTGCAGGTGGTTGCACGTAGTTCTGATTTTGATCAACCTAATCCTCGTAATCTCCTACATAATCATCCTCCTCCGCATTAGCAGCAGGAGCCACAGAAGTATCAACAACAACACCAACAGTTTGGCCAAACACAAGAGGGACACGGCTCGCTTGGCGGAGGGCTGTTTCACGATGTGGAGGTAGTCGTTGTTGTTATTGTTGTAGAGGTGCGTTAGGTGCAGCGGGTGGTGGTGGTGGAAGACGCGCGAGCAATTCATTAAACTTGTTATCGAGCTTTGTTTTGAACGTCTTCTCCATGCCATCTATCTTCGCCATGGCCTCTTCAAATCTGTTTAGCACATCTTGCACCTGTCCACTCATCATTTGCTGAAATTTATCATGCAACTCCTTATTCGTCATGTTCTCCCAGCCAGTCTTGTCGGCTTGTGATCCTGGCATGGTTAGAAGCAATAGAAACACACAAGAATATGATCCTACAGATTACTAACAAGAGGTGGTGGTGGGTGTCACCAATCCGTCAAGCAAATCTCAAATTCTTACCAGTTCTTACTCAGCAGCAGGCGGTGATCGGCAACCGTTGTAGTCAAACTCTCAAAGCTTGGATAGAGCGATTACCAGGGAGAGTCAAACGCACGACGTAGATGTATGTGGAGCTGGGAAGGCTTATAATATGGTAGCAAAAAGGGTCAGCAATAATCAATTCAGAGATGCAAAGTTGAATAAATGCTCAACGACGGTACTGTGCTGGTCCTAGGCTAGACTGTGCTAGAGACGCGAGCCTAGAACACCAACAAAATCACGGCACGACACGTAAACAAGGGAGGAGCACACTCTGAATTTTTCTCTCTTTTTTCCCTTTTTTGCACTTTCTTTTTTCCTCTTTTTTTTGCTCCGCAACAAATTTTTTTCGAAAAAGTCTACAAATGGTCTAAAAACTGCCTAGCCAGAATTTTTTTTTGAGTTTGGAACTATTTGTCTACTGCGGGTAGCACGAAAGGTGGGGAGTCCTTCTCTGTCACGACTCGGAGTACGACGTGATTTGGAAATCCAAAACAGAGTAACAAAATACTGGACTCGGAATAGGGCTGGTGGCGGAGATGAAACTGGTGGAACTCGGACTGGTGGCGGAGATGAATCTGGTGGAACTCGGACTGGTGGCGGATATATGTTGCAGGTGGACTCGGATTGGCGTGATGGCGGTGGATATGTGGTGGCGTATATGGACTCGGATTGGCGGTGAATATGTGGTGGTGGTATATGGCAGCAACGACGATGATGATGCGGTGGTGATATATGGCAACGGCGACGTGACAACCTGTGAACAGAACTCAAAACTCTAAAGGACTAGACGCTAAGACCAGCAACTTGACACGATGATGCAACCGCAAATTCAACAAAGAAAATACAGAAAAGATTATGCAAAGGCTCAGATTGGTTCGGATGGGATGAACTAACCCTAATTTTTTTTGGCTTTTTCGTGGACTATAGGTATGAAGTAAGGACTCGATCTAAACAACGAAAAACTGTAAAATCTCACCGAGCAACCTAGAAATTTGATACCACTTGATAGAGGCAAAGGTGTCCCGTCTTTCGATGAGATGATGGTTATCGCTTTGGTGGAAGTCGACTTTGACGATCCGACTACGAACGTGCGAAGATGTCGCGCCTTAGAAATCACTAACCAACTCCGAGAGGTTATTGACCACTCCGGAGCATGATCAACCTGACCACGATGTATATTTCCTCCAAGCAAACGAAGAACAAGCAAGAAACTAAGATTGCAATCTGGATACTGCGAATAACAGAGGGAAGCTTTATTGATCAAGGTGGGGTTCTGTGACGCCTTTGTCTGGTCGTTGAACACAAACGAAGTACGCGAAGTTGCAGCTATGGTGTACTTTTAATCTAAACAAAACCCAAAGTCTAAACGATGTCCAAAGGGCTGTATATATGGAGGAAGAGGGGGGGGGGGGGAATTTCGTGGCCCTTGGTGGATGGGTCCGAAATCAACCCTATCTCTTGTTTCCCCACACATACGGACTCTAAAAATAACCTATACTTATGTATTTTGAAATTACATGGGCCTGGCCCAATAATAAGGTGACACAACACCTAGAATAGCCTCGGGACGAAATTTATGAAGTGGCATCTTGTATATTTTGTCCAAGGCTTCATGCACCCCTTATGGTGGCTTCAAAGTCTTGAAATCATCACTTGTAACTCCGTTCTTGTTCCCCTTGCGCATGCCATCATTTCCATGCTTGTTCTTGCTCCAATGTTCATCCTTCTCCAAGCTAGGCCCTTCATTTGTAAGCAAAACAATTGTATCCAATTTAGGCAGCATCATATTCTCATGAACATTAGAATCATTACCAAGAAATGAAAGTACCTGGCAATTTAGTTGGCGTGCGCGAGCTCTAGTAATTGGTCCAGTATGTATAGCAGCAGGGGCTGTGGGTGCAACAATGGTATTGATGTCCTCATCAACTTTCAATTGCATCAAATTTTATGCCACCATCCTAACCAATCTCCAGCATAAGCTTTTACGTGTGTAGGTGTGAGAACCGACAAGGATTGGTACCAATAGTGGTATTTCATTGTCCGCATTTGAGTGAACTTGATTCATCATCAACATCGGTCAAGGTACATTGGTATAAGTTCTTCTCTTTCTACCACTTACATTTTGCTTGGAATGATGGATAGGCCGAGTACTTCTACCAACCCACTCTTCATCGAGCAAGATGACGACATGTCATCCTACGTCACCAAGAGCCAGCTCTTTGGTGCACAACAAGCGTTGCATCAAGAGTAACAAGCAATGAACGACCGCATCGACAACCTCGCCACCGACTTGCGACTCTCCGAGCAACGTACACGAGACTACTTCGACAACAAGCTCGGCGCGCACAAGCAAGTGAACGATGCAAGAATGGACGAGATACGCGCCTTGTTGGTGAACCAGCCTCCTTCTACATCGTCATACTCAAGACGGAGCCACTCAAGTCGACACTCCGACGACTCCTTCTCCGGCTCAAGTACACCGTCATCAAACACTCTTCGACGAGCCACGCGTCAAGACCGTCATGCATCTCGCAACCCGCTACACGTCAAACACTCACGAGAGCAAGCCGATGAGCAAGTCCCTCGTCCTCAATCAAATCAAGTCGCTTTTTCTCAAGCTCAAGAACGACAACGTCTTCGTCTCCAAGAAGAAGAAGAACGAGCGCGTCTACACCAATAACAACAAGACGCCGAGGCTCAACGTCTTCAACAACAACTACGTGAAGTGCAAGCTCTTGAGGTGCAACGTGCCCTTCAAGAATAAAGTCGAGCTATCGCTAACCGCAATCACGAACGGAGCAATCAAGAGGAAGCCCTTCGAGAAGAAATCCAAGAGAGGAACTACCAACCGCGTGTGCAACGCCAAGCTCCACAAGCTCCTTCACAAGCTCGTCAAGCTCCACCTCAACCTCAAGTTCAACAAGAGCAAGTTGATCATGGACTTCCTCCACGCCAAGAGCAACATGAGGATGATTACCCTCCACGTCAAGGGCGTCATCATCACCATCGCCAACAACACAATGAAGAGCAATGCTATGGCAAGCTCAAATTCACAATGCCCAAGTTCAATGGAAGCAATGATCCCGAAGAATACCTCTCATGGGCATTGAAGGTCGACAAAATCTTTTGTTTGCACAACTATGAGGAAGAGAAGAAGATTGCTATGGCATCACTTGAGTTCCAAGACTATGTGCTCATATGGTGGGAACAAGTCCTTGAGCGCCGACAAGCAAGAGGTGAACCTCCAATCACCACTTGGGCTCAAATGAAGGATGTCATGCGAGCACATTTTGTGCCAACCTACTACAACTGCGATCTCTTCAAGAAGCTACAACTCCTTAAGCAAGGAACAAAGAGTGTTGAAGAATACTACAAGGAAATGGAGATAGCCATGATTCGAGCCAATGTCACGGAGGATGATGAACAAACTATGGCATGATTCTTGAATGGACTCAATCATCCCATCAAGAATATCGCCGACTTCCAACCCTACTCCAACCTCATTGAGCTCATACATCAAGCTACAAAGGCGGAATGTCAAGTGCAAGATGACTTCAAGTACGCCAAGTACTCATCCAAGACCTACGGCTTCTCCAACAACCAACCTTCAACAACTCCTCCAACATCTACATCAACCAAACCTTCTCCAAGCAACGACGACAAGCCGAGTTACAAGAAAACTTCGTCAAGTTCAAGTCGTCTTCCTCCTACTACAAGCAACTTCAAGCCGCGTGCTTCTTCATCTACTCCGACCGATGAGACCATCAAGACAAGCTCCTTCAAGTGTTCCACTTGTGGCGGCCGAGGCCACAAGTCCTATTAATGCACCAAAAAGCGCACCATGATCCTCAATGACGATGGCACATATGACTCCATGAGTGACGAGGAGATGGAAGCTCTTGAGCAAGTGGCCATGCACCGGCGCGTGAACGAGGATGAAGATGATCAAGTCTTTTGTGATGAAGATACGATCCCCGCTCTCGTTGTCTCAAAGGTCTTGACTCTTCAACATCAACAAGAAGAAGACCAACGATGCCACATCTTCCACACTAAGGCCAGCATCAATGGAAGATCCGTCAAGGTCATAATCAATGGAGGTAGTTGCCACAACTTGTGATGTAGGGCGGAACCCTAGGGGGCCAATCTTTCACATTTGGAGTGGATCCTAGGGGGGAACACGAAGAACGCGCGGAAATCACAAGGGGAAACATGGGGAGAAACGAGAGAATCACTCAACCGACAAGTAATCGATCACACAAGGGCTAGATCACCGAAAGCATGAGGTAACACATGATCCAAAATCAACAAAGGAAGGATACAAAGGGAACCGTTCTTCTCCGTGAGGAGGTCTTGATTGTCTTCTCCGGATGGAGGCCTTGAATCCGAATGGATCTTCTCCGAAGAGGCACGATCCCTCACGTGGAGTAGATCCGGTACGGATGAGCAGAGCTCTATCTCTAAATGAGCTATCACATATCTAACCCTAACTAGGAGGAGGTGGGGGAGTATGATAGAGGAAAAGGTGTCCCGTCTTTCGATGATATGATGGATATTGCTTTGGTGGAAGTAGACTTTGACGATCCGACTACGAACGTGCGAGGACATCGCGCCTTAGCAATCGCTAAACCAACTCCGAGAGGTTATTGACCACGCCGGAGCACGATCAACCTGACCACGAAGGTCTGTTTCCTGCAAGCAAATGAAGAACAAGCAAGAAACTAAGATTGCAATCTGTATATTGCGAATATAAGAGGAAAGCTTTATTGATCAAGGTGGGGTTCTGAGACGCCTTTGTCTGGTCGTTGAACACAAACGAAGTACGCGAAGTTGCAGCTATGGCAAACTTTTAATCTAAACAAAACCCAATGTCTAAACGGTGCCCTAAGGGATGTATATATGGACAAAGAGGGGGGAATTTTGTGGCCCTTGGTGGAGGGGTTCGAAATGAACCCTATCTCTTGTTTCCCCACACATACGGACTCTAAAAATAGCCTATACTTATGTATTTCGAAATTACATGGGCCTGGCCCAATAATAAGGTGACGCAGCACCTAGAATAGCCTCGGGACGAAATTTATGAAGGGGCATGTTGTATATTTCTTCCAAGGCTTCATGCACCCACTATGGTGGCTTCAAAGTCCTGAAATCATCACTTGTAACTCCATTCTTGTTCCCCTTGCGCATGCCATCATCTCCATTCTTGTTCGTGCTCCAATGTTCATCCTTCTCAAAGCTAGGCCCTTCATTTGTAAGCAAAACAAATGTATCCAATTTAGGCAGCATCATATTCTCATGAACATTAGAATCATTACCAAAAAACGAAAGTACCTAATAATTTAATTGGCGTGCGCGAGCTCTAGTAATGGGTCCAGTATATGTAGCAGTAGGGGCTGTGGGTGTAACAATGGTATTGATGTCCTCGTCAGAGTATATATAGTGCTAGCCCACGAAGGGGTAAGTGAGAGGGGGATACATGGGCCCTTGGCCCATTCTCTGCGCACAGGCAGGTGCCGGATGTCCGGGCTGGGGGCCGGATGTCCGGCGCCTCACGAACAGCCGAATGTCCGGGCCTCGACCGGATGTCCGGGCTAGAGTTGCCTGATTCTTCTGCTCTCCGGATAGCATGCGCCGGATTTTCGGGCAGGCGCCGAATGTCCGGCCCGTTGTGGGGCGCCGGATGTTCGGGGGTCGGCAAGATAGTGCGTGGCAAGATAGTGTGTGGCAAGGCACAAGATGCTTATCCAAAAGATGTAGAATGAGATGTAAAGCATTCATGTGAGCAAATTCATTCGAGGCATGCACAAAGGTGTTGTGAATATGATGAATGTGACCATTGTGCAAAATGATGTCATAATGTGATGGTGCATCAAAAGCATGAACATGGCAATGGATGCTCAATATGTATATGTTATCATGCAATTGATGATGGGCAATATGATCATGATGTATGAATATGCCATCAAGGAAGATCACAACAAATTTGCTAAGGAAATGCACAAGCTCATATATCATGGATGATATAGAAATACAAGATGCAACAAGGCAATCATAATGTGAGTCAATCCATGCATAGGGTGCAAACTTGTGGTGAGTATGATATGTCCATCGAGCATAACAAGTGTGAGCACAATCAACAAATATGGAGGTGTTGGTGTACCAATGCTTGATGTCGTGGCAAGAGTGGCAGTCCGAAGATGCAACCAATAAGTGCGAGCGCTCCTCAATGTGAAGGTACATGTAGCCAATCTCCAATGTCGCTCCTCCGTTCACGAGATGTATCATGTAGATAACAAGAATGAAACAACAATGAAAGAGTGACCCATCCAATATGCGTACTTGAGGATGTCTCAAAGAGAAGGAGTTCACCTTTATGAGGATGTTGAAAATGTTGGTGTCGTGCATCGTGTATGCCTTCGCATGACCAAGTTATCGCATAACGACACCGCCTTGTGAATCCTCCAAAATGAAAGAACATGACAAACACTCGAAAAAACAAATGAGGTTAGCGGAAATGCAAAACCTATCATTCGAGTGGTAAGATACCCAACAAGTGTATGCATCATGCTCATCATAAGAAGGTACAAGGGAGCATTTCATAGTATGGAGGCATATGATGCAAGAACAACCAAATACAAGAGTGATGTAGGGCGGAACCCCAGGGGCCAATCTTTCACGTTTGGAGTGGATCCTACGGGGAATCACGAAGAACACGCAGAAGCACAAAGGGGAAACACGGGGAAAACAAGAGGGAATCACGAAACCGACAAGGAATCAATCACACAAGTGCTAGATCAGCGAAAACAAAGAGTAACACATGATCCAGAATCAACAAAGGTAAGGATACAAAGGAACCGTTCTTCTCCGAGAGGAGGTCTTGAATCCACGAGGGGATCTTCCCGTAAATGGGTCTTGAATCCAAGTGGATCTTCTCCGAAGAGGCCGCGGTTTCTCACGAGGAGGAGATCCGATAGATGAGCGAGGCTCTATCTCACAAATGAGCTAAATCAACGCTAACCCTAACTAGGAGGAGGTGGGGGAGTATATATAGTGCTAGCCCATGAAGGGGTAGGTGAGAGGGGGATACATGGGCCCTTGGCCCGTTCTCTGCGCACAGGCAGGTGACGGATGTCCGGGCTGGGGCCGGATATCTGGGGCTTCGTGACGGGCCAGATGTCTGGGCTAGGAGGCCGGATGTCTAGGCTGGCCTGGGTGCCGTGCGGTTGCTCTCTAGATAGGCGGGGTCCGGATGTCCGGGCTGGGGGCCAGATGTCCGGCGGCTCGGGAAGAGCCGGATGTCCGGGCCTCTGGCCGGATGTCCGGGCTGACGGGGTTCAACTTCTGGACGCGTTCTGTGATGGGCGCCGGATGTCCGGGCTGTGGCCGGATGTCCGGGCTTGCGGGAAGGGCCGGATGTCCGGGCTGGGGCCGGATGTCCGGGGCCTATAGCAGCAGGCTCTTCTTCCTTCTCCTCTTCCATGCTTGTCCTTTGTCCTTTTATTCTCCATGGTCATCTCGTTGTACCTGAGTATAGGCAAGGTCCATGCATGAGGTAGTAGCCATGTCTCACACGTGGAAAGTGACGGTTCGAAGAGGAGTGAATTCACCTTGTGTCCAATGGCGCATAGTCGAGGTCTCATCTTATGTATCCTTGGGGCTTAGAGAGTAGTCGGAGTGTACATGGGGATGAACGTGGGATGCTTCGCATCATCTCCCCCCCCCTTGGGAAAGATCCGACCTCGGATCGTGATCCTCATCACCATGGAAATGGTTGTCGTGGATGGACTTGTAGTTGGACGAAGTTGAAGACATGGCGCAATCCAAGTAGTCCAAGGTGTCGCCGGGGTGAGAGACATGCAAAAAGAGCAAACACAAGCAACACTCAGAAATACAATGGTTAGCGCACACAAAGTGTCCATCATGTAAGAATGAGTCTGTGCGGGAAGATTGGTCATGAAAAAGCGCATGAAGCTTATCAAGTTGATCTAGAATGAGATGCAGAGCATTCATGGGAGGAAAAGCAATCATTGTGTACACAAATGTTTTATGAATATGAGCAATGCAACCACGATGCAAAATGATGTCATAATGGGATGGTGCATCAAAAGCATGAACATAGCAATGGATGCTCAATATGAGAGTGTCATCATGCAATTGATGGAGGACCATATGATCATGATGTATGAAAATTCCATCAAGGAAGATCACAACAAATTTGCTAAGGAAGTGAACAAGCTCATATATCATGGATGACATTGGAATATAAGATGTAACAAGGCAATCATAATGTGATTCAATCCATGCATAGGGTGCGAACTTGTGGTGAGTATGATATGTCCATCGAGCATGAAATGTATGAGCACAATCAACAAATATGGAGGTGTTGGTGTACCAATGCTCGATGTCGTGGCAAGAGTGGAATTCCGAAGGTGCATTCAAGTCCAAGCGCTCCTCAATGTAAAGGTCCATAGAGCCAATCTCCAATGTCGCTCCTCCGTCCATGAGATGTATCATGTAGACAACAAGAAGGAAACAACAATGAAAGAGTGACCCATCCAATATGCGTATTTGAGGATGGCTCAAAGGGAAGGAGTTCACCTTTATGAGAATATCGAAAATGTTGGTGTCGCACATCGTGTATGCCTTCACATGATCAAGTTGTCTCATCATGGTACCGCCTTGTGAATCTTTCAAAATGAAAGAACATGACAAACACTCAGAAAAACAAATGAGGTTAGTGCAAATGCAACACCTATCATTCGTGAGGTAAGATACCCAACAAGTGTATGCATCATGCTCATCATAAGAAAGGACAAGGGAATTTTGCATGGTATGTAAGCATATGATGCGATAACAACCAAATACAATAGGCTCAAGTAAACAAGCATGCATCACAAGTAGTGTCAAAGTCTTCAAGATCAATAAGCATAGTATGGTTGCACTCAATACAAGTGGATGTGAGAGAGGAAACTAATTGAGACAAGAGAGAATGATCAAGATATATCATGTGAGAGGCATGAGCATATATGTCATCGACCCAAGAAAGCAAGTAATAGTGGAACATGGGTGATGCAACATAGCAAGCAATCATAGCGATCAAGTCAAGCAAGCTAGTAGTGCGAAGATGCAACATACTAGGAGGAATCATGGAAAGCATGTCATTGGTGCAAATAGTGTGCAAGAATAATTCACATGACATATCACAAGCATGAAAGCAAGATGTGAGGAAAATAGCATGAATGTATTGGTGAGAAGCCATATGTAAATAGCAATGTGTCATCATGATTCTCCCAACACAACAAGTATCAATAACATGGGGCACAAAGAAATCATGGCAATAGCTACAAGTATCTCCACCAAGCATGCAAATACACATAGAAGTATCATAATGGTGAATCATGGGTAGATGCAAGCAAGTGTCACAATTGCATGGCAAAGGCATAGAAGCAAGGATAACGTGCAAAGTAAACACGGGAAAATGAGCATAAGGTGACAAGTGGTAAATAGCCCATAGCCGTGTGAGAGCCAAGTAGAAGAGATGCGCGTAGTCCTTCCGCGAAGGGAAGGTGGTAAGGATAGTCCACAGGATCCCAAGTCGTCGTTGCTCTTGAGAGCTTGTTTCATCAACTCTTGGGATTGGGAGGTTGACGAGTATATGTGAGTACCTACACAAAATAAATACGAAGGGAAATTGTGTGTGCGTGGTATATGTACACATCATCCATCATGATGCGCACATGCATGTGTCGGTTAGCACAAAATAGCCAATGCTCAGATAAATGAGATGCGTGATATAGAAACATGTCATCCATCATGAGAGGTTTGTTATTATGTATCGCATAATGGAGACTCAAATTGTGTAATGCATCATGAGAAATATCTAGAGCATTGTTCTTCATGGAATGCATAAGGTGTACACTATCATGGGAATCATGCAAAGTATGAAATGCATCAAGATCTCCTAATATGTATGAGGAAACTATGGGGGTCTCCTGATGAGCATTAATGGAAACATCACATGGAGAATATTGACAACATCCAAAACAATGGATATTCGAAACAATGTGATCATGGCATGTCATAGTAGAGGAATTGCGCAAATCATGTAAAGGAAGCATGGCAATATCATCACAAGAGAAGCAAAAGCCAATGACCATCATCTCGTCATCTATGCCATAAGTGCAAGTAGGGTTTATTTTAATGGGGCATGCATAGTTACTATGTTGAGATTGTAATGATGCAATATGGGAGATCTCACTCATAGCATATGACAAGTTCAAAGGATTATCAAACATGATGTGACCAATAGAATTTTCACAAGATATCCTATGGAGCATAGCATCACAACTAGGCAACTCAACATGCTCATCATCATATTCATCATAAATGGGTAAGTCAAGGCATGAAGAAGTCTCACTAGCATGAAGCATGAGAATAGGTGGGTCAACATGATGGAAGCAATCAATGTCAAGAGAATCCACTAGTGGGACAAGAGAAGTACCATCACCTATGTTACCTTTGGTGCGTCGCTCATGTGTTGTAGGTGAGGTGTTGAAGATCCACTCGTTGTCATCTTCATCTTGATGGAACCATGTGGGGGTGCATCATCGTCCACCATGTTCATCGGTGTCTCCATTGGAGGGATGGACTCGTCGAGGGTAGGCATGTCGTCATGTAGGAGACTTAGCACCAAAGAAGAAAACACACTAGGAGTAGAGGTTAAGTCATTAGAAATCATAGTGGCCTCATGTGCCCTCTCAACTACCTCACTCTCTAAGTGTTGTGGCTCACTCCCTCCCTCAAAGATGCTCTCACTCATATGGTTGGTGGAGTCACTTAAATGGCGCTCAACCTCACATAGGATGTGTGGCATGCTCTCATCTGTGGGGCTAGTGGTGGTCACACTCATCCTCTCAAAGGAAATGCTATCAATGTCACATATGGTGGAGTCACTCATCTCTCTCATGAGGTGGTGGCTCTCCTCACATGACAAATGGGGCATCTCAACATATGTGGGTGTCGGAGAGATGTAGGTGCAAATTTCTCCATGCGCGGTCGCATAGCTTGACTCGGAGTATGAGTCCAATATGGGCGTCGTCTTCATGTTGTTGAAGAGATTCGCGCTCGTCGCCATAGTCGAAGGGGATGGCCCTTGCTCGACATTCTTGTCGCTGTCTTGTTGTTGGAGGCCCATATGATGTGGCACCTCGTAGCTTGTCTCCATGACCGAAGGGAGTTTCCCATTCTCGGCCATCTTCCTTGAGGGGCTTCTGAAGATGGAAGTGTCGCCCTCACTTGTAGGTGGTCGCCTTGGAATTGATGAAGTCGATGTAGGCATACTCGTGGGAAGTAGGCAAAGATGTCGTACGTCCAAAGGGGAAGATGCCTTGATAGCACTTGGCGAAGATGCCAAAGTGGTTGTTGTAGCCGTAGCGCCGTCTTGGTGGTGGTTGTCTCGCGGTCTTCTTTTGTGCTCATGAAGCTTGGACTTGGCGTGAAGTAGGGCTTGTTGGGACTTGTGCATTTGTGCTTGTGGAGCATCTTCATGATGATGATATCGTTGTCGTGCTTGAGCTTGTAGGTGTTCATCGTCGTCGTGCACATGATGCTTGGAGGTGACTTGCCCTTCATGACGATGTGGATCACGAACGTGATGGTGGTCGCCATGTACATGTGGACGAGGACGATTTTCACTTGTATCTTTTTCGCGTTCCGAAGACTTGTGGCTTGAATGTCGCCGCCTTGAAGATGACGAAGGGGAAGAAGACTTGATCAAGGCTCTAATCTCCTCCATCCTTGCATCTTACTCCTCTTTATGTGCGGAAAGCTTCTTGTCGATGTAGTCCCTTTTCCTTGCTTCGGAGTGACGAATGACGATGGAGATGTTCTCGATGCGCTCTCGCAATCTTGATTGTGCGCCTTGCATTTATCGTTGTAGATCGAAGATGGACGCTTTGGAGATGTAGTTGTTCATGCCGTTGTTGTTGTCATAGACTAGAGATGAAATGCCTTGCCTATCCATCACAAGACTCGAGCAAATATGAGTGGGAGAAAGAGAAGAACTTATACCAATGTACCTTGACCGATGTTGACAATGAATCAAGTTCACTCAAATGCGGACAATGAAATAACACTATTGGTACCAATCCTTGTCGGTTCTCACACCTACACAAGTAAATCTTATGGAGGAGCTCGGTGAGGATAGCCGCACAAAATTTTAATGTAAAATGTTAGCAAGAGTCAATAATGTTGAAATAAATTCACAAATTTGCAAGCGAAACAAGTAGACCAATAGCAATGAAAGGTACACGGAAATGCACACACAGATAGATAATTGGGGTCGTGCAACCAAGGAATGAGCACAAAATGTGGAATCCACAGAAAACGCTCGTGTTGCACAACTCAAGAGAGACGCTAGCACGATTGCTCAATAGGCGGATACGACACTTGTGCACAACCTATAAGATTCAAAATGGATAAACTTCTATCCCAAGTATGCTATGTATGTATGGTTCCCGGTGTTTCTCTCAAGATGATCCAAGATGATCGGATATGACAATCTTATATGCAATGTGGTATGATGCTATGGAACTTGCTTACAAGCTTCTTTGCTCTCTTTCTTTGCTTAAAAGCTTTATTTGTTTTTTTGGCCACTTTTGCATAATGCACAAACGAAAATAGCAATTGTGTATATGCGGGAACAAACTTGTGACACAAGATATGATACCAAGATATGCACCACGATGATATGGTATGTATGCTATGGGAAGTATGATGACTAATGTGCACAAGTAACATTGCCGGCAATACTCAAATGTCTAGTCTCGATAGGCAAGTGACGCAAAATGGGCTAGGGGTTAACAATGCAATAGCAAGGGGAATATACAATGGAGGGATACCACAATACCAAGATGATATGGAGGTTACCGTCCTTGGCGATGATGAGTGGCGGTATTCTTGATGTAGAAACCAAGATGATGGAGTCTCGTCCCTAAGTAGCCGAAACACCTTAGGAAACGAAAAAACCGCGAACTCAAAATCTCAAACGTCAAATGTAAAAATGGTGGTAGCGGAAAGCGGTGGTGTTTGCACTTGGCAATGCGGAATTGAAAAGATGGGCTATACACGTGTCGGAGTTGAAGTTGCCGTCCCTAAGTAGCCGAAAAACCTTAGGAGACACAAGCCACAACTCGAACAAGCTCAAACAAAATTGGGTTAAGTTGGGTGTCGGAAGTGTATGGTGGGCACGTCTATGCGGAGATGGTGGTGGTTGATGAAGAAGTAACCATCCCTAAGTAGCTGAAACACCTTAGGAGACTCAAATCACTACTCAAGAAACCACTAATGCTATGGCAAGCAAAATGGGTTAGGTTGCGGAAGTCGGTGGTGGCTATGCGGATGATGCGGTGGAAGCCCTAGGCAAACTAGCCAAATTTTCAAAAATTTGGTGAAGTCAAATGATGTTGGTGGTATTTTGGTGGGAAGGGGGATGTCAAGAGCTTCAAAACGAGCTAAAGAACGTCAAAATCGAACTCCGGATGAATTAGTTATGGTCAAAATGGTGAAACGGAAAAAGCTGAAATCCCAGGGGCCGGACATCCGGGGGTCGGGCCGGATTTCCGGGGCCTGATGTCCAGAAACTTGCGCGAAAATGCGCTCCAGGAGCCGGATGTCCGGGCTAATGGCCGTATTTCCGGGATGGCCGGATGTCCGGGGGTCGGGCCGGATATCCGGGCTCCAAATCCAAGGATGAACTTGAGGAACTTGATTTTGGGGCGGAAATTGATCATTTCGGGGGCAAAATTGGAGAGATTTCGTGGATGGAAAGTGGGGAAACTTGGGGAGATGCTAGATCCACTTGAAACCAAGAAAATCCATGGATCAAAATCAACAAAACATCATCATACCAACAAATCACAAAAAAAAATTTGGGGGCTCTTTTTGGTGGGAATTTTCTGATTTAGGACGAAATCAACAAAATCAAGCTAGAAAACACGGGGTAGGGGCTCCAAAACATGATCAACGTGGCTCATGATACCAAGATGATGTAGGGCAGAACCCTAGGGGGCCGATCTTTCACGTTTGGAGTGGATCCTACGGGGGAACACGAAGAACGCGCGGAAATCACAAGGGGAAACACGGGGAGAAACGAGAGAATCACCCAACCGACAAGTAATCGATCACACAAGGGCTAGATCACCGAAAGCATGAGGTAACACATGATCCAAAATCAAAAAAGGAAGGATACAAAGGGAACCATTCTTCTCCATGAGGAGGTCTTGATTGTCTTCTCTGGATGGAGGCCTTGAATCCAAATGGATCTTCTCCGAAGAGGCACGATCCCTCACGTGGAGTAGATCCGGTACGGATGAGAAGAGCTCTATCTCTAAATTAGCTATCACAATGCTAACCCTAACTAGGAGGAGGTGGGGGAGTATATATAGTGCTAGCCCACGAAGGGGTAACTGAGAGGGGGATACATGGGCCCTTGCCCCGTTCTCTGTTCACAGGCAGGTGCCGGATGTCCGGGCTGGTGGCCGGATGTCCGGCAGCTCACGGAGAGCTGGAGTTGTGGGCTGGAGTTGCCTGATTCTTCTGCTCTCTGGATAGCGTGCGCCGGATTTCCAGGCAGGCGCCAGATGTCTGGCCTGTCGTGGGGCGCCGGATGTCCGGGGGTCGGCCGGATGTCCGGCCACTGTAGAGTCGCCTGGCGTCCATCTCTCTGGTTTTCATCTGGATGGTGGCACCGGATGTCCGGGCTCCTGCCGAATGTCCGGTCGCTATAGTTGTTGGCACTTCTTCCTTCTCCTTCCTTTGCTTCGGCGCACGCTTGGCCTTGTTCCTTGGGTTCTCCATGGTTTCCTTGGGTGTACCTGAGTATGCACAAGGTCCGCGCTTGAAGTAGCAACCATGTCTCACGCGAATGGAAAGAGGAAGCATTTAGGAACGGGTTCACCTGGTGTCCAATGGCGCATAGTCAAGGTTTCATCTTATGTATCCTTGGGGCTTGGGGAGTAGTCGGAGTGTACATGGGGATGAACGTGGGATGCTCCGCATCAACTTGGCAAGTGAAGAACTATGCTCCAAGCTTCAATAGGTAAAGAGGAAGCACCCGCACCCCTACAAGGTTCAATGGCTAAGTGACTCCGGCACTATCCGAGTTGAGCATACGGTCCAAGTCTCCTTCAAAATTTGTGCATATGAAGACACTTTGGAGTGTGATGTGGTCCCCATGACCGTTTGCCACCTCCTTCTTGGTAGGCCATGGCAATTCGACCGTGGTGTCATGCACAACGGCGCACCAATCACTATAGCTTCAAGATCAAAGGGAAGGAATATGTGCTATGACCTATGTCTCCTAGTCAAGTGATAGCCGACAAGCAAGCCACCCATCATGGAGAGAAGAGTGAGAAAGTGATCCACCAAAAAGTGAGTGAGAGCCACAAGCCAAACTTGAGCGCCTCTTCGCCCAGAGAGAAAAACCTCATACTATTTGCCACAAAAAGTGAGATGAGAGAAGTGTGTGAGAACCCATCGAGTGTGATGCACTTTGTCCTTGTGTGCACGGATGGGGAACCAAAAACTAACACCTCTCATGAGCTACCTTTAGTGTTTCAATCTCTTTTGCAGGAATTCCAGGATGTTTTCCCCGATGAGCTACCTCCGGGTCTACCTCCTCTACGAGGCATTGAGCATCGAATCGACCTCATCCGCGGAGCGCCACTTCCAAACAAAGCTCCATACCATGTCAACCCCGAAGAAACCAAGGAGATTCAACGGCAAGTACAACAACTAATCGACAACGGTCATGTACGTGAAAGCTTAAGCCCTTGTGCCGTTCCGGTTATACTTGTGCCTAAGCCCGATGGAAGTTTCCGCTTGTGTTCCGATTGTAGACCTATAAATGCTATTACCGTTCGCTATAGACATCTCATTCCTCCCTTTGATGATATGCTTGATGAACTTAGTGGAGCCAACTTTTTCTTCAAAATTGATCTTAAAACTGGCTATTATCAAATCCGCATTCAAGAGGGTGATGAATGGAAAACTGCTTTCAAAACCAAATTTGGCTTATATGAGTGGTTAGCTATGCCTATGGGTTTATCGGAGGCTCCCGGTACTTTCGTGCGTCTCATGCATTATGTGCTTCACCCTTATATTGGAGTCTTTGTTGTGGTTTACTTCGATGATATTCTTGTGTTTAGCAAAACCATGATCTTAATTATGTTAGGGCTGTTTTGCAAACCCTTCGCAAGGACAGTCTTTATGCAAACATGAAAAAGTGCACATTTGGTGTTGACAAAGTGGTTTTCTTGGGTTTTGTTGTATCTTCCAACGGTGTCCATGTTGATGAATCTAAAATTGAAGCAATTAAAAGTTGGCCCCAACCCACCAATTTGCAACAAGTGCGTAGTTTTCTTGGTCTAGCAGGTTTTTACCGTCGCTTTGTGAAAGATTTTAGCACTATTACCGCTCCTTTGCATGCCTTGGGTAAGAAGAATGCTCCTTTTCTTTGGGGATCTTTCCAATCCACCGCTTTTGATGAGCTCAAGTCTTTGCTTACTCATGCTCCGATTCTTGCTTTGCCCAATTTTGACAAAACTTTTGAGGTTCATTGTGATGCAAGTGGTACCGGAATTGGCGAAGTTTTGATGCAAGAAAAACGAGCCATTGCATATTTTAGTGAAAAACTCTCCGGTGCTCAACTTAGCTATCCCATCTATGACAAAGAATTGTATGATTTAGTGCGTGTGCTACATTTTTGGGAACATTATCTTAGACCTCATGAGTTTGTCATCCATACCGATCATGAAACGCTGAAGTACTTAAAAGGTCAAACTAAGTTAAACAAGCGTCATGCCAAATGGAGTGAATTTATTGAATCTTTCCCCTATGTGATCAAGTACATTAAGGATAAGGAAAATGTAGTTACGGATGCACTTTCACGCATATGCACGCTTGTCACTAAACTTGAGTTGAGTGTTATTGGCTTTGAGCACATAAAAGACTTGTATGCTAATGATCCATCTTTTACGACTCCTTATGCTAAATGTTTGACGCATACATCTTGGGAACAATATTACATCAAGGATGGTTATATTATGAGAGCTAACAAACTATGCATTCCCGAGTCTTCTCTTCATTTGCTCCTTTTACAAGAGGCTCATGGAGGCGGACTCATGGGACATTTCGGACGCGACAAGACATTTGCCACGCTCTCCAAGAACTACTTTTGGCCCAAGATGTTCCGTGACATCTCACGCTTCACCACCCGATGCTCTACATGTGGCAAAGCTAAGTCTAAAGCTCAATCCCATGGTCTTTACATGCCTCTTCCTATTCCTTATCAACCTTGGGAAGAAATTAGCATGGATTTTCTACTTGGTTTGCCTAGAACTCAAAATGGCAAGGATTCTGTGTTTGTTGTTGTGGACCGATTTTCTAAGATGGCACGTTTCATCCCTTGCAACAAGATAGACGATGCTTCACATGTTGCAAATCTCTTTTGTAGGGAAATCTTGCATCTCCATGGAGTACCAAAGACAATCGTCTCCGACCGCGACGTCAAGTTCTTGAGTTACTTTTGGAAGACCCTATGCGCCAAGCTCGGAATCAAGCTCTTGTTCTCATCCGCATACCATCCTCAAACCGAAGGCCAAACGGAGGTGATGAACCATACACTCTCCACCCTACTTCGCAGGTTGATCAAGAAGAACATCAAGGAGTGGGAGGAGTGTCTACCCATCGCCGAGTACGCCTACAACCGTGCAAGACATTCGATCACCGGCAAGTCCCCCTTCGAGGTCGTCTACGGCTTCAACCCGTTGTCCCCATTGGACATTCTACCTCTTCCTCTACATGAGCGCACCAACCTCGACGCAAGCGCCCGTGCAAGCTACATCAAGAAGATGCATGAAGATACAAGGCACACCATCGAGCGCCAAGTACAACGACTAGCAACCAAGATCAACGTCAACAAGCATCCCATGATATTCAACATTGGAGACCTCGTGTGGCTACATCTTCGCAAGGTCCACTTTCGCAACGAACGCAAGTCCAAGCTTCCCCCTCGAGCTGACGAGCCCTTCAAGGTGCGAGCACGCTACAACAACAACGCTTACACGATCGATCTCCCACACGACAAGTACAACGTGAGCGGCATCTTCAACGTCTCTGATCTCTCCCCGTACCATGGTGATGAGTATTTCGATCCGAGGTCGGATATTTACCAAGGGGGGGGGGGGGCGGAGATGATGTGGAGCATCCTTCGGTCATCCCCATGGACCTTCCATCGTCTCACCAAGCACCAAGAGGACCCATGACTAGAGCACGAGCTAGAGCTCTCGAGACCGAGGTGACTTCTCTCCTTAATGATATCTCATATGATCCTCTCGAGACATGGCTGCTACCTCAATCCGGAATGTTGTGCATGATTAGGTACCAAGAGGACCCTCCCGAGGATGCATATGAAGATGGTCAAGACCCCATGTCCATGGAAGAAGAGGACCAATGGAAGAAGGCAAGAACAGCCTCCAGGCACCGGACATCCGGCCAGGACCCCAGACATCCGGCCCCTAGAGATCCACAAGGCCAGGCATCTGCAGAAGAAGCTACAGGGACTGGACATCTGACGTCTAGCCCGGACATCCGGCACTGGTGTCCAGGGAGCATAGAAGCTTGCCCAGTTAGCCCGGACATCCGGCGCCTCCCGAAGCCGTGGACATCCGGCCCCTCCGAGCGGACATCCGGCGTCGCCCATCCAGTGAACAGAAGAGTCAACTCCACGGTCCCGGACATCCAGCCCATCTGTCCTTGTGAGGGACCGGACATCCGGCCCGTCGCCCAGACATCCGGTGCCCTCTGCCTGCGCGCAGCTCCTTTGGGCCATGACCCATGTACCCCTTCGCCCTTTGACTATATATAATCCCTCATACCGTACGTTTTAGGGTTAGCATTGCTTTAGCTCATATTTTGTGTGAGAGCCTTGCTCATCCACTTGGTTACTTCTCCTCGGAGCTCACGACCTCTTCGGAGAAGATCCCCCAAGCAAATTCAAGACCGCTTCAAGGGAAGACAATCAAGACCTCCTCACGGAGAAGAACGGCTACCTTTGTATCTTTCCTTTGTTGATTTTGAATCTTGTGCTACCTTATGAGTTCGGTGATCTAGCCCTTGTGTGATCGACTACTTGTCGGTTTAGTGATCCTCTCGTTCCTCCCCGTGTTTTCCCCTTTGTGTTTTCCGCGCATTCTTCGTGTTTCCCCGTAAGATCCACTCCAAACATGAAAGATCGGCCCCTAGGGTTCCGCCCTACATCAATTCGCTAACCTCCACGAATACAAGGTCAAGCTTAACCCGGAAAAATACATTTTCGGCGTCCCGGCCGAAAAGCTACTCGGCTTCCTCATCTCGGAGTGCAGCATTGAGGCGAACCCGGAGAAGATCAAGGCCATCGAGCGCATGCGCAAGCCAGCTCGGCTGCGCGATGCCCAGAACTTCACCGGATGCTTGGCCTCGGTCAGCCGGTTTCAAAGCCGGCTGGGCGAGAGGGCGCTACCCCTGTACCAGCTAATGAAGAAGACAAGCCCGTTTGAATGGAACGACAAGGCAGACGAGGCCTTCCAAGACCTCAAGCGCATGCTCTCCACCGCACCAGTCCTAGCCGCGCCAACCGACAAGGAGCCGTTGTTGCTCTACATAGCCGCGACCTCGCGGGCGGTCAGCATTGTGCTGGTGGTCGAGCGACCAGAGAAGGGCAAGATCCAAGCCGTCCAGCGCCCAGTCTAGTACCTGAGCGAGGTGCTCTCCATCTCCAAGCAGAACTACCCACACTACGAGAAGATGTGTTACGACGTATACTTTACCGCCAAGAAGCTGAAGCAATATTTCCAATAGCATGCCGTCACCGTTGTCAGCACGGCGCCTATCGGAGAAATCATCGGGTGCCGGGACACCTCTGGACGGGGTCGCCAAGTGGGCGATCCAGCTAGCCGGCCACACCATCCTCTACGAGCCCTGCACCATGATTAAGTCTCATGCCGTGGCCGACTTCCTCGTCCACTGGACCGAGACCCAGTACTTGCCACCACCCCCCGACTCGACGCATTGGCGCATGCACTTCGACGGGTCCAAGATGCGACTCGGCTTGGGGGCCGGCATCGTACTGTCGTCCCCAAAGGGCGACCGGCTCTACTACTCACTCCAGATCCACTTCGCCGCCTCCAACAACATCGCCGAGTATGAAGCCCTTGTGCACGGCCTCCGGCTTGCCAAGGAACTCGGCATCCGGCGCATCCTATGCTATGGAGACTCGGACCTGGTGGTGCAGCACTGCTCCGGTGCATGGGACGCCCGCGACTCCAACATGGCAAGCTACTGCTTCCTCGTCCAGAAGCTGTCCGGATCCTTCAAGGGCTGCGAGTTTCTCCATGTCCTCCGCGCGGAGAACGAAGCAGCCGACAGGCTCACCAAGATCGCCTCATCCCGACAAGCCATCCCGTCCGGCGTCTCCCTCGAGCACCTGCGCAAGCCATCCGTCAAGCCATCGCCGGACTCCGAATCCATCCACGTTCCAGAAGACTCGGCCGCACCTCAAGCTGGCCCGGGGGCTGCTGAACCCGGCCCGGGAACTGCTCAGCTTGACCCGGCCACCATCACCCCGGACCCGGGGGCTGCTAAACCCGGCTCGGGGGCTGCCGACTCAGAACCCACCCTGGTGGCCGTCTTCGCTATGGTTACGGCTCCATGTTGGGCCCTCCCGATATCAGAATTCTTGGAGAATTGGGTTCTCCCCATGGATGTGACCGAAGCTCGACAAGTGCAGCGCCGAGCGTCCGCCTACAACATCATCAACAACGAGCTCGTCAAGCGTAGCTCCACCGGCATTTTCCAGCGCTGCGTCGAGCAGGGACAGGGCATCGACATCCTCCTCGACATACACCAGGACGAGTGCGGGCACCACGCCGCATCGCGATCCCTGGTGGCCAAGGCGTTCCGCCACGGTTTCTACTGGCCCACGGCCCTCCAAGACGCCGAGTCGCTCGTCCTCAAGTGTGAGGGATGCCAGCGCTTCAGCAAACGCAGCGACCAGCCGGTGTCAGCACTCCGCACCATACTGACCACTTGGCCCTTCGCGGTCTGGGGACTCCACATGGTGGGACCCTTCAAAACCGCTTGAGGCTGCATGACGCACCTGCTGGTGGCAGTGGACAAGTTCACCAAGTGGATCAAGGCAAGACCAATCAAGAAACTGGACGGGCCAACAGTCGTCCGGTTCATCAAGGATATAGCAGTGTGCTACGGCACGCCGAACAGCATCATCACCGACAATGGCACCAACTTCGCCAAGGGCACGCTCGAGCAATACTGCTCTGTCTTCGGCATCCGCCTCGACCTGGCCTCCGTTGCACATCCGCAGTCCAACGGGCAGGTAGAGCGGGCCAACAGACTCATCCTATCCGGCGTCAAGCCGCGACTCGTCGAGCCACTCATCCGCTCACCTGGCAGCTGGCTTGACGAGTTCCCGGTCGTTCTCTGGAGTCTACGCACCACGCCGAATCGGTCGACCGGGTTCACCCCGTTCTTCCTCGTCTACGGAGCCGAAGCCGTCATCCCGACCGACTCGAGTTTGACTCGTCGCACATCGTGATGTACAAGGAAGCCGAAGTCAGAGAAGCCCATGAAGATGGCGTCGACCTGCTCGAAGAAGCACGCCTCCTGGCGCTCAGTCGTTCGGCCATCTACCAGCAAGGCCTGAGGCACTACCACGGCAAGAAGATCAAGCCCCTCACATTCCGCGAGGGCGACCTCGTCCTCCGACTCGTCCAAGAGCAAGTAGGCCAGCACAAGTTGTCCCCTCCATGGGAGGGCCCATTCATCGTGAGCAGGGCCTTGCACGACTGCAATGCCTACTACCTCATCGATGCATGCAAGTCAAGGAAGCGCAAGAAGGACACTGCCGGTGAAGAAACGAACCCGTTGTGGAACACGGAACTCCTCCGCCCGTTTTACAGTTAGCCGCACGAGTGTATGTATCGTCGCCTTTTGTAAATGCATGAAACTATGGGGTCCCCGAACGAGACTCGGGGGCTGCCTTTTGTCGACCAATTTATTGTGTCCCTATTTTCCTGCATCACTATGCCACGGAACCCGGCCACCGGTCCGACTCGCTCGACCTCGGGGCTGGCCGGCTCGGTCGCCACCCCGCCGCCTTACTTGGTCATTCCTGATACAGTTAGGATGCCGCGGTCCCCCACTTCGCCCTAAAGCCACAGATCCAGCTTTGGTTGTTGGCTGGCAAGCACAACGGGCCAGACCTCCTCTACACTTCATACACTAAGTCAAAGGCTGTCGGGTCGATCAACCCGGCCCACCACTCATCAAATAAACAGCCGCATGACCGGCTGTTCGCCAACCGGCTTCGCCGGATTGCCGCCAACCGGCCCAGTTGGTGTTTCGCTCGCGCTCAACGTTTCGGAGGGCCCAAGTCTTGCGTGGTCCTCTCGAAAAATCAAACTCCTTGTCACGGACCGGAGCATCGGCCGTCAGACTCGCGGGGGGGGGGGGGGGAGGTTTGAGAAAGGAAGAGTGCATGGAATTGGCTCAAAAAACGGAAGGCAGAAGCGAAAACACTCACGATATTCGCACACAAATACTTAAGAAAAGACCAACAGCCCGAGTTCATTACACCCTAAAACCCCAGTGGGTGGGTGGACCTGCTACTTAACAAATTTTACATAAAGTGTCTCAGGCATCTCCAGCACCGGGTCGTGACATCGACGGCTCTCCCCTGGCGGCCTCCGGGTCCAGCAAGGCGCCGATGTCCTCCTCGGCACCCGCATCGCGGTAGACTCCCGTCTCCTCCGAGCTCCCCTCTGGATCGTGGAGAAGCAAGCCGTGGTTGTCGCCGTCCACGGCCCTGCCGTCTTCCGTCCGCTCCAGATGGAACTCATCGTGGAAGGCGAACTCGGTGATGTAGCTGGCCCGGGAGGCAATCTGGCCGGCTTGCTCCTGAAAGAGCTGCTCCAAACCGGCCCGCTGGCACATCAGCGCGTCCAGCTGCAGGTCTGGATGCCAAGTGATGAGGACATCAATACCATTGTTACACCCACAACACCTACTGCTACATATACTGGACCAATTACTAGAGCTCGCGCACGCCAATTAAATTATCAGGTACTTTCGTTTCTTGGTAATGATTCTAATGTTCATGAGAATATGATGCTGCCTAAATTGGATACATTTGTTTTGCTTACAAATGAAAGGCCTAGCTTGGAGAAGGATGAACATTGGAGCACGAACAAGCATGGAGATGATGGCATGCGCAAGGGGAACAAGAACAGAGTTACAAGTGATGATTTCAGGACTTTGAAGCCACCATAATGGGTGCATGAAGCCTTGGACGAAATATACAAGGTGTCACTTCATAAATTTTGTCCTGATGCTATTCTAGGTGGTGCGTCACCTTATTATTGGGCCAGGCCCATGTAATTTCGAAATACATAAGTATAGGCTATTTTTAGAGTCAGTATGTGTGGGGAAACAAGAGATAGGGTTGATTTTGGACCTGATGAGGACATCAATACCATTGTTACACCCACAGCCCCTGCTGCTATACATACTGGACCAATTACTAGAGCTCACGCACGCCAATTAAATTACCAGGTACTTTCGTTCCTTGGTAATAATTCTAATGTTCATGAGAATATGATGCTGCCTAAATTGGATACATTTGTTTTGTTTACAAATGAATGGCCTAGCTTGGAGAAGGATGAACACTGGAGCAAGAACAAGCATGGAGATGATGGCATGCGCAAGGGGAACAAGAATGGAGTTACAAGTGATGATTTCAGGACGTTGAAGCCACCATAATGTGTGCATGAAGCCTTGGACGAAATATACAAGATGCTACTTCATAACTTTCGTCCAGAGGCTATTCTAGGTGCTGCGTCACCTTATCATTGGGCCAGGCCCATGTATTTTCGAAATACTTCAGTATAGGATATTTTTAGAGTCCGTATGTGTGGGGAAACAAGAGATAGGATTGGTTTCGGACCCCTTCCCCAAGGGCCACGAAATTCCCCCCTCTTCCTCCATATATACAGCCCTTAGGGCGTCGTTTAGACTATGGGTTTTGTTTATATTAAAAGTTTGCCATAGCTGCAACTTCGCGTACTTCGTTTGTGTTCAACTACCAGACAAAGGCATCACAGAACCCCACCTTGATCAATAAAGCTTTCATCTTATATTCGCAATATCTAGATTGCAATCTCAGTTTCTTGCTTGTTCTTCGTTTGCTCGCAGGAAACAGACCCTCGTGGTCAGCTTGATCGTGCTCCGGCGTGGTCAATAACCTCTTGGAGTTGGTTTAGCGATTGCTAAGGCGCGACGTCCTTGCACGTTCATAGTCGGATCGTCAAAGTCGACTTCCACCAAAGCGAAATCCATCATCTCATCGAAAGACGGGACACCTTTGCCTCTATCAAGTGGTATCAGATTTCCAGGTTGCTCGGTGAGATTTTTATAGTTTTTCGTAGGTTAGATCGAGTCTATTCTTCATACCTACAGTCCACGAAAAAGCCACAAAAAAATTAGGGTTAGTCCTTCATATCCGAACCAATCTGAGCCTTTGCATAATCTCTTTAGGGTTTTGCTTTGTTGAATTTGCGGTTGCATCATCGTGTCTAGTTGCTGGTCTTAGCGTCTAGTCTTTTAGAGTTCCGAGTTCTGGTCATAAGTTGTCACGCCGCCACCGCACCATCATCATCGCCCCTAGCACCTACCAGGGCCGCTCCGAATCCGTATCCATATACCACCACAAATCTGTATCCATATACCACCACCGATCCATATCCATATACTACCATCGCTACCACCACCGCTGCCATATACCCACCACCAATCCGAGTTCCTTGCATATTAGGTTTGTTTTCGAGTTCCATCTAATTTTCGATTCGTGTTTCCTTGCCTGAGTAGGTTTCGAAAAAAAAGAAAAACCATTTTTAGGCCCAAAATTTTCCAAAAACACACTTGACAAAAAAATTTCTGTCTATCCTATTTTTAGGTGTTTCTAAGCGTATTGAGACAGTCGCTGTTATAGAATGTTTTTTTGACCCGTTTCAGTTTTTGGGTCCGGGCAGTCGAAAAAAAATTGGTCGAAAAAATTTTCGTGCCTATCCTGTTATCTTGACTTGGGAAGAGTTTTGAGACACTCTCCATTATAGTGATTTTTGAAAAAAAGGAGCAAAAAAAAAGAGTGCAAAAAAAAGAGTGAAAAAAAATTCAGAGTGTGCTTCTCCCTTGTTTTCGTGCAGCGTCGTGATTTTGTTAGTGTTCTAGGCTCACGTCTCTAGCACGGTCTAGCCTAGGACCAACACAGTACCGTCGTTGAGCGTTTATTCAACTTTGCATCTCTGAATTGATTATTGCTGATCCTTTTTGCTACCATATTATAAGCCTTCCCAGCTCCACATACATCTATGTCGTGTGTTTGACTCTCCCTGGTAATCGCTCTATCCAAGCTTTGAGAGTTTTGACTACAACGGTTGCCGATCACCACCTGCTGCTGGGTAAGAACTGGTAAGAATTTGAGATTTGCTTGACGGATTTGTGACACCCCGCCACCACCATATTCCAGTAGTCTATAGGATCATACTCTTGTCTATTTTTATTGCTGCTAACTATGGCAGGAACACAAGTTGACGAGATTGACTGGGAGAACATGACGAACAAGGAGCTTCATGATAAGTTTCATCAAATGTTGGGTCAACAGGTGGAAGACGTGATGGCCCGCTTTGGAAAGGCAATGGAGAAGATGGATGACATTGAGAAGTCAATTGACACCAAGTTGGATGCCAAGTTTGATGAATTACTCAAACATCTCCCACAACCAGCTCTACATCGCGATACAGTAGGGCGAGCACTGCGTGTTCCTATTAATCCAGGACAAAATTCTGGTGCCGTTGCTACTGCTGTTGGTGCTTCTGTAGCTCCTCCTGTTACTGCGGAGGTGGAGGACTATTACGTGGATGAGGTTGATCAAAATCAGAACTACGTGCAGCCACCAGCACCACCACCAGCAGGTCGACCTCAGGTATATATTCGCAACGGTAGGCCTGCACCACCACCTCAGGTATGAGATCATGACCATGTTCCTAAACTGAAATTGAATATTCCACCATTTGAGGGTAGATATGTTCCTGATATATATCTTATTTGGGAGTTAGAAACTGAACAACGTTTTACATGTTTGCAATATCCCGAGGAGAGACGGGTTGCTGCTGTTGTTTGTGCTTTCACTAGTTTTGCATGTGTATGGTGGTCTGAACATTGTAGATTATATCCTATTCCAGCTACTTGGGCTGCTTTGAAAACTGCTATGCGTACTCGTTGGGTTCCACCATATTATCAACGTGAATTGCTTCAAAAATTTCAGCGTTTAAGACAAGGAAAAAGTTCCGTAGAAGAATATTATGAGGAATTACAAACTGGCATGATTAGATATGGTATTGTTGAGGAGAATGAAGCTATGCTTGCATGTTTTATGGGTGGATTAAATAGAGAGATTCAGACCATTCTAGAGTATAAGGAATATACTAACATCACTCATTTATTCCATCTTGCTTGTAAAGCTGAACGTGAAGTGCAGGATCGACAAGCACTGGCGCGACCTAACTTTTCTACAGGTCGACTTTCATCATGGACACCACGTGCATCCTCTACTTCCACTGCACCAGCACCTCCATCAGCTGCTACCTCCAGCCGTGATACAAGAAAGCAGGCACAACCACTATCTGCCAAGAGCGCACCTGCCGGGCCTGCACCGAGCTCTTCTTCGTCCATGGCATCAACAGGGCACACAAGTGATATTATTTTTCGTCGTTGTAAGGGAAGAGGACATTATGCGCGAGAATGCAAATCTCAGCGTATGATGATTGCTACTGAGGATGGTGGGTATGAGTCTGCTAGTGACTATGATGAGGAGACTTTAGCCATTATTACAAGTGAAGAACACAGTGGAGATAATTCTTATCATGAGACGCAATACATGGCTCCTAAAGATGCTGACAGGTATAAATGTTTAGTTGCTCAACGTGTTTTGAGTGTGCAGGTTACACAAGCTGAGCAAAATCAGAGGCATAATTTGTTCCATACAAAGGGAGTTGTGAAGGAACGTTTTATGCGCGTCATCATAGATGGAGGGAGCTGCAACAACTTGGCTAGCATGGAGATGGTGGAGAAGCTTTCTCTCACCACAAGACCACATCCACATCCTTACTACATCCAATGGTTCAACAACATCGGCAAGGTTAAGGTAACACATACTGTTCGTGTGCATTTTAGTATCTCTACATATGCTGATTACGCTGATTGTGATGTGGTACCTATGCAAGCATGTTCCTTATTACTTGGTAGACCATGGCAATTTGATAAAAATTCTGTACACCATGGTAGAAACAATCATTATACTCTTGTTCATAAGGATAAAAATATTACTTCACTTCCTATGACTCCTGATTCCATTTTGAAAGATGATATTAATAGAGCTAATAAAGCAAAACAGGAGAAAAATAAGAGTGAAAATCAGATTGTGGCAAAAGAATTTGAGCAACAAATGAAGCCTAATAGTAAACCATTTAGTGTTGCTTCTGAAATTAAATTGAAAAGTGCATGTTTACTTGCCACTAAATCTGATATTGATGATCTAGATTTCAGCAAATCTGCTTGCTATGCTTTTGTGTGCAAAGAGGCATTATTTTTATTTGAGGACGTGCCTTCCTCTTTTCCTCCTGTTGTCACTAACATTTTGCAGGAGTTCGCCGACGTCTTTCCACAAGACGTGCCACCGGCATTACCTCCCATTCGAGGGATTGAGCATCAGATTGACTTAATTCCCGGTGCATCATTACTCAACCGTGCACCATACCGTACCAATCCAGAGGAGACGAAGGAGATTATGCGTTAAGTACAGGAGCTGCTCGACAAAGGTTATATACGCGAATCCCTTAGTCCTTCTGTTGTTCCTATTATTCTAGTGCCGAAAAAGGATGGTACATCACGTATGTGTGTTGATTGTAGAGGCATTAATAATATTACTATTCGTTATCGTGATCCTATTGCTAGGCTAGATGATATGCTTGATGAATTGAGTAGCTCTACAATATTCTCCAAAGTTGATTTGCGTAGTGGATGCCATGAAATTCGTACGAAATTGGGAGATGAATGAAAAATGGCATTTCCCTTATGTCAAGCTAAAGTAAATCGTAGACATGCTAAATGGGTTGAATTCATTGAGACTTTCCCTTATGTCATTAAACACAAGAAGGGTAAAGAAAATGTTATTGCTGATGCATTGTCTCGTCGCTATACTATGCTTTCACAACTTGACTTCAAAATATTTAGGTTGGAGACCATCAAAGATCAATATGTGCATGATGCTGATTTTCAAGATGTATTGCAGAATTGTAACGAAGGTAGAACATGGAACAAGTTCGTCATTAATGATGGCTTTGTGTTCCGTGCTAACAAGCTATGCATTCCAGCTTGCTCCGTTCATCTTTTTTTGTTGCAGGAGGCGCATGGAGGAGCATTAATGGGACACTTTGGCGTGAAGAAGACGGAGGACATACTTGTTACACATTTCTTTTGGCCAAAGATGAGACGGGATGTTGAGCACTTTGTTGCTCGCTGCACTACATGTCAAAAAGCTAAGTCACGACTCAATCCTCATGGTTTATATATGCCTTTGCCTGTACCTAGTGTTTCTTGGGAGGATATATCTATGGACTTTGTTTTAGGTTTACCTCGAACAAAGAAGGGGAGGGATAACATATTTGTTGTCGTGGATATTCTCGAAAATTGCACACTTTATACCATGTCATAAAAGCGATGATGATGTTAATGTTGTTGATTTGTTCTTTCGTGAAATTATTCGCTTGCATGGTGTGCCAATTACTATTGTTTTAGATCGTGATACTAAATTTCTTAGCCACTTTTGGAGATGTTTATGGGAAAAGTTGGGGACTAAACTGCTTTTTAGTACTACTTGTCACCCCCAAACTGATGGACAAACTGAAGTAGTCAATAGAACATTGTCTACTATGCTTAGAGCTGTTTTGAAGAATAATAAGAAAATGTGGGAAGAATGCTTGCCTCATATTGAATTTTCTTATAACCGTTCATTGCATTCTACTACTAAGATGTGCCCTTTTAAAGTTTTGTATGGTTTCCTACCTCGTGCACCTATTGATTTGTTGCCTCTTCCATCTTCGGAGAAGGTTAATTTTGATGCTAAACAATGTGTTGAATTGATTTAAAATGCATGAGTTAACTAAGGAAAAGATTGAGCGTATGAATGCTAAATATAAACTTGCTGGAGATAAGGGTAGAAAACATGTTGTGTTTGCACCTGGAGATCTTGTCTGGTTACATTTGCGTAAGGATAGATTTCCTGATTTGCGCAAATCAAAGCTAATGCCACGTGCTGACGGACCTTTTAAGGTGATAGAGAAAATAAATGATAATGCATATAAACTTGAGCTGCCTTCCGATTTTGGGGTTAGTCCCACTTTTAACATTGCAGATTTGAAGCCTTATTTGGGTGAGGAAGATGAACTTCCATCGAGGACGACTTCATTTCAAGAAGGGGAGGATGATGAGGACATCAATATCATTGTTACACCCACAGCCCCTGCTGCTATACATACTGGACCAATTACTTTAGCTTGCGCACGCCAATTAAATTACCAGGTACTTTTGTTCCTTGGTAATGATTCTAATGTACATGAGAATATGATGCTGCCTAAATTGGATACATTTGTTTTGTTTACAAATGAAGGGCCTAGATTGGAGAAGGATGAACATTGGAGCAAGAATAAGCATGGAGATGATGGCATGCACAAGGGGAACAAGAACGGAGTTACAACTGATGATTTCAGGACGTTGAAGCCACCATAATGTGTGCATGAAGCCTTGGACAAAATATCCAAGATGCTACTTCATAACTTTCGTCTAGAGGCTATTCTAGGTGCTGCGTCACCTTATTATTGGGCTAGGCCCATGTATCTTTGAAATACTTCAGTATAGGCTGTTTTTACAGTCCCTATGTGTGGGGAAACAAGAGATAGGATTGGTTTTGGACCCCTTCCCCAAGGGCCATGAAATTCCACCCTCTTCCTCCATATATACAGCCCTTAGGGCGTCGTTTAGACTTTGGGTTTTGTTTAGATTAAAAGTTCGCCATAGTTGCAACTTCACGTACTTCGTTTGTGTTCAACGACCAAACAAAGGCGTCACAGAACCCCACCTTGATCAATAAAGCTTTCATCTTATGTTCGCAATATCTAGATTGCAATCTTAGTTTCTTGCTTGTTCTTCGTTTGCTTGCAGGAAACAGACCCTCGTGGTCAGGTTGATTGTGCTCCGGCATGGTCGATAACCTCTCGGAGTTGGTTTAGCGATTGCTAAGGCGCGACGTCCTCGCACATTCGTAGTCGGATCGTCAAAGTCAACTTCCACCAAAGCGAAATCCATCATGTCATCAAAAGACGGGACACCTTTGCCTCTATCAGGACCTGATGCGGAGCATCCTATGGACATCACCATGTCAAGAGTTCGTTTGGCAAGTGACACGTGCCACATCTACTTCACATACATAAAGGTGAATCATCTCCTTTACACGTTTTCACTTGACCCCTTTGAGGATGGTATACTACTTAACATTCCTTTTGTGTGCATTCATAGGTATTGTCGGAGCTTCAAACATAGCGAGGACGAGTTCATGCCGAAGAGAACATCTACACCATCCAAGAGGGAGGCCTAGAAGAGGAGAAGGAAGCGCCAAGAAGAAGGCAGCAGCTCCCAGGCGACCCCGTGCACACGGGCCCCTCCGACCCCGTGCCCACGGGCCTCCCAGGCTGGCGGTCCTGAAGACCCCGTGCGCACGGGCGTGTACCGTGCCCACGGGCCTCACGGACCCCGTGCGCACGGGCCCTTGCGTCTGGTCCCTGGATACCTCGTGCGCACGGGCTCCACTTACCCCGTGCACACGGGGCCCCCTGTGTGATGCTGCGGGCTTTGCCCTTGTTTTACCATTTCGCCCCCACTTATCCCTCTCTTTGCCTAGGACTATATATACTCCTTCATCTCCTCCATTTAGACTTAGCTAAGATTAGATCAAAACACTAGAGCTTAGCTCATGTACCTCCCCTTGTGGGATTTCTATCTAGAGAGAGAGAGAGACACTCCATTGGAGTTCAAGGCCTCCATTGGAGAAGATCCCTAGGGATTCAAGGCCCCCTTGAGGGAAGGATCTATCTAGATCATCAAGCCCTCATCTCCTTCATAGGATTTGGGATGAACTCTACCATGTATCTTATTTCCCTTTGATTGTTCATGTACCTTGTGGATCTTGTGTGTTTGATTGTCTAGTGGATGTGTGATTTGACTTGTTCTTGAGTGTTCCTCTTGTTTTCCCTCTTTTGTTCATCTTGTTATTGGGGATTCCCCTCCAATTCGTGAAAGATCTCTCCATAGAGTTCCACCCTACATCATCTTGGTATCATGAGCCATGGTTTCTCATGAAATTGGAGCCCCCCTCTTAGTTTTTCTAGCCTAATTTTGCTTGTTCTTGCCCAATTTAGAAAATCCCCACAAAAAGAGTCATACCATTTTTTTGTGATTTGAAGTTTTTGTGAGTTTTTGTTGATTTTGATCCATGGATCTGATGTATAGCAAGTAGATCTACCCTCTCTTGCGTCTCCATACCCAAACTTTTCTTTCCCCTATCGAATTTGACAAGAAAATCGCGAAATTTCCGCCTACCCCGTGCCCACGGGCTCGCCACCCCGTGCCCACGGGCCCCCGCAAAGTCCCTGGAGACCCCGTGTCCTCGGTACGTGTACCGTGCGCACGGGACCCCGTATCCACGGGCCCTGGACCCCGTGCGCACGACCCCCCTACATCAGCCGCCCGGACTTCACCGTTTTGGCCGTAACTCTCGCATCCGAACTCCGATTTGGATGTTCTTTGGCTCGTTGAAAAGCTAGCAACGTGACCGAGCTGCTCATCTTGGTTTTACCACCATTTGACTCCATCAAATTTTGTCCATTTTGCATCTTTTGCGTCGGCTCTCTGCCATAACTTTCGCACCACCACATAAAACTTCCGCAAGCTAACCCATTTTGGTTCCTTTGGTATTTGTGGTTGTTTGAGTTGTGATTTGAGTCTCCTAAGGTGTTTCGGCTACTTAGGGATGGTTGCATCTTCATCCACCACCGGTGACTTGTATCGGTCCATCGACTACATCCACCACGAGCTTCCACATCGACGACGACCATCCATCCTTTGAGACCATCTTCAACCGGAAGCAAGGCCGGTTACCCCCGACTTCGTGAAAGGTTAAGTGTGATGAAGGTATACATTCCTTCATAAACTTCTCCTTCCTTGCCATTACATCTTGATAGCCCCACCATCTTTGCGAATACCTTCATACCCATTGAGACTAGCTATCCGAGTATTGCCGGGCTTCGCGAAAACTTGTGCACCATAGTGATACGATCTCATATTGTTGCATCATTAGATATATCATATTGTGCCATTGTTTACTCCTGTGCGTATCTTGTGATACTTGTCCCTTATTTGTGGTTGAGGCTCATCAAGCATAGTGGAAAGGAAGAGGAAAGTCAAAAAAAGCTTTTAAGCAAGAAATAGAATGATCATAAGCTTATAAGCAAATAGTTGAGCATGAAAAGAGATACTTGTGCATGAGGATACATGGAATAGGAAACATTCTTGTTGCATACATATAGGTTGGTGCCAAGTAGTGAATCGTGCCCAAGTGTGCAATCAAGCTAGTGCTCTCCTAGTGTTTGTGCAACACGAGCTTAGTCTTCGTTAGGCAATTTTGTATTGCTCATCCCTATAGTTGCACAAGCCCCATTATCCCACCGTGTGTGTTTCTTTATTGCCCTCCTCTATATTTGTGATCACTTGCTTTGCATTTTGAGTCCTTTGGATTTATTTCAACATTTACAATATCTTGGACTTCAATTTGCATGAAATTTGTGCCACTTGTCCTAACCAAGCCACTCGATAAGCTTTACTTTGTAGGTGTGAGTGAACAAGTCCGGTACCAATTCCACTATTCTTTCATTTCACATTGAGTGATACAAGATGCATCCTCAACTTTGGGAAAAGGTAGCTTGGTATTGTTTATCTCATTTCCTACTCACCTTTGCTCGAGTCTTGTGATGGATAGGCAAAGCACATCATCTCCGATCTACAACAACAACGACGAGTTCGATGCTATGAAGAACTTCATCGACGCCAAGATGGACAAGCGCATGGATGAGCTCAAGGCCCTCATCAAGAACCGCAAGCGGTCTTCCTCATCTTCGAGAACACGCTCAAGTGCAAAGACTCCCGAGCTACCATCTCCGGCAAGTACACACAAGCATCGACACTGACATGACCATGAAGAGCGAGCTTCAGAACACGTGTTGGCTGCTCTGCCAACCCCGTGCACACGGGCCCTCGACCCCCGTGCCCACGGGACCCTGTGCACACGGCCTCCTGTACCCCCGTGCACACGGGCTCTACAGAACCGCGACATCAACTACAAGACTACGACTTCTTCAACACCTTTGGCATCTTCGCCAAGTGACTTCAAGGCATCTTCACCTTTGGACGTACGGTATCTTCGCCTACTCCACGAGCTCAAGTCCACTACTCCCTCGAGCTACTATGACCTCGACATTGATCATGCAATTCCTTTCTATGGGACTCAAGAACCCGAGGAGTACCTCGAGTGGGAGCGTTTGATGGACGACTACCTCAAGCTACATCAAGTCCCTTCCGAAGATCAAGTGAAGTGTGCCACAAGAAACTTCCACAACTATGCCTCGACATGGTGGCTTCACACACCTTGGGAGAGCTACGAGATGAGTTGGTCCAAGACGAAGAAAGTGATGCGGCGAGAGTTTGTGCCTCCAACCTACACGGAACATCTTCAACGCCAATTGGAGAAAACCATACAAGGATCCAAGTCCCTCGACGAGTACTTCAAGAACATGAAGGAAGCCTTGCGACGTGCCGGCGGGGACGACCCCATTTGGATGAAGTTCTACTTCATGATGGGATTGAACAACGACATCTCCAAGACTATCTTTCTTGAGAACTACAAGTCCCTTGACGACAACTACTTTGGTGCTCTCAAGGCGGAGTAAGAACTCAAGAAGTCCAAGTCTACTCGACCCCGAGCTCACTTCACAGCGACCACGCTACAAGACGGCGAGAGTGATGATGTGCCATCTTCGGTTTTCATCCACGACGACGACTACGAGATGGTTGAGCATGTGATTTTCTCTCCGACCATGGTGACGTATGATGACTTGAGTGACTTTTGCCACCATATTGAGAGTGAGAGTGACTTCACCACTAGCCCCATATATGATGTGTTGCCACAAATTCCATGTGAGGAGAGCCACACCCCCCACCACTTGAGCTAGATGAGTGACTCCACCATATGTGAGTTTGAGTGCACCTACCTTGAGGGAGTGAGTGAACCACCACATAGAGAGAGAGTGATAGTTGATAGGTCTAGTGAGGCCATTTGCATTTCTAACAACTTGACCAATACCTCTATTGTGTCTTCTCATTTGGTGCTAGGTCCCATCTATGATGATGCGCCGATCCTCGACAACTTCGTCCTCCCTTTGGACAAAACGATGGCCATGGTGGAATATGATGCACCCCCCACATGGTTCCATCAAGATGAATATGACCACCATTTGGTCTTTCCCACCTCACCTACACCACTTGAGTGGAGTGAACAAGGTAACATAGGTGAAGGTGATGCTCTAGTCCCACTAGTGGACATTCTTGACATTGATTGCTTGCATGATGTTGATCCACCTAGTACCATGCTTCATGCTAGTATGATTTCCCCATATGATGATTTGCCCATTTATGATGAGTATGATGATTCTCATGTGGAGTCTATTAGTAGTGATGCCATGTTACATAGGATTTCTTGTGACAATTCTTTAGGTCACATCATGTTTGCTAATCCGCTTGACTTGTCATATGCTATGCATGAGATCAATCATATGTCATATTTGCAATCTCCTCATAGTGACTATGCATATGCCATTAAAATAAACTCAATTTGCACTTATGACATAGATGACAAGCCCATGGTTATTGGCATTTGTTTTTCTTGTGATGATATTGATATGCTCCCTTTGCATAATTTATCTCATATGCCATGCCATGCCCACCTAGCTTCGGATATGCATTCTTTTGGATGTTGTCCATTTTCTCCATGTGATGTTTCCGATATTGATCATGAGGAGACCCCATAGTTTCTTCATACATGTTAGGAGATTTTGATCCATCCCATTCATTGCATAATCCCAATACTTATGTGCACCATATGCTCCCCATGAATGAAAATGCTATTGATGCGCCATATGCTTGCATTCTCAATTTGTGTCCACATCGTGTCATACACAATAACTATTCTTTCATGATGGATGACATGTTCATATACCATGCATCAAATTTCTTTGAGCGATGCTTATCTTGTGCTAACTCACATGTGCACATACACATCATGATGGATGATGTGTACATTTACCACGCGCACAATTTCTTTGGATTGTGTCTCTTTTGTGTAGGTACCCATGAATCCTTGTCAACCTCGCAATCCCACGAGTTGACAAAACGAGCTCTAGAAAGCAATGATGACTTGGGATACCATGGGTTGCCTTTCCCACCGCTCTCTTCACGCGAAGTCTTCGCACATCTCTTCTACATGGCTCTCACATGGTTATGGGTTATTGTCCATTACATACTTTATGCCCATATTTCCATGTTCACTATGCTTGACATGATCATTCATATGCCTTTGTCATGCATTTGTGACCCATGCTTTGCATTACACATGTTTCTTGATTCTCATACTTGTATGTGTATTTGCAAGCTTGGTGGAGACATTGCTTGCTATTGCCATGTTCCATTTGTGACCCATACCTATGATGATACTATGATCTTGCTATGTGTTCGTGCTTGCGACATGTCATATGCATTGTCTATGCCTCTTATTTTCTCACATGACATGATTGCCATGATTTACTCTAGTGTGTTCCATCTTTGCTCCACTAGTTTGCACGACTTGATTGATATGCTTGCTTATGTTGTATCACCAATGACTCATACTTGCTCATTTCATGCGGTTGATGACAACCATCTATACGCTTTGCACATGATTCATATTGCTTCGTGTCATATATCTCCATGTGTTGCCTCTCTCATGCTAGATGATTTGCCATGTATTGAGTGCAACAATGATTCTCGTCTTGCCCATAAGATTGCCCCCATAGCATTCTCACATATACTTGGAGATTTTGACATATTTCTTGTGAAGCATGCTTGTCTTACCTCTTTGCACCAAATACCTAGTGCCATGAATATAGCCATTGTTGCATCATATTATTCATGCACTTGTGCTTCTAATGGTTATGTGCAAGAGAAGAGAACTATCATGATGGATGATGTGTTTATCTACCATGCGCATACGCTCTTTGTTTTGTTGTGTGCATGTGTAGGATACTTCGACTTCGTGTCGACTTCCACTTCATCTGAGTTGACCATTCGAGCTCTTGAGAGCGAGCCTCATACATTCAACCATGACTCGCTTCTACACCACATTTCCTACCACTTCGACATTGTGAAGAACGCACAAGGACATTCTTTCGAGGTGATATCCTTCTATCTCGAGAACACCTAAACCATGAGCATGCATATTGTGGATCATACTTCATGTGATGCTTGCTCCATGACACTTTGCACACATGCTAGCGATCTTACTTCGACCTATCATTACCAGATTGCCATGCCACATGATATATATGCCTTGTGTGTTGCATCTAGTTCTTCACATATGCCATGTCCCTTTGCTTATCACATGCTTGACTTGATTACCTCACACATGTTGAACAATTGCTCTTTCCATTGTGTTGAGTGACACGATATCTTCACTACACCCTATGCACGTTATGCTTGGATTGTCTTGCACTTGCCCCATGTGTTTAGACATTTCACTATATTTGGTGTTGTGAATGACTCTTATGCCTACCATAGACCGTTCATTGAGCACTTTATGCATGCTTTCCATGACCTTGAGGTAGATGCTTGTTCACTTATCACATATATTTGCATCTTGACCTCCCATTTGCATGCTTGTTCCCATGATGTACTTGATTGTGCTCAATATATATGCTCAAATGCCATGACACACTTCTTTGTCAAACCATATGCTATGCTTGATGACAACACTTGTTGGGTGAATCACCTCTTGAATGCTTGGTTTTGCTCTTACGACAACCACATTTGTTTTTCCAAGTGCTTGTTATCTTTGCTCCGTTTGAAGGAATTACAAGACGGTGCGACATTGGAGAGTGCCCATTTGGAACTACAAGATGACGAATGCTTGGTGATCGTCCACTTCTACACGACACCATCATCTCTTTCCCATGGTGATTTGGATTTCGATCCGAGGTCGGATCTTTCCCAAGGGGGAGGGAATGATGCGGAGCATCCTATGGACATCACCGTGTCAAGAGTTCGTTTGGCAAGTGACACGTGCAACATCTACTTCACATACATAAAGGTGAATCATCTCCTTTACACGTGTTCACTTGACCCCTTCGAGGATGGTATACTACTTGATATTCCTTCTATGTGCATTCATAGGTATTGTCGGTGCTTCGAACATAGCAAGGACGAGTTCATGCGGAAGAGAACATCTACACCATCCAAGAGGGAGGCCTAGAAGCGGAGAAGGAAGCGCCAAGAAGAAGGCAGCAACTCCCAGGTGACCCCGTGCACACGGGCCCCTCCGACCCCGTGCCCACGGGCCTCCCAGGCTGGCGGTCCTGAAGACCCCGTGCGCAGGGGCGTGTACCGTGCCCACGGGACCCCCGTCTCCATGGGCCTCACGGACCCCGTGCGCACGGGCCCTTGCGTCCGGTCCCTGGATACCCCGTGCGCACGGGCTCCACTTACCCCGTGCACACAGGGCCCCTTGTGTGATGCTGCGGGCTTTGCCCTTGTTTTACCATTTCGCCCCCACTTATCCCTCTCTTTTCCTAGGACTATATATACTCCTTCATCTCCTCCATTTAGACTTAGCTAAGATTAGATCAAAATACTAGAGCTTAGCTCATGTACCTCCCCTTGTGGGATTTCTCTTGAGAGAGAGAGAGACACTCCATTGGAGTTCAAGGCCTCCATTGGAGAAGATCCCTAGGGATTCAAGGCCCCCTTGAGGAAAGGATCTATCTAGATCATCAATCCCTCATCTCCTTCATAGGATTTGGGATGAACTCTACCATGTATCTTATTTCCCTTTGATTGTTCATGTACCTTGTGGATCTTGTGTGTTTGATTGTCTAGTGGATGTGTGATTTGACTTGTTCTTGAGTGCCTCTTGTTTTCCCTCTTTTGTTCATCTTGTTCTTGGGGATTCCCCTCCAATTCGTGAAAGATCTCTCCATAGGGTTCCACCCTACACCAGTACCCCTCCACCAAGGGCCACGAAATTCCCCCCTCTTCCTCCATATATACAGCCCTTAGGGCACCGTTTAGACTTCGGGTTTTGTTTAGATTAAAAGTTCGCCATAGCTGCAACTTCGCGTACTTCGTTTGTGTTCAACGAACAGACAAAGGCGTCACACAACCCCACCTTGATCAATAAAGCTTTCATCTAATATTCGCAATATCTAGATTGCAATCTCAGTTTCTTGCTTGTTCTTCGTTTGCTCGCAGGAAACAGACCCTCGTGGTCAGGTTAATCGTGCTCCGGCGTGGTCAATAACCTCTCGGAGTTGGTTTAGCGATGCTTAAGGCGCGGCGTCCTCGCACGTTCGTAGTCGGATCGTCAAAGTCGACTTCCACCAAAGCAAAATCCATCATCTCATCGAAAGACGAGACACCTTTGCCTCTATCAGGTGGTATCAAATTTTCAGGTTGCTCAGTGAGATTTTATAGTTTTTCGTAGTTTAGATCGAGTCTGTTTCTTCAGACCTATAGTCCACGAAAAAGCCAAAAAAATAGGGTTAGTTCATCCAATCCGAACCAATTTGAGCCTTTGCATAATCTTTTCCGTATTTGCGTTGTTGAATTTGCGGTTGCTTCGTCGTGTCAAGTTGCTGGTCTTAGCGTCTAGTCTTTAGAGTTTCGAGTTCTGTTCACGGGTATTCACGCCACCGTCGCACCATCATCATCGCCTTGCCATATACCACCACCGCTTATCTGCTACTAATCCGAGTGCATATACCACCACCAATCTGAGTCCATATACTACCACAATCCGAGTCTATATACCACCACCAATCCGAGGTCATATACCATCACCAGTGCGAGTTCCACCAGATTCATCTCCGCCACCAGTCCTTTATCTTTGAGTTCCAGAGCACGCGATACTACGAATCGTCAACAAGTCTGATTCCCCAACTTCCGTGCTACCCATACAAGAAAAATAGTTCCAGTTTCAAAAAAAAATCTGGCTAGGCAGTTTTTAGGCCATTTGTAGACTTTTTGAAAAAAAATTGTTGCGAAGCAAAAAAAAAGTGCAAAAAAAGTGAAAAAAAGAGAAAGAAAAATTCAGAGTGTGCTCCTCCCTTGATTACGTGTCGCGCCGTGATTTTGTTAGTGTTCTAGGCTCGCGTCTCTAGCACGGTCTAGCCTAGGACCAGCACAGTACCGTCGTTGAGTGTTTATTCAACTTTGCATCTATGAATTAATTATTGCTGACCCTTTTTGCTACCATATTATAAGCCTTCCCAGCTCCACATACATCTACGTCATGCGTTTGACTCTCCCTGGTAATCGCTCTATCCATGCTTTGAGACTTTTGACTACAACGGTTGCCGATCACCACCTGCTACTAGGTAAGAACTGGTAAGAATTTGAGATTCGCTTGACGGATTTGTGACACCCCACCACCACCATATTCCAGTAGTCTGTAGGATCATATTCTTGTCTGTTTCGATTGCTGCTAACTATGGCGGGAACAAAAGCTGACGAGATTGACTGGGAGAACATGACGAACAAGGAGCTTCATGATAAGTTTCATCAAATGTTGGGTCAACAGGTGGAAGACGTGATGGCCAGCTTCGGAAAGGCAATGGAGAAGATGGATGACATTGAGAAGTCAATTGACACCAAGTTGGACACTAAGTTTGATGAATTATTCAAACGTCTCCCACAACCAGCTCTACACCGCGATATAGTAGGGCGAGCATAGCGTGTTCCTATTGAGCCAGGACAAAATTCTGGTGCCGCTGCTACTGATGTTGGTGCTTTTGTAGCTCCTGCTGTTCTGCAGAGGTGGAGGACTATTACGACGATGAGGTTGATCAAAATCAGAACTATGTGTAGCCACCAGCACCACCACCAGCAGGTCGACCTCAGGTATATATTCGCAATGGTAGGCCTGCACTACCACCTCAGGTACGAGATAATGACCATATTCCTAAACTGAAATTGAATACTCCACCATTTGAGGGTAGATATGTTCCTGATATATATCTTACTTGGGAGTTAGAAACTGAACAACGTTTTACATGTTTACAATATCCCGAGGAGAGACAGGTTGCTGCTGTTGTTTGTGCTTTCACTAGTTTTGCATGTGTATGGTGGTCTGAACATTGTAGATTATATCCTATTCCAACTACTTGGGCTGCTTTGAAAACTACTATGCGTACTCGTTGGGATCCACCATATTATCAACGTGAATTGCTTCAAAAATTGCAGCGTTTAAGACAAGGGAAAAATTCTGTAGAAGAATATTATAAGGAATTACAAACTAGCATGATTAGATGTGGTATTGTTGTGGAGAATGAAGCTATGCTTGCACGTTTTATGGGTGGTTTAAATAGAGAGATTCAGATCATTCTAGAGTATAAGGAATATACTAATATCACTCGTTTATTCCATCTTGCTTGTAAAGCTGAACGTGAAGTGTAGGATCGACATGCATTGGCACGAACTAACTTTTCTGTAGGTCGACCATCATCATGGACACCGTGTGCATCTTCTACTTCCACTGCACCAGCACCTCCATCAGGTGCCACCTATAGCCGTGATACAAGAAAGCAGGCACAACCACCACTATCTACCAAGAGCGCACCTGCCGGGCTTGCACAGAGCTCTTCTTCTTCCATGGCATCAATAGGGCACACAAGTGTATTATTTGTCGTCGTTGTAAGGGAAGAGGTCATTATGCGAGAGAATGCAAATCTCAACGTGTGATGATTGCTACTGAGGATCGTGGGTATGAGTCCGCTAGTGACTTTGATGAGGAGACTTTGGCGCTTATTACAAGTGAAGAACACAGTGGAGTTGAGTCTGATCATGAGACGCAATACATGGCTCCTGAAGACGCTGACAGGTATGAATGTTTAGTTGCTCAACGTGTTTTGAGTGTGCAGGTCACGCAAGCTGAGCAAAATCAGAGGCACAATTTGTTCCATACAAAGGGAGTTGTGAAGGAACGTTCTATGCGCGTCATCATAGACGGAGGGAGCTGCAACAACTTGGCTAGCATGGAGATGGTGGAGAAGCTATCTCTCACCACAAGACCACATCCACATCCTTACTACATCCAATGGTTCAACAACAGCGGCAAGGTTAAGGTGACACGTACTGTTCATGTGCATTTTAGTATATCTACATATGCTGATTATGTTGATTGTGATGTGGTACCTATGCAAGCATGTTCCTTATTACTTGGTCGACCATGGCAATTTGATAAAAATTCTGTACACCATGGTAGAAACAATCATTATACTCTGGTTCATAAGGATAAAAATATCACTTTGCTTCCTATGACTCCTGATTCCATTTCGAAAGATGATATTAATAGAGCTAATAAAGCAAAACAGGAGACAAATTAGAGTGAAAATCAGATTGTGGCAAAAGAATTTGAGCAACAAATGAAGCCTAATAGTAAACCATCTAGTGTTGTTTCTGATATTAAATTGAAAAGTGCATGTTTACTTGCCACTAAATCTGATATTGATGAGCTAGATTTCAGCGAATCTGTTTGATATGCTTTTGTGTGCAAAGAGGCATTATTTTCATTTGAGGACGTGCCTTTCATGAGGACATCAATACCATTGTTACACCCACAGCCCCTACTGCTACATATACTGGACCAATTACTAGAGCTCGCACACGCCAATTAAATTATCAGGTACTTTCGTTTCTTGGTAATGATTCTAATGTTCATGAGAATATGATGCTGCCTAAATTGGATACATTTGTTTTGCTTACAAATGAAGGGCCTAGCTTGGAGAAGGATGAACATTGGAGCAAGAACAAGCATGGAGATGATGGCATGCGCAATGGGAACAAGAACGGAGTTACAAGTGATGATTTCAGGACTTTGAAGCCACCATAATGAGTGCATGAAGCCTTGGACGAAATATACAAGATGCCACTTCATAAATTTCGTCCAGAGGCAATTCTAGGTGTTGCGTCACCTTATTATTGGGCCAGGCCCATGTAATTTTGAAGTACATAAGTATAGGCTATTTTTAGAGTCTATATGTGTGGGGAAACAAGAGATAGGGTTAGTTTCGGACCCCTCCACCAAGGGCCACGAAATTCACCCCCTCTTCCTCCATATATACAACCCTTAGGGCACCGTTTAGACTTTGGGTTTTGTTTATATTAAAGTTCGCCATAGCTGCAACTTCGCGTACTTCATTTGTGTTCAACGACCAGACAAATATGTCACAGAACCCCACCTTGATCGATAAAGCTTTCATCTTATATTCGCAATATCCAGATTGCAATCTCAGTTTCTTGCTTGTTCTTCGTTTGCTCGCAGGAAACAGACCCTCGTGGTCAGGTTGATCGTGCTCCGGCTTGGTCAATATCCTCTCGGAGTTGGTTTAGCGATTGCTAAGGCGCAATGTCCTCGCAGGTTCGTAGTCGGATCGTCAAAGTCAACTTCCACCAAAGCGATATCCATCATCTCGTCGAAAGAAGGGACACCTTTGCCTCTATCAGCCTTCCTCTTTGCCTCCTGCTGTCACTAACATTTTGCAGGAGTTCGCTAACGTCTTTCCACAAGACGTTCCACCGGGATTACCTCCCGTTCGAGGGATTGAGCATCAGATTGACTTAATTCCCGGTGCATCATTACCCAACCGTGCACCATACCGTACCAATCCAGAGGAGATGATGGAGATTATGCGTCAAGTACAGGAGCTGCTTGACAAAGGTTATATACGCGAATCCCTTAGTCCTTGTGTTGTTCCTATTATTCTAGTGCCGAAAAAGGATGGTACATCGCGTATGTGTGTTGATTGTAGAGGCATTAATAATTATATTATTCGTTATCGTCATCCTATTCCTAGGCTAGATGATATGCTTGGTGAATTGAGTGGCTCTACAATATTATCCAAAGTTGATTTGCGTAGTGGATACCATCAAATTCGTATGAAATTGGGAGATGAATGGAAAACGGCATTTAAAACTAAATTTGGATTATATGAGTGGTTAGTCATGCCTTTTGGGTTAACTAATGCACCTAGTACTTTCATGAGATTAATGAACAAAGTTTTACGTGCTTTTATTGGATGATTTGTGGTAGTCTATTTTGATGATATACTGATTTATAGTAGATCTTTGGAGGAACATTTGGAACATTTACGTGTTGTTTTTATTGCTTTACGTGATGCACGTTTGTTTGGTTACCTTGGGAAGTGCACCTTTTGTATCGACCGAGTATCTTTTCTTGGCTATGTGGTTACTCCACAGGGAATTGAAGTTGATAAAGCCAAGATTGAAACTATTGAGAGTTGGCCACAGCCCAAAACGGTCACACAAGTGAGGAGTTTTCTTGGCCTCGCTGGATTCTATAGGCGTTTTGTGAGAGATTTCAGCATCATTGCTGCACCTCTCAATGAGCTTACAAAGAAAGATGTGACTTTTCTTTGGGGTACCGCACAGGAAGAAGCCTTGACGGTATTGAAAGATAAGTTGACACATGGTCCTTTACTCCAACTTCCTGATTTTAATAAGACTTTTGAGCTTGAATGTGATGCTAGTGGAATTGGATTAGGAGGTGTGTTATTACAAGATGGCAAACCTGTTGCATACTTTTCTGAAAAATTGAGTGGGCCTAGTCTATTCTACTTATGATAAAGAATTATATGCTCTTGTTCGGACTTTAGTAACATGGCAACATTATTTATGCCCCAAAGAATTTGTTATACACTCTGATCATGAATCTTTGAAACATATTAGAAGTCAAGCTAAACTGAATCGTAGACATGCTAAATGGGTTGAATTCATTGAGACATTCCCTTATGTCATTAAACACAAGAAGGGTAAAGAAAATGTTATTGCTGATGCATTGTCTCGTCGCTATACTATGCTTTCACAACTTGACTTCAAAATATTTTGTTTGGAGACCATCAGAGATTAATATGTGCATGATGCTGATTTTAAAGATGAATTGCAGAATTGTAACGAAGGTAGAACATGGAACAAGTTCGTCGTTAATGATGGTTTTGTGTTCCGTGCTAAGAAGCTATGCATTCCAGCTAGCTCCGTTCGTCTTTTGTTGTTGCAGGAGGCGCATGGAGGATGATTAATGGGACACTTTGGCGTGAAGAAGACAGAGGACGTACTTGCTACACATTTCTTTTGGCCAAAGATGAGACGGGATGTTGAGCGCTTTGTTGCTCGCTGCACTACATGTCAAAAAGCTAAGTCACGACTCAATCCTCATGGTTTATATATGCCTTTGCCTATACCTAGTGTTCCTTGGGAGGATATATCTATGGACTTTGTTTTAGGTTTACCTCAAACAAAGAAGGGGAGGGATAGCATATTTGTTGTCGTGGATAGATTCTAATAGAGGCGGGGTGTCCCATTCTTTCGATGAGATGATAACTATCGATTTGGTGGAGTCGACTTTGATGATCCGACTACAAACGTCCACGACGTTGCGCCTTAGCAATCGCTAAACCAACTCCGAGAGGTTATTGACCACGCCGGAGCACAATCAACCTGACCACGAAGGTATATTCCTGCAAGCAATCGAAGAACAAGCAAAAATATGATAAAGCAATCTGAATATTGCAAATATGGATGAAGTATTGATAATGGTGCGGATCCTAAAGTGGTCTTCTTCTGGTCGTTGGACACAAACGAAGTACACGAAGTTGCGTTGGCTAACTTTTAACTAAACAAATCCCAAGGGAAAATCTACTAGATGGATCTACTTATATAGGAGCAAGGGGTGGCGGCCAAGGAGATGCGAGGATGTCCCAAGGCAACCTAAAACTAACCCTAGGTCGTACAAGGCCAATGGGCCCAAGTGGAGGTAACGTAACACCTTTGGACTTTTAGTTTAACTCAGATTCTGCTGCAACATCAGATTGTTTCGTCCATAACTGAATGCTCTGGACGCATTTGAAGGTGAATCCAATTGGGTTGGAAAGTGCACAAAATCTATTTTCCAACAAAAAAGGAATCACCCAATTTGGAGTCTGTATGAAAAAGTTATTGACGTTTTGAGTCAGGTATGTCTGTGCAGTCCGAATCTGAGTCCAGAACGTGAGAGACTTGGACTCTATCTTCTCTTGGGCCAAAAGTGACTTGAGAGAACTTTTTAAACAGCAAGTAAACATCTCTTTCTCCCCTATCTTCATATGTAGATTGTGCAAATGTCCCATACACCTGGAATGAGATATGGCACAAAAGTTTGTGAAGTATTTTTGTCCTGGATGACATAAATAAATTATTGCATAGTTTGCATTAGAAATCACCTCACAAATATACATGTATGCAATATTTTTGGTTGTATCCAAGGTAGTCATGTTCTCATCATTCTCCCCTTCTTGAAAACAAAGCCGTCCTCGGTGTTGCTTAATCTGAAATGTGGCTAACAAAAGAGACAAGGTGTACATGTTGTAGACGTATATGTCATCAATTTTTACTTCCCTTGATTTTTGCACATATGACACATGAATAGATGAGTACCTTGCATAGTTCATAAAATCTAAAGCCAAAATATTATCACAAGAAGTAGAAGGCATGAAAATATTGCAACTCAGTTTGCACAGATAAGTGAAGCTCTTATTCATTTCAAAAGATTGACAATGTTCATCATTAAACCTTACTTGCATCAAATTTACTTCTTGTGAAATCAATCTCATCTGATTCTCTAAAACAGGTGTTGTGCTCAAATCACCAGGTAACTCAACACATGATGCATTCAAGTTAACTAGGGATGCATCATTCTCATCTAAAGTTATATCATCAATACCTTTACTGTTACCTTGTCGCAAAGACGTAGCTGATGTAGGTACGGACGTTGACAATGCACCATACTCTTGAGATGATGTCGTGCTCACAATCCGAGGTGGGGCTGCTCTAGTAGGTGCAACGGTGGAGGAACCAACCGGTGGTGGTGAGCATAAACTGGAATAATTGTTGTAGTCACCCAATGCATCCTCCTACAACTGTCTCTCAAAGGTACAAGCACGAACATACATACCAGTAATGCAACAAGGAATATATTGAAATCTTGCCTTAATATCATGGTTCAAACCACCAAAAAATCTATTCATTGTATCATCCTCAGATTCTTCTATGTCACAATGATGCATATAAGATTTGAACTCTTAGTAGTAAGCATGAACCGTGTTGTTGCCTTGTTTAAATTGTTCAAATTTGCGAAGCAATTCACGGTGATAATAAAGAGGGAAAAATTGTTGTCTCATTACATCTTTCAAATCTTTCCAAGTTGTGGGTTGGTTATCAATGTTTTTCTTACAATGCACACTCCACCAAACAGAAGCAAAACCAGTAAATGCTCTAGTGGCAGCTCGTACTCGCTCAAGTTCAGAAAAGTCATGGTGACTAAAAACTTGTTCTACTTCAAGCTCCCAAGCTAGATAAATTGCAGGATTAAATCTACCCTCAAATGATGGTAAAGAGATAACCTGACCATGTGCTTGTGTGTGTTGTCCCAACTCTCGTGATGCTGAAGATGTGTCCATCGTCCAAGAACTTCTATCTTCGGAGCATGTCATGATTAGTAGAAACAGGAAACAAAATTCGAGAATAATGTTCCTATGAACTACTAAGATGAGGTTGTAAAGTGCTCACAATAAAGCAAATATCAATATCTTACAAGTTCTTACCATGCAGCAGGTGATGACAGGCAACTAGCTGTGTCAAATAACTCTAAAGATTGTGTAAAGAGATTGCTAGGGGAACGTACGTATACACGGTGTAAAAATATGTGGAGATGGGTTGGCTATATATGGTAGCAAAAGATTAGCAATAATCAATTCAAAGATGCAATGTTGAATAAACGATCAACAACGGTACTGTGCTGGTCCTAGGCTAGACGAGACTAGAGACACGAGCCTAGAACACTAATGAGGTCATGGCGTAGCACAACTAGCATCAATGAAGGATAGTAAGTAGCTCTGGACAGCAAGATATAAGTGAAGATCACAACGGCAGTAAGGATAATGATGAAAAACAACTGCCAAGCAGGATATACAACAACTCTCTCTCCAACTTTCCTCTTGAAAAGTTTGAGCCAATTTTCTGATAAGTTTTTGCAAAGAATGCTACTAACTCAATCTTTCTAATGCAAAATGAATCACTTAATTCTGAATTGATATGAGGAGTCAAAGAATTCTAAAATTGGCCTGAAAAACTGGAAAAAATAGTATGCGCGAACTTCCGAGGGAAAAAAGACATATTTAGAAGCCGATTTTGAGATGCCAAATAGTGAACTAGCTTTTGTAACTATTCAGATGCGTCTAGTCGCTAGATTTAATTTGAGTACTTGTGGAGCCAAAACAGAGTTGGCATGAAAAAGATATGCCTGTTTTAGTGAACACTGCGCAAAACAGATTCCAATCCGAATTCAGGTACGAGATTGATTCTAGATAGATCCGAAATTTCTTTTTTTCTTCTTTTTTTTCTATCACTTTTTTCGTTTTCTTCCTATCCTTTTTTTCTCTAACTTTTTTTTACTTTTTCTCTCTTTTTTTCTCTGCCTTTTTTTTCTCTCTCTTTCCAAAACAAAATAGATAAGATGCAGATTGGATCAAGCGAAGATGTGAACAACCTCAACTATGATTATGACAATGAACGGTGGGTAGCACATGGTGGAATTTGATGGATGGGTGGTGGACAGCAGAAGGGATAACGATGCAGCGGCAGCATGACTACTGTGAACAGAATTCGAAACTCTAAACGAACTAGACACTAAGACCAGCAACTCGATACGACGATGCAATCGATAATTCAATAATGCAAACAATGAAAAGAAAATTGGAAAGGCTCAGACTGGCTTGGACAAAGGATGAATAGATCTAAAAAAATTTTGTGGCTTTTTCTTGGACAATAGGCAAGAAAAAAAATCTAATCTAGGAAAAATTGGAAATTCTCACCGAGCAACCTGAAAACTGATACCACTTAATAGAGGCGGGGTGTCCCATTCTTTCGATGAGATGATAACTATCAATTTAGTGGAGTCGACTTTGATGATCTGACTACAAACGTGCACGACGTTGCGCCTTAGCAATCGCTAAACCAACTCCGAGAGGTTATTGACCACGCCGGAGCACAATCAACCTGATCACGAAGGTCTATTCCTGCAAGCAATCGAAGAACAAGCAAAAATATGATAAAGCAATCTGAATATTGCAAATATGGATGAAGTATTGATAATGGTGGGGATCCTAAAGTGGTCTTGGTCTGGTCGTTGGACACAAACGAAGTACACGAAGTTGCGTTGGCTAACTTTTAACTAAACAAATCCCAAGGGAAAAGCTACTAGATGGATCTACTTATATAGGAGCAAGGGGTGGCGGCCAAGGAGATGGGAGGACATCCCAAGGCAACCTAAAACTAACCCTAGGTCGTACAAGGCCAATGGGCCCAAGTGGATGTGACGTAACACCTTTGGACTTGTAGTTTGACTCGGATTCTGCTGCAGCATCAGATTGTTCCGTCCATAACTCAACGCTCCGGACGAATTTGAAGGTGAATCCAACTGGGTTGGAAAGTGCACGAAATCTATTTTCCAAAAAAAAAAGAATCAACCAATTTGGAGTCCGGATGAAAAAGTTATTAATGTTTTGAGTCAGGTATGTCTATGCAGTCCGAATCTGAGTCCAGAACATGAGAGACTTGGACTCTATCTTCTCTTGGGCCAAAAGTGATGTGAGAGAACTTTTTGAACAGCAAGTAAACATCTCTTTCTCCCCTATCTTCATATGTGGATTGTACAAATGTCCCATACAAGTTTGTGAAGTATTTGTGTCCTGGATGACATAAATAAATTATTGCATAGTTTGCACTAGAAATCACCTCACAAATATAGATGTATGCAATATTTTTGGTTGTATCCAAGGTAGTCATGTTCTCATCAGATTCTCGAAAATTGCACATTTTATACCATGTCATAAAACCGATGATGTTCTTAATGTTGCTGATTTGTTCTTTTGTGAAATTATTCGCTTGCATGGTGTGCCAAATAATATTGTTTCAGATCGTGATACTAAATATCTTAGCCACTTTTCGAGATGTTTATGGGCTAAGTTGGGGACTAAACTGCTTTTTAGTACTACTTGTCACACCCAAACTGATGGACAAAGTGAAGTAGTCAATAGAACATTGTCTACTATGCTTAGGGCTGTTTTGAAGAATAATAAGAAAATGTGGGAAGAATGCTTGCCTCATATTGAATTTGCTTATAATCGTTCATTGCATTCTACTACTAAGATGTGCCCTTTTGAAATTGTGTAAGGTTTGCTACCTCGTGCACCTATTGATTTGTTGCCTCTTCCATCTTCGGAGAAGGTTAATTTTGATGCTAAACAACATGCTGAATTGATTTTAAAAATGCATGAGTTAACTAAGGAAAACATTGAGCGTATGAATGCTAAATATAAACTTGCTGGAGACAAGGGTAGAAAACATGTTGTGTTTGCACTTGGAGATCTTGTTTTGTTACATTTGCGTAAGGATAGATTTCTTGATTTGCGCAAATCAAGGCTAATGCCTCGTGCTGATGGTCCTTTTAAGGTGTTAGAGGAAATAAATGATAATGCATATAAACTTGAGCTGCCTGTAGATTTTGGGTTAGTCCCACTTTTAACATTGCAGATTTGAAGCCTTATTTGGGTGAGGAAGATGAGCTTTCGTCGAGGACGACTTCATTTCAAGAAGGGGGAGGATGATGAGGACATCAATACCATTGTTACACCCACAACCCCTACTACTACATATATTGGACCAATTACTAGAGCTCGCGCACGCCAATTAAATTATCAGGTACTTTCGTTTCTTGGTAATGATTCTAATGTTCATGAGAATATGATGCTGCCTAAATTGGATATATTTGTTTTGCTTACAAATGAAGCGCCTATCTTGGAGAAGGATGAACATTGGAGCATGAACAAGCATGGAGATGATGGCATGCACAAGGGGAACAAGAACGGAGTTACAAGTGATGATTTCAGGACTTTGAAGCCATCATAATGTGTGCATGAAGCCTTGGACGAAATATACAAGATGCCACTTCATAAATTTCGTCCCGAGGTATTCTAGGTGCTGCGTCACCTTATTATTGGGCCAGGCCCATGTAATTTCGAAATATATATGTATATTCTATTTTTAGAGTCCGTATGTGTGGGGAAACAAGATATAGGGTTGACTTCGGACCCCTCCACCAAGGGCCATGAAATTCCCCCCTCTTCCTCCATATATATAGCCCTTAGGGCACCGTTTAGACTTTGGATTTTGTTTAGATTAAAAGTTCACCATAGCTGCAACTTCGCGTACTCCGTTTGTTCAATGAGCAGACAAAGGCGTCACAGAACCCCACCTTGATCAATAAAGCTTTCTTCTTATATTCGCAATATCTAGATTGCAATCTCAGTTTCTTGCTTGTTCTTCGTTTGCTCGCAGGAAACAGACCCTCGTGGTCAGGTTGATCGTGCTCCGGCAAGGTCAATAACCTCTCGGAGTTGGTTTAGAGATTGCTAAGGCGCGGCGTCCTCGCACGTTCGTAGTCGGATCATCAAAGGCGACTTCCACCAAAGCGAAATCCATCATCTCATCGAAAGACGGGACACCTTTGCCTCTATCACCAAGACAGCGCGAACCGGAGCGCCATCTCAGCACCGGCACGAGCAGCGGAGGCGCGCCACTCATGGAGCCGGTCCCCATCTCCAACCAACGCGCCACGCGCGTGAAGCTGCTCGGCTGGACGGAGTCTGGCCAAAGGGCCACCGTCATCGCGGTGCCGGCCTGGGACAACCGCTCCATCTAAGTTCCCAGGACCCGCAGGCGGGCCTCAACGGTGGCGATGATCTCCAGGAAGGTCCAAGCCACCCCCAGATCCGTCCCGGACCCAACGACTCCGGTCGGGTCGCGCTGATAGCGGACGGCTTCCACCGCCAGCCGCTGTGTCTCTGGGAAGGCCCCTGCCACAAAATGAGAAGCAAATTATAAGAAGAACAACAAGGAAGAAAGGCGGGATCCCAACCCGGCAAAATACAAGAAAAAACACTTACTGGAGAATGATTCTTCCAGGTGCTGCGCCTCGAGCAACATACCACGCCGCTCCCGCTCAATGGCGTGGTCGCGCTCCTAGAGCGCCTTCTCCAGATCGGCCGCCTTGGCAAGGGCCGCCTTCACCTCGGCGTCCTTGTCGTCGGCAGTCTTCTCGGCCGCCTCGTGGCGACGAGCCTCGTCCTGACGGGCCCCCTCTGCCGTGGTGACCTGCCCCCGTAGGTGATCCACCTCGGCCTGGAGCCGGCCCTTGTCGTTGTCGTCGGCCAGCTGGTAGCGCTGCTGGTCCGCCTCCACCAAGGCCTGCTGCGCCTCCACCACCTTGGCGGCTTCCGCCTTAAGGAGCTCCACCTCGGCCTCGAGGCGGCTCTTGTGACCCGCCAGCTGCTCATGAAGCCAGTTGGCACCATCGAGAGACCGACGGGCCGCGGCCGCCTCCGCCCTCGCCTGCGCCGCCTCCACGCCAAGACGGCCGGTGTCGACAACGAGCCGGTCATAGTGATGACCGGCCCGGAGCAGACGAGTCCGCCAGGACAGCACCTCGGCTGCAAAAAAGAAGGATTCACCAGAAGAAAAAAATCAAGACTTAAGATTTGGCCCAACTGTTACACAGTTGGCCCGAATCTCGGGGGCTACACCTAGTGGGTGCGCTAGCGCTTCCCCACTAGAAAAGAGCACAAGAATACCTGCGGCGACGCGAAGCTCCTCCTCCTTGGCGACGAGCTGCTCCTTGAGCTCTCGGTGCTTGCCCAGGAGACGGTTGTAGGTGGCGACCCGGAAGGCGTCAAGATGCTGAAGAAGGCATAAGTAAGAACAAGGCCAATGCTCTAAAGCTTCGACCCAACTACTACGTAGTTGGCGCGAACCTCGGGGGCTACACCCAGTGGGTGCGCTGGCGCGCCCCCACAAAGAAGAAATTGCAAGAAAAAGAAGGGTTACTAGAACAGCGCGCTCCAGGTCGCGCGTCCGCTCCACCTCAGCCTGGGCGAAGGCCTCGAGCCGTTCCGTCCGGCCTCGCAGGCGGCGACTGACGGCGTCCAGCGCCGCCTCCTCCTGGGTCTGAGGCCCGAAGACAACGGCGCCCCCGCTCCGTGCCGGCTGCGGTGCGGCAGCTCGGCGCTCGCCCTGCCGGGGCACCAAGGCGCCCGCTGGCCGCTCGCGACATGGCCAGCACCTCCTCCGATGCCCCTCCCGGCGCCGTCGATGACCCGGACACCGGGGCGCTCTGTGATGAGGACATCAATACCATTGTTACACCCACAGCCCATGCTGCTATACATACTGGACCAATTACTAGAGCTCGCGCACGCCAACTAAATTATCACATACTTTTGTTTCTTGGTAATGATTCTAATATTCATGAGAATATGATGCTGCCTAAATTGGATACATTTGTTTTGCTTACAAATGAAGGGCCTAGCTTGGAGAAGGATGAACATTGGAGCAAGAACAAGCATGGAGATGATGGCATGCGCAAGGGGAACAAGAACAGAGTTACAAGTGATGATTTCAGGACTTTGAAGCCACCATAATGGGTGCATGAAGCCTTGGACGAAATATACAAGATTCCACTACATAAATTCCGTCCCGAGGCTATTCTAGGTGCTGCGTCACCTTATTATTGGGCCAGGCCCATCTAATTTTGAAATACATAAGTATAGGCTGTTTTTAGAGTCCGTATGTGTGGGGAAACAAGAGATAGGGTTGATTTCAGACCCCTCCACCAAGGGCCACGAAATTCCCCCTCTCTTCCTCCATATATACAGCCCTTAGTGCATCATTTAGACTTCGGGTTTTGTTTAGATTAAAAGTTCGCCATAGCTGCAACTTCGCGTACTTCGTTTGTGTTCAACGACCAGACAAAGGCGTCACAGAACCCCACCTTGATCAATAAAGCTTTCATCTTATATTCGCAATATCCAGATTGCAATCTCAGTTTCTTGCTTGTTCTTCGTTTGCTCGCAGAAAACAGACCCTTGTGGTCAAGTTGATCGTGCTCCGGCATGGTCAATAACCTCTCGGAGTTGGTTTAGCGATTGCTAAGGTGCGACGTCCTCACACATTCGTAGTCGGATCATCAAAGTCGATTTCCACCAAAGCGATATCCATCATCTCATCGAAAGATGGGACACCTTTGCCTCTATCACCCTGCGTCGCCGTCTCCGGTCCGGACACCGGGACGGCCTGCTGCGCCACCACCGGCCCAGCTGCCGGGGTGGCCTCCGGCACCGCCGCCCGCGGTGCCTCCTCCAACACCAGCGGCGCCTCCGGTGCCGCCGCCCGCAGCGCCTCTTCCAAGACGGCGCCGCCTCCACCATCATCGGCCCCCGCTCGCTCAACCACGTCGGCCCGCAGTGGGGTATCATCCCCCACCTCCACGACCTCCCGGTCGAGGATCAACACCTTAGCCCGGCCTCCACGGCCGCGCTCCCTCACCGACGATGTTCAAAGACCGTCGCCGCCACCACCGAGCCCTCCGGCATCTCGCGCCAGGCCGGCTCCGCGCCGGCTCGCGTCCATGCCACCGCCGCGTCGGTCAAAGCGCGGACCGACGCCGCCTCCAGCTCCGCCTCAGCCCTGTTCTTGTCCCGCCAGGCCAAGCTTCCGCGTCGATCGGGTCGAGGCCGAGGTCCGAGTCGGCCCGTCCCTCCACCTCGGTCTGGTCGGCAAGGTCGGACCGGCTCCTGCGGAACATGGTCCCTTCGACGGCCGCGGCTTCCACCGCCACCCTTGCCAGCACGATTGGCAACCTGAAGACGAAGACAGAATAAGCAAAAAAGAAAATGAGACCAGCTCAACAATCCGGATGCATGCGGAAGATAAAGCTTACCCCAACAAGACAGGGACCGGCGTCAGCATCGCCCGCACCATCCCGTGGTCAGCAACTCAAGACACATGAAGAAAAGTACAAGACTTACCCACGCGACGCCCAGCACCAGTGTCGGATTCGGCCTGCTCTTCCCCGCCGTGGGCCGCGGGCTCCTCTGGTGCCACCGGCGCTACCTGCGATGGAGCCCGGGCGTAAGGATGCCGGATAGCGTTCATAAGCACCTGCCGTGTCGCGTCGGGACGGATGAGAAGGTGCACAGCAGCGAAGTAAGAAGACCAGACGCTCACCTGCGGCGCCGGGTTTGACTCGCTATACGACGCCTTGCCGAACCGCTGGCCCTCTCCAAGGTTGGCCTTGGAGATGTCGTTCACGCCGCGTGCGATCTGCTCCGCAGACAGCCGCGTCGACCCCATGCGGTTGGGGTCCTGAAGGCCGACCATTTCGCCGATGAGGCAGGAGCGCCTCTAAAACAGAAGGACCCGATGCATGATGAACGCGGCAAGGAGGTTGGTGCCGGTGAGCCCCTCTTGTGTCCTCATCACCGTCACCTGCTCACAGAGATTGACAATCTCCTGCGACGGGCGCCTGGGCGAGTAGCCCTAGTTCACCTTCGCCCGTGACGGTGCGATGCAGAAGGCCGGAAGATTAATGCGATCCGTGCCAAGGTTGCGGACATAGAAGAAGGAGTTCTGCCACTTCTTGGCAGAATCCTCCAGCGGGGTCTTGGGGAAATCCACCCCCAACAGCTTCGAGATGACGGCGGCGCCACAGTCAGCGAACTCCCCGACCGACGGGCCCTGCTGCTTCAAGGAGAAGAAGCGCGCCCAGAGGTCGATCATGGGCTCGACCCCTAGATACCCCTCGCAGAGGGTGACGAAGGCGGAGAGCTGGACGATGGTGCCAACGCCAAGATAATGCGGCTAGAGCCCGAAGAACTCCAGAAACGCATGGAAGAAGGTGCTCGCCGGCAGCCCGAACCCACTCTCAAAGTGCGTGAGGAAGACCACGCATTCCTGCTCCTCGGGCCGAGGCCTTTGCTCGCCGTGCGGTAGACGGACGCCGACGTCCGTCTCCCGCGGCAGGCGCCGCGACGCCCGAAGTTGGGTGATGTCCTCGGTGGTGACATTCGAACCCATCCAGGAGCCCAACGGCAGTGCCATGGATGGAAGAAGGGGAAGGAAAAAGAATATGGACGATGGAGAAGTTCTGCTCGGAGCAGCGGGCGCAGCTGTGTGTCGGTTGTGTAGAGTGGAGCAAGAGTAGGGGGACAGGAGGGCACGAGCAAGAATGATGTTTGCCGCCCCCTTGCCCCCCTCAATTTATAACCCTTAGTTCGAACGTGGGGGAGTGGGATCGTCTGCACGCACCCGTTCCACTACCCCGCAATAAGTGTGCACGTACATGCGCAGTAACTGCCCGGGGAAGAGCAACTGGCCCCCGGACGCCGCAATAAATCTGGGCGCGTGGGCCAAGGGCCCGCGGCGGCAGGCCCCAGCCCGTCGCCCAGTCCCATCACGCGCGTGGCCTGTCAGGCCCCTCCGACTTCCAGGCACCACGTGGCGCCCGCGCGAAGCCCGAGGGATTGCCCCAAGATTCGACGGACTCCTCGGTTCCGCCATGGCCAGGATGTCGCGATCCGGTTTTCGAGAAAACCGGCACACAGTGGGTGTTGCCGGACCCGGCGCTCGCAGAATTCGCCTTATGGGGAAAACTACGAAGGCCCACTCATCCGAAGACGGCGGACCTTCATAGCTTCTGGGACTACTGTCAGGGGAATGGACCCCGGGCAGGCAACAGAACCCGGATACTCTTCAAAAACAACGGGGCATGCGCTTGGCCGGGTCGCTCGACCCGGCCAAGCCCCGCAACCGGCCAGACTCTCCGACCCGGGAAGACGCGTCGACTCGGCCTCAACAACTAGCGCAAGACAGCCAAGCCTGGCACAACCAAAGCTTCCTCGACAAGCCAGCACCACCCATAGCTAGCCCCGCAATCCAGCAACGGGTCAGCTCCCGTCCCATCCAGGCCATACAATGGGACGAGTCTTCAATCAACGATGACCAAGGTAACAGTGCCCCACCCATGCCTCTGGTCAGCCAGAGCATGGCAACAGTGCTCCTCACCTACCTGCTGACCCGGGCCGGCGTGGCTACAGTGCTCATGCCCTCACCACTGACGACAGCAAGCGGCAACCTGACGGAGAGCCACTGTACACGACTCGACTCGTCCACGCCCTAACGATCGACAAGACGGTGCACAGTCCCCCTAGGCACGCTGGGCCCGCACCTAGGGGAACCCGGCGAACCACAAGCCCTCTGCGGGACCCAGCCCGGGTTCCCGGACACCGACAATACGGACCCACCGACTTGTAACAGTACCATTGTACCCCTGGGGGTTGGACTATAAAACCCCCCAGGAGCCCGTGATCATAGGGGCGTGAAGAAAGCAAGAGACACATAGAGAAGTAACAAGAGAAAGGCAAGTAAGCATAGAGCAAGCCACCAAAGCAATACCGGAGAGAAGGAGAAGCCCAAGCCTTGGTGATGCGGAGCATCCTTCCATCATCCCCATGGATTCTACATCGACACATCCAACCCCACGAGGACCCATGACAAGAGCTAGAGCACGTGCTTTGGAAACCGAGGTGAACTCCTTCCTACTAGACTTGCATATGGACACAAATGGAACATGTTTACTACCTCACCAAGATATGCTATGGCTCCTTAGGTATGAAGTGGACCATCACCAAGAAGCTCAGAAGCATCCCCAAGGAGAAGGAGAACCACCCCAAGGCCGTACGAATAAAGACGGAGTGAAACAGCAGCAACACAGGAAGTCCCAGGTGACCCCGTGCGCACGGGCCCCCGAGACCTCGTGCCCACGGGCTACACAGGAAACAGGCGCTGGAGCACCCTGGAGGTAGTTGCCACAACTTGGCAAGTGAAGAACTATGCTCCAAGTATCAATTGGTCAAGAGGAAGCAGCCGCACCCCTACAAGGTTCAATGGCTAAGTGACTCCGGCACTATACGAGTTGAGCATACGGTCCAAGTCTCCTTCAAAATTGGTGCATATGAGGACACTTTGGAGTGTGATGTGGTCCCAATGACCGTTTGCCACCTCCTTGTTGGTCGACCATGGAAATTCGACCGTGGTGTCGTCCACAATGGGCGTACCAATCACTATAGCTTCAAGATGAAAGGGAAGGAATATCTGCTACGACCTATGTCTCCTAGTCAAGTGATAGCCGACAAGCAAGCCACTCACCATAGAGAGAAGAGTGAGAAAGTGAGCCACCAAAACATGAGTGAGAGCAACAAGCCAAACTTGAGCGCCACATAAAGTGAGATGAGAGAAGTGTGTGAGAACCCATCGAGTGTGATGCACTTTGTCCTTGTGTGCAAGGATGGAGAACCAAAAACTAACACCACTCATGAGCTACCTTTGGTGTTTCAATCTCTCTTTTGCAGGAATTTCAAGATGTTTTCCCCAATGAGCTACCTCTGGGTCTACCTCCTCTATGAGGCATTGAGCATCGAATCGACCTCATTCCCGGTGCGCCACTTCCAAACAAAGCTCCATACCGTGTCAATCCCGATGAAACCAAGGAGATTCAACGGCAAGTACAACAACTAATCGACAACGGTCATGTACGTGAAAGCTTAAGCCCTTGTGTCATTCCCGTTATACTTGTGCCTAAGCCCGATGGAAGTTTTCGCTTGTGTTCCGATTGTAGACCTATAAATGCTATCACCATTCGCTATAGGCATCCCATTCCTCACTTAGATGATATGCTTGATGAACTTAGTGGATCCAACTTTTTCTCAAAAATTGATCTTAAAAGTGGCTATTATCAAATCCGCATACAAGAAGGTGATGAATGGAAAACTACTTTCAAAACAAAATTTGGCTTATATGAGTGGTTAGTCATGCCTATGGGTTTATCGGGGGCTCCCGGTACTTTCGTGCGTCTCATGTAACATGTACTTCGCCCTTATATTGGAGTCTTTGTTGTGGTTTACTTCGATGATATTCTTGTGTTTAGCAAAACCATGAAAGAACATCTTGATCATGTTAGGGTTGTTTTGAAAACACTTCGCAAGGAAAGTCTTTATGCCAACATGAAAAAGTGCACATTTGGTGTTGACAAAGTGGTTTTCTTGGGTTTCGTTGTCTCTTCCAAGGGTGTCCATGTTGATGAAACTAAAATTGAAGCAATTAAAACTTGGCCCCAACCCACCAATTTGCAACAAGTGCGAAGTTTTCTTGGTCTTGCGGGTTTTTATCGTCGCTTTGTGAAAAACTTTAGCACTATCGCCGCCCCTTTGCATGCTTTGAGTAAGAAGAATGCTCCTTTTGTTTGGGGATCTTTGCAATCAACCGCTTTTGATGAGCTCAAATCTTTGCTTACTCGTGCTCCGTTTCTTGCTTTGCCCAACTTTGACAAAACTTTTGAGGTTCATTGTGATGCAAGTGGTACCGGAATTGGCGGAGTTTTGATGGAAGAAAAATGAGCAATTGCATATTTTAGTGAAAAACTCTCCGGTGCTCAACTTAACTATCCCATCTATGACAAAGAATTGTATGCTTTAGTGCGTGTCCTACATGTTTGGGAACATTATCTTAGACCTCATGAGTTTGTCATACATACCGATCATGAAACAATTAAATACTTAAAAGGTCAAACTAAGTTGAACAAGCGTCATGCCAAATGGAGTGAATTTATTGAATCTTTCCCATATGTGATCAAGTACATTAAGGGTAAGGAAAATGTAGTTGCCGATGCACTTTCACGCATATGTACGCTTGTCACTAAACTTGAGTTGAATGTTATTGGCTTTGAGCACATAAAAGGCTTGTATGCTAATGATCCATCTTTTGCACCTCATTATGCTAAATGATTGGCGCATACATCTTGGGAACAATATTACATCAAGGATGGTTATCTTATGAGAGCTAAAAAACTATGCATTCCCGAGTCTTCTCTTCATTTGCTCCTTTTGCAAGAGGCTCATGGAGGCGGACTCATGGGACACTTTGCATGCGACAATACCTTGGCCACGCTCTCCAAGAACTACTTTTGGCCCAAGATGTTCCGCGACGTCTCACGCTTCACCACCCGATGCTCTACATGTCGCAAAGGTAAGTCTAAAGCTCAATCTCATGGTCTTTACATGCCTCTTCCTATTCCTTATCAACCTTGGGAAGATATTAGTATGGATTTTGTACTTGCTTTGCCTAGAACTCAAAATGGAAAGGATTCCGTGTTTGTTGTTGTGGACCGATTTTCTAAGATGGCACATTTCATTCCGTGCAACAAGATAGACGATGCTTCACGCGTTGCAAATATCTTTTGTAGGGAAATCTTGCGCCTCCATGGAGTACCGAAGACAATCGTCTCCGACCGTGACGTCAAGTTCTTGAGTTACTTTTGGAAGACTCTATGCGCCAAGCTCGGAATCAAGCTCTTGTTCTCATCCGCATACCATCCTCAAACCGACGGCCAAACGGAGGTGACGAAACGGACACTATCCACTCTACTTCGCGTCTTGATCAAGAAGAACATCAAGGAGTGGGAGGCATGTCTACCCATCACCGAGTACGCCTACAACCGTGCAAGACATTCGACTATCGGCAAGTCCCCCTTCGAGGTCGTCTACGACTTCAACCCGTTGTCCCCAGTGGACATTCTACCTCTACCTCTACAAGAGCGCACCAACATGGATGCGAGTGCACGATCAAGCTACATCAAGAAGATGCATGAAGATACAAGGAACATCATGAGCGCCAAGTACATCGACTAGCAACAAAGCTCAACGTCAACAAACAACCAATGATCTTCAACATAGGTGATCTCGTATGGCTACACCTTCGCAAGCACCGCTTCCCCAAAGAACGCAAGTCCAAACTACTACCCCGAGCCGATGGACCATTCAAGGTGCTATCACTCTACAACGACAACGCCTACAAGATTGAACTCCCACAAGACAAGTACAACGTGAGCGACATCTTCAACGTCAAAGACCTCTCGCCTTTCCATGGTGATGAAGATTTTGATCCGAGGTCGGATCTTTCCCAAGGGAGGGGATATGATGCGGAGCATCCTTCCATCATCCCCATGGACTCTACATCGACACATCCAACCCCACGAGGACCCATGACAAGAGCTAGAGCACGTGCTTTGGAAACCGAGGTGAACTTCTTCCTACTAGACTTGCATATGGACACAAATGGAACATGTTTACTACCTCACCAAGATATGCTATGCCTCCTTAGGTATGAAGTGGAACATCACCAAGAAGCTCAGGAGCATCCCCAAGGAGAAGGAGAACCACCCCAAGGCCGTACGAATCAAGACGGAGTGCAACAGCAGCAACACAGAAAGTCCCAGGTGACCCCGTGCGCACGGGCCCCCGAGACGCCATGCCCACGAGCTACACAGGAAATAGGCGCTGGAGCACCCTGTGCGCACGGGCCTGTACCGTGCCCACGGGACCCCCGTGCGCACGGGCCCAACTTACCCCGTGCGCACGGGCCTCCCAGGATGGCCGGCTGAGATTGCATCTTCGGCTCCCCTTCTTCTCCTTCGACCCAAGGCTATATATTCCGTACCTAGGACCATGTTTAGGGTTAGCAAAGTATTAGATGAGATCTTGGTGAGCTTTGCTCCATTACCTTCCCTCTTTGAGGATCAAGAACCCATAGGGAAGAATCCTTAAGGATTTCAAGACCTCCATTGGGAGAAGACTACCTTCAAGACCCCTCTTCCTTTGGATTTGGGATGAACTTTGCCATTGTATCTTTCCTTTGATTGTGTTTGTGACTTGTGGATCTTGTGTTGTTACTCTAGTGGATGTGTAATCGGGAATTGTTGGAGTGATTACCTCTTGTGTTCATCTTTGTGTTCTTGTTGTTCTTGTGGCTTCTCTCCTTTTTTTTCCTCCAAGTGTGAAAAGGTCCTTCCTAGGGTTCTACCCTACATCACTTGGCCAGCTTCCTTCCTCCTCCATACAGCTCCAAGAGAAACATTGTACTATCGACCATCCAACTACACTCGGCGGGACTAGGGGTGTTATCTCTCCGGAGAGGCCCGAACCTGGGTAATGAGGACATCAATACCATTGTTACACCCACAGCCCCTACTGCTATACATACTGGACCAATTACTAGAGCTCGCGCACGCCAATTAAATTACCAGGTACTTTCGTTTCTTGGTAATGATTCTAATGTTCATGAGAATATGATGCTGCCTAAATTGGATACATTTGTTTTGCTTACAAATGAAGGGCCTAGCTTGGAGAAGGATGAACATTGGAGCCAGAACAAGCATGGAGATGATGGCATGCGCAAGGGGAACAAGAAAGGAGTTACAAGTGATGATTTCAGGAAGTTAAAGCCACCATAATGAGTGCATGAAGCCTTGGACGAAATATACAAGATGCTACTTCATAACTTTCGTCCAGAGGCTATTCTAGGTGCTGCGTCACCTTATTATTGGGCCATGCCCATGTATTTTCAAAGTACTTGAGTATAGGCTATTTTTAGAGTCCGTATGTGTGGGGATACAAGAGATAGGGTTGGTTTCGGAGCCCTTCCCCAAGGGCCACGAAATTCCCCCCTGTTCCTCCATATATACAACCCTTAGGGCATCGTTTAGACTTTGGGTTTTGTTTAGATTAAAAGTTCGCCATAGCTACAACTTCGCGTACTTTGTTTGTGTTCAACGACCAGACAAAGGCGTCAAAGAACCCCACCTTGATCAATAAATCTTTCATCTTATATTCGCAATATCCAGATTGCAATCTCAGTTTCTTTCTTGTTCTTCGTATGCTCGTAGGAAACAGACCCTCGTGGTCAGGTTGATCATGCTCCGGTGTGGTCAATAACCTCTCGGAGTTGGTTTAGCAATTGCTAAGGCGCGACGTCCTCGCACGTTCGTAGTCGGATCGTCAAAGTTGACTTCCACCAAACCGATATCCATTATCTCATCGAAAGACGGGACACCTTTGCCTCTATCAAGTGGTATCAGATTTCCAGGTTGCTCGGTGAGATTTTACAATTTTTCGTAGTTTAGATCGAGTCTGTTCTTCATACCTATAGTCCACGAAAAAGCCAACAAAAGGAAAATTAGGGTTAGTTCATCCTATTCGAACCAGTCTGAGCCTTTGCATAGTCTTTTCAGTATTTTGCTTTGTTGAATTTGCGGTTGCATCATCGCGTCAAGTTGCTGGTCTTAGCATCTAGTCTTTTAGAGTTTCGAGTTCTGATCAGAAGTTCTCACGCCGCCACCGCACCATCATCATCGCCCCTGCCACCTACCACCATCGCTCCGAATCCGTATCCATATACCACCACCAATTCGTATCCATATACCACCACCGATCCATATCCATATACTACCACCGTTGCCATATACCACCACCGCTGCTATATACCACCACCATATATCCACCACCAATCCGAGTTCCTTGCATATTAGGTTTGTTTTCGAGATCCATCTAGTTTCCGATTCGTGTTTCCTTGCCTGAGTAGGTTTCGAAAAAAAAATCGGCTACCGAAAATATTTCTTCCCTATCCTATTTTTAGGTCCCAGGGAGTGTTTTGAGACACTCGCCATCATAGTGATTTTTGGTCGCACTTTTTCGTCATCGCTGCCCTGATTTCCGGAAAAAAATGTCAAAAAAAATTTGTGCCCATCCTGTCAGTTTGACCTGGGAAGAGTTTTGAGACACTCGCCATTATAGTTTTTTTCGCAAAAAAAGAGGAGCGCAAAAAAAAATTAGAGCGAAAAAAATTCCAGAGTGTGCTTCTCCCTTGTTTACGTGCAGCACCGTGATTTTGTTAGTGTTCTCGGCTCGCGTCTCTAGCACAGTCTAGCCTAGGACCAGCACTATACCATCGTTGAGCGTTTATTCAACTTTGCTTCTCTGAATTGATTATTGCTGATCCTTTTTGCTACCATATTATAAGCCTTTCCAGCTCCACATACATCTACATCGTGTGTTTAACTCTCCCTGATAATCGCTCTATTCAAGCTTTGAGAGTTTTGACTACAACAGTTGCCGATCACCGCATGCTGCTGGGTAAGAACTGGTAAGAATTTGAGTTTTGCTTGACGGATTTGTGACACCCACCACCACCACTTGTTAGTAGTCTATAGGATTATATTCTTGTGTGTTTCTATTGCTGCTAACCATGCCAGGATCACAAGCCAACGAGATTGACTGGGAGAACTTAACGAACAAGGAGCTTCATGATAAGTTTCAGCAAATGAGGACTGAACAGGTGCAAGATGTGCTGAACAATTTTGAAGAGGCCATGGAGAAGATCACTGGCCTTGATAAGACGTTCGAAACAAAGCTCGATAACAGATTTAATGAACTGATTGCGCGTCTTCCACCGGCTGCACCTGCCGCACCTCTGCAACAACAACAACAACTACCTCCATGTCGCGAAACAGCCTTCCACTGAGCGAGCCGTGTCCTTCTTCAGCCTGGCCAAACTGTTGGTGCTGCCGTTGATACTTATGTGGCTCCTGCTGCTGATGCGGAGGATGATTATGCGGGAGATTAGAAGGATGAGGTTGATCAAAATCAGAACTACGTGCAACCACCAGCACCACAACCACTAGGTCGTCCACATGCAAATAATCACAATGGTAGGGCTCTCCCTCAGGTACGAGATCATGACCATCTTCCTAAACTAAAATTGAATATTCCACCATTTGAGGGTAGATATGTTCCTGATATATATCTTACTTGGGAGATAGAAACTGAACAACGATTTACATGTTTACAATATTCTGAGGAGAGAAGTGTTCCTTCTGCTGTTTGTGCTTTCACTAGCTTTGCATGTGTTTGGTGGTCTGAACATTGTAGATTATATCCTATTCCAGCTACTTGGGCTGCTTTGAAAACTGCTATGCGTACTCGTTGGGTTCCACCATATTATCAACATGAATTGCTTCAAAAATTGCAGCGTTTGAGACAAGGAAAAAATTCTGTAGAAGAATATTATCAGGAATTACAAACTGGCATGATTAGATGTGGTATTGTTGAGGAGAATGAACCTATGCTTGCACGTTTTATGGGTGGATTAAATAGAGAGATTCAAACCATCCTAGAGTATAAGGAGTATACTAATATCACTCGTTTATTCCATCTTGCTTGTAAAGCTGAACGTGAAGTGCAGGATCGACAAGCATTGGCGCGAACTAACTTTTCTGCAGGTCGACCTTCATCATGGACACCGCGTGCCTCTTCTACTTCCACTGCACCAGCACCTCCATTAGGTGCCACCTCCAGCCGTGATACAAGAAAGCAGGCACAACCACCACTATCTGCCAAGTGTGGACCTGCCGGGCCTACATAGAGCTCTTCTTCTTCCATGGCATCAACTAGGCACACAAATGATATTATTTGTCGTTGTTGTAAGGGAAGAGGTCATTATGTGAGAGAATGCAAATCTCAGCGTGTGATGCTTGCTACTGAGGACGGTGGGTATGAGTCCGCTAGTGACTATAATGAGGAGATGTTGGCTCTTATTACACGTGAAGAACACGGTGGAGATGATTCTGATCATGAGACGCAATACATGGCTCCTGAAGATGCTGACAGGTATGAAAGTTTAGTTGCTCAACGTGTTTTGAGTGTACAGGTCACACAAGCTGAGCAAAATAAGAGGCATAATTTGTTCCATACAAAGGGAGTTGTGAAGGAACGTTCTGTGCGCGTCATCATAGACGCAGGGAGCTACAACAACAGCGGCAAGGTTAAGGTAACACGTACAGTTCGTGTGCATTTTAGTATCTCTACATATGCCGATTATGTTGATTGTGATGT